>NC_060125.1:367043100-367348180 GCF_021461395.2 Schistocerca americana | reverse complement strand
GACCACACACAAATTAAATGGTCCATGCCCATATACATTACTGAATGTATGAAGTTGGTGAAGCAGTGGCGAATATTGGTTTCGAGCGACGTGGCGGCTAACTGTACTCACGGATCTTGATATTCGAATGCTCTATAAAATCTCTTCTTGGAGTCGGATTTTCAAAGTATTCGAGCCATTCCTTCATGCCTAGAATACGAAATAATAGCCAGGTTCACTTCCGATGAAAATCCTTTGTAAAGCAGCCTCTCTTAGCACCGTCAAAGTTTACCGTGCTACGGCTAGCCACATACTGCGCACTGTTCACATTAAGGAGCCACTCAGGTCGACCGCCAAAACCACCTTTTACATCGTGCCATTCTACTTCCGTTGTAGGGGCACTTCCCTACAGCTTTTACGTGTCACAAATGCAAGCGCCCTAAGCGTGAACCAGCTTTCAATAAACATTTTCCTTTTATGAACATACAGATATTATAATAATTTATCATTTTAACATATCCTTTAGCTTTTTTCATATATACATTACAAAACTCTTAAGTTTCTTACCATAGCTGAAGGGCTTTAAATAACAAAGAATACACACTCCATAACTGCAGATACGCAGTTACATAATGTAAACCTACTACGAGGTGCATTCAAGTTCTAAGGCCTCCGATTTTTTTTCTCCGGACTGGAAAGAGATAGAAACATGCGCATTGTTTTAAAATGAGCCCGCGTTCATTGTCAATATGTCCCAGAGATGGCAACACCGTATGGCAGATGGAATTTTACCGCCAGCGGCGAGAATGAGAACTGTTTTAAATACTTAAAATGGCGACGTTTTCTTTACTTGAACAGCGTGTAATCATTCGTTTTCTGAATTTGCATGGTGTGAAACCAATTGAAATTCATCAACAGTTGAAGGAGACATGTGGTGATGGAGTTATGGATGCGTCGAAAGTGCGTTCGTGGGTGCGACAGTTTAATGAAGGCAGAACATCGTGTGACAACAAACCGAAACAACCTCGGGCTCGCACAAGCCGGTCTGACGACATGATCGAGAAAGTGGAGAGAATTGTTTTGAGGGATCGCCGAATGACTGTTGAACAGATCGCCTCCAGAGTTGGCATTTCTGCGGGTTCTGTGCACACAATCCTGCATGACGACCTGAAAATGCGAAAAGTGTCATGCAGGTGGGTGCCACGAATGCTGATGGATGACCACATGGCTGCCCGTGTGGCATGTTGGCAAGCAATGTTGATGCGCAACGACAGCTTGAATGGGACTTTCTTTTCGTCGGTTGTGGCAATGGATGAGACGTGGATGCCATTTTTCAATCCAGAAACAAAGCGCCAGTCAGCTCAATGGAGGCACACAGATTCACCACCACCAAAAAAATTTCGGGTAACCGCCACTGCTGAAAAAATGATGGTGTCCGTGTTCTGGGACAGCGAGGGCGTAATCCTTACCCATTGCGTTCCAAAGGGCACTACGGTAACAGGTGCATCCTACGAAAATGTTTTGAAGAACAAATTCTTTCCTGCATTGCAACAAAAACGTCCGGGAAGGGCTGCGCATGTGCTGTTTCACCAAGACAACGCACCCGCACATCGAGCTAACGTTACGCAACATTTTCTTCGTGATAACAACTTTGAAGTGATTCCTCATGCTCCCTACTCACCTGACCTGGCTCCTAGTGACTTTTGGCTTTTTCCAACAATGAAACACACTCTCCGTGGCCGCACATTCACCAGCCGTGCTGCTATTGCCTCAGCGATTTTCCAGTGGTCAAAACAGACTCCTAAAGAAGCCTTCGCCGCTGCCATGGAATCATGGCGTCAGCGTTGTGAAAAATGTGTACGTCTGCAGGGCGATTACGTCGAGAAGTATCGCCAGTTTCATCGATTTCGGGTGAGTAGTTAATTAGAAAAAAATCGGAGGCCTTAGAAGTTGAATGCACCTCGTACTAATCGATATAAGTGTTACAAGTGGTTTTGGTAGAGCGCAACTCTACGTACGCACCATCGGCAAGTATGTTAATGATTAGAGTTGCATTCCTCCGGCAGAGATAGAATGGACACTAGAATCCATTAGTGGATTTACCACGCCTGGTCTGATTTGTAAAGGGCGCGAACAGCGTCATCATAAGTGCTCACTGCGAAGACAGCGTCATCAGCGCATGACAGAGTTTTAAATGGGCCCCATTGTGGGACTTGGCCGACTGGTCGAATCGTGCAATATCCAGCTTTATAGGGAACTGGGATGTGACGGTGGGCCGATGTTGGTCTGCATCGTAACTTGATGGCAGACGCACTCGTCGTGAAGGTTCCGGCAGACAGCGTCCGACTACCAAAAGGGAGAAATTAGAATTATATATTAATAATTATATATTAATAATTTTCACCTGTCCCAGTTGATATATACCAACGCCTGTCAGCAGCTGAAGGTATTAATACATAATTCTGTTTTCGTTCTAGACGGCTGCAGGTCATCAATGGAGTCTGTTCTTTCAGACGTGTCCGAAGGAACAGACATCGTATCAAAATTTGTATATAGTTCTGGCAATACCGGCCATGACCTTCTTCTTCTGTGCGGATGCACAATATTATCCGATCTCTTACGGGACTTGGTAAGAATGTCTTCCACGAATAATGAGTGTGTTGGGTAGGGACGCTACGAATGCAGTGTGTGGATATATAAGGTGAGAATGTGGGTCACGCGGGAGGCGTGCGCGAGATAGTCCCCGCAGTCGCACTATCCTCTGTGCCCTCAGTGGCCCAGATGGATAGAGCGTCTACCATGTTAGCAGGATACCCCGAGTTCGAGTCCCGGTCGGGGCACACATTTTCACCTGTCCCCGTTGATATATATCAACGCCCGTCAGCAGCTGAAGGTATTAATATATAATTCTAATTTCGTTCTAGACGTCTGCACGTCATCAATGCTGTCTGTCCTTCCGGAGATGTCCGAAAGAAGAGACACAATATCCACATAAGTACATCCATATAACTTAAAGGGAGGACCGTCATATTGTGCATGAAGCACTACTGCGCTTACCGTCCTAGAGCAAGTAATGACTACGACCACGAACTCAATACAATAAAATCTATAGCCACAAATAACGTGTTTGATTACAACATTATTGACAAAATTCTCGATAAGGAACTGAAGAAACAAGCCAGAACCCTACAGTACCCAGTGTGCAGTTTACATTTTCCAGGTAAAACTTGAAATACAACTAGTAACATTTTAAAAGCAAAGGATATCTCTTCGTTTTTCCATGGCCCATGGTCAGTCGGCAGATGAGGATGATCTGACGAGAACGTCAGTGTTGCTATATTGGACAGACTAGCAAGGGCAAGCCACGACGTCGGGATCCCAGATTTACTTCAAACTGTGTGCACCTTTAGTAGGCCATTAAATCAACAGAATATGCAAGAAGTAAGATGCACTACTCTGGAAATTTAGAGAAAATCACAACACAAGTTCTACGCCTTTATTATGTAACTGATGTACCTGTGCGCAAGTTCCAGCTGTGAGATATCTGCCGGCCGTTGGAGCCGAGCGGTTCTACATCTACATCTACGTGACTACTCTGCAATTCACATTTAAGTGCTTGGCAGAGGGTTCATCGAACCACAATCATACTATCTCCCTACCATCCCACTCCCGAACAGCGCGCGGGAAAAACGAACACCTAAACCTTTCTGTTCGAGCTCTGATTTATTTTATTTTGATGATCATTCCTAACTATGTAAGTTGGGCTCAACAAAATATTTTCGCATTCGGAAGAGAAAGTTGGTGACTGAAATTTCGTAAATAGATCTCGCCGCGACGAAAAACGTCTTTGCTTTAATGACTTCCGTCCCAACTCGCGTATCATATCTGCCACACTTTCTCCCCTATTACGTGATAATACAAAACGAGCCGCCCTTTTTTGCACCCTTTCGATGTCCTCCGTCAATCCCACCTGGTAAGGATCCCACACCGCGCAGCAATATTCTAACAGAGGACGAACGAGTGTAGTGTAAGCTGTCTCTTTAATGGACTTGTTGCATCTTCTAAGTGTCCTGCCAATGAAACGCAACCTTTGGCTCGCATTCCCCACAATATTATCTATGTAGTCTTTCCAACTGAAGTTGTTCGTGATTTTAACACCCAAGAACTTAGGTGAATTGACAGCCTTGAGAATTGTACTATTTATCGAGTAATCGAATTCCAACGGATTTCTTTTGGAACTCATGTGGATCACCTCACACCATTCGTTATTTAGCGTCAACTGCCACCTGCCACACCATACAGCAATCTTTTCTAAATCGCTTTGCAACTGATACTGGTCTTCGGATGACCTTACTAGACGGTAAATTGCAGCATCATCTGCGAACAACCTAAGAGAACTGCTCAGATTGTCACCCAGGTCATTTATATAGATCAGGAACAGCAGAGGTCCCAGGACGCTTCCCTGGGGAACACCTGATATCACTTCAGTTTTACTCGATGATTTGCCGTCTATTACTACGAACTGCGACCTTCCTGACAGGAAATCACGAATCCAGTCTCACAACTGAGACGATACCCCACAGGCCCGCAGCTTGATTAGAAGTCGCTTGTGAGGCGCTTCAGTCCGGAACCGCGCAACTGCTACGGTCGCAGGTTCGAATCCTGCCTCGGGCATGGATGTGTGTGATGTCCTTAGGTTAGGTAAGTTTTAGTAGTTCTAAGTTCTAGGGGACTGATGACCACAGATGTTAAGTCCCATAGTGCTCAGAGCCATTTGAACCATTTTTCTGAGACATCTTTGTGGTCAAGTAATAGGCAGCACATTAGCTCAGGGTGTTCGGTCAGAGGGTTAGCTGCCTTCTGTAATAAAAAATAAAATTAAAAAATTAAAAAGAAACTGAGTGAATGCATCAAAGACGAACAAATGCAACGAAAAATAACGAACAAAATAGGTAAAAAAAGTGGTTAGCCTACGCGTGTCGCAAGAGGATCGTGGACGAAGCGACAGTTCGAATCCCGCCAACACTTCTATCTATTTTTTCATCATTGATCAATTTATACGACGTTTGAGAGGTAATATAATGAAATACCCCCATGTATTTTCGAGAAGTTGTAGTGAGTTTCATATGTTATTTGACTATTTACTCTTTGTAATCAAATCTTCAAGGACGAGGTATAGACTTGGAAACGCCAAATCAAGCATCGATAAATAATGAGGTAGGTTATTATCTATTCTGTCAGAAACATATCCTGCGCCTTGAAGGTGAGTAACTGTGGTAGATTATTGGCAGTATTGCACCTAAATGGTTATTTATGACTAGTTCGGTAGCTTCGTCCGGTCTCACCCATGTGCTGTACTGGGCATTCGTTACACTTTATCATGTAGACGCCTGAATTAGAAAATTTGTGTTGGATTTTATGATGTCTGACAGTCAGTTGCATTTTCCCACCAGCAAAGAGCACTGTTCTCGATACTCTTAGAGATCTATCAACACTTGTCGCCACCAGCAGATTTAAGTAGTGTGTGTGTGTGTGTGTGTGTGTGTGTGTGTGTGTGTGTGTGTGACCAAAAACCCATCTTCTGACTGGGTTGATGCGACCAGCCATCAGTTCTACTCCTATGCCAGCCTCTTCATCTTAGAATAGCATTTGCACCTACCATTCTCAATTACTTGTTGGTTATATTCCAGTCTCTGATTTACCCTACGATTTTATTATCTAATACCTTAACACATATCCCTTCATCCTTCCCTTTCTCTTTTTCAATGTTTACCACACTCTCCTCTCCAATTCCATGGAGTACCTCTTCATTCCTTATCAGTCCAGCTAATTTTCAACATCCTTCCATAGCATCACATCTCAGGCCCTTCCAGTTTAGTAGATCTATCTTGATCAGGGACGCGCTCTTTGCCTTTGCTCAGACTCCGTGTTACGTCCTCCTTGCTTCGTCCGCAATATGTTATTTTGCTTCGAATGTAACAAAATTTCTTAGACCTTAAATTACTTCGCGGTCTCCAATTTCGTTTCCGATGTTCCTCATTACTTTTGTCTTTCTTCTGTTTATTCTCAGTCCATATTTTGGGCACAGTAGATTGTTCATTCCGTTCTATAGGTTCTGCAAATTTTCCTCGCTTTCAATGAGGATAGATGTGTCGTCAGAGAATCTTATCACTGATATTCTTCCACTCTGAATTTTAATCCAACTCTTGAATTTTTATATTTATATTTATATTTGTTTATTTATTTCATTAACAGTACAGAGTAACCCACCGCCTTGAAATGTAAGGTGGGTCGGATGCTTCTAAATCTAACAGTAAAGACTTCTTATTATTACAATCTTATTGGTATACAATTGTTAATGCTTTTTTAAGTAATAAGGGGATGGTAGAGCACTTTCCCGCGAAAGGCAAAGGTTCCGAGTTCGAGTCTCGGTCCGCCACACAGTTTTAATCTGCCAAGAAGTTTCATATCGGCGTGCACTCCGCTGCAGAGTGAAAATCTCGTTCTGGAAATATCCCCCAGGCTGTGGCTAAGCCATGTCTCCGCAATATCCTTTCTTCCAGGAGTGCAGCTCTGCAAGGTCTGCAGGAGAGCTTCTGTAAAGTTGGGAAGGTAGAAGACGGGGTGCTGGCAGAAGTAAAGCTGTGGGGACGTGGCGTGAGTCGTGCTTGGGTAGCTCAGGTGCTAGAGCACTTGCCCGCGAAAGGCAAAGGTCCCGAGTTCGAGTCTCGGTCCGGCACACAGTCTTAACCTGCTAGGAAGTTTCATATAAGCGTACACTCCTCTGCAGAGTGACAATCTCATTCACATAGTGTGTTGATTCCATCTTCGGTTTAGGAATCTGTGGTCGTGCTTGTGTCCTCCCATGAGGTTTGTTGTGTTGTTTGTGCTTGCCTACGCATCCTTCCATATGGGTTTTGGCGCTTGTTTTCTTCACCCAGGGTGTTCGGTACAACATCGGTTACGCTGTATTCCAATCGTCGGAATTACGTATTATTCTAGCGATGTCACTGTCGTTTTGTATAGGTCTCGGTTGTGATAGCGTGTTGCATAGCAGTGTGACATGTCCTGGTGTCCCAGTTTCTCCGCAAACGCATATTTCATCGTTAGTTAGTCCCGTTGGGTTTAAGTGTACGGCCCGTGGTCCGTGGCCTGTCAGGAAATGGACCGTCCCCCCGGCTTGGGTCAATGTATTTCAGTTGTAATCTTTCCTGTGAGTCAGGGAAGAAAGAGTGTACTCGGTGACCCTTGTCCGATGCGTCCCACTCTGCCATGTTTGAATACGCCACTGTTTCATTTGTATTTTGTTTATAATCTTGGTCGCTGTAATTTCGGTGACTTTATCGAGCCTGTCCCTCTAAAGCCAGTAAAGTGCAGCTCTATAACTATTGATATGTCTATAGGGCAGGTGCCCATCACAACGCAAAGTGCCTCTGCTGAAGTGGTTTTGAAGGCTCTGCGCATTCTCAGGAGCACACTACTTTGACCTCGTCAAAATGGTTCAAATGGCTCTGAGCACTATGGGACTTAACATCTATGGTCATCAGTCCCCTAGAACTTAGAACTACTTAAACCTAACTAACCTAAGGACATCACATAACACCCAGCCATCACGAGGCAGAGAAAATCCCTGACCCCGCCGGGAATCGAACCCGGGAACCCGGGCGTGGGAAGCGAGAACGCTACCGCACGACCACGAGCTGCGGGCTGACCTCGTCATGCAATTGTCTTGTTAGTCTATATGTTCAGTCTGTGAGCCCAAGCACTTGTGGTGAAGCGTGCGGTGGATTCAAATAGAGCAATGTGCCATGTCCTTATCGTCTTAATACGTAATTTGTACTGAGTTGTGTTAAGTCTTGCTAGTTGATGCATAATTTTGGAAGCTTTATCAATTGTCAGTTTGATATGATATTTGAAAATCGGATTTTAGTGAAGACGCAGTACTAGATAACGTGTGGCTACTTTACTCTGTATGCTTTTATTGCCTAATTTAAGAATTGGATTCCTCTGTAGCGTCCCTCTGAACAGCGATTTTTAATTTATTTTCTTTGCACCAACTGTTAATTTTCTGAAACAGTTGTGTGCCTTTTGTCTCTAGTGCTGCTCTCGAGTTGGTTGACACCACTAAGTGCAGGTCAGTTGCATACGCCACCACACCTCTTACCCTGTCGTTACCTTCCATGGTGTTCAGCAAGGGCTCGATTGCGATATCCCAAAATATTGGTCCGCGGATCAAACCCTGTGTACGTCCCTTTGTTATTATCTTGACAACCTTGCGTGTAGCAGCCCTCCACACCTCCACTCTGCCTCTGCAGTATTTGAGGAGGCTATTGTAGATTGAAGCTGATAGCCTCATTTCCCTTAACATGGCCTAGAGGGAGGGCCACAACAGGTTGTCAAAAGCCGCGGCTGTGATTGGAATACATCCAGCATATAACTGAGGAGGTAGGTTGCAAGTGCTACTCTTGAGATAAAGATGTTGGCACAGGGCAGGAATTCGTGGCGGGCCGCATTAAACCAGTCAGAAGACTGACCACTCAAAATAAATAAATAAATCCGAGTACGCCATACCTCTTACCCTATCGTCACCGTCCATGGTGTTCAGCCGGCCAATGTTGCCGAGCGGTTCTAGGCGCTTCAGTCTGGAACCGCGCGACCGCTACGGTCGCATGTTCGAATCCTGCCTCGGGCATGGATGTGTGTGATGGCCTTAGGTTCTGCATCTATCTACATCTACATCCATACTCCGCAAGCCACCTGACGGTGTGTGGCGGAGGGTACTTTGAGTACCTCTATCGGTTCTCCCTTCTATTCCAGTCTCGTATTGTTCGTGGAAAGAAGGATTATCGGTATGCTTCTGTGAGGGCTCTAATCTCTCTGATTTTATCCTCATGGTCTCTTCGCGAGATATACGTAGGAGGGAGCAATATACTGCTTGACTCTTCGGTGAAGGTATGTTCTCGAAACTTTAACAAATGCCCGTACCGAGCTACCGAGCGTCTCTCCTGCAGAGTCTTCCACTGGAGTTTATCTGTCATCTCCGTAACGCTTTCGCGATTCCTAAATGATCCTGTAACGAAGCGCGCTGCTCTCCGTTGGATCTTTTCTATCTCTTCTATCAACCCTATCTGGTACGGATCCCACACCGGTGAGCAGTATTCAAGCAGTGGGCGAACAAGCGTACTGTAACCTACTTCCTTTGTTTTCGGACTGCATTTCCTTAGGATTCTTCCAATGAATCTCAGTCTGGCACCTGCTTTACCGACGATTAATTGTATATTATCATTACATTTTAAATCACTCCTAATGCCTACTCCCAGATAATTTATGGAATTAACTGTTTCCAGTTGCTGACCTGCTATATTGTAGCTAAATGATAAAGGATCTTTATTTCTATGTATTCGCAGCACATTACAATTGTCTACATTGAGATTCAATTGCCATTCCCTGCACCATGCGTCAATTCGTTGCATATCCTCCTGCATTTCAGTAGAATTTTCCATTGTTACAACCTCTCGATATACTACAGCATCATCCGCAAAAAGCCTCAGTGAACTTCCGATGTTATCCACAAGGTCATTTATGTATATTGTGAATAGCAACGGTCCTACGACACTCCCCTGCGGCACACCCTAAATCGCTCTTACTTCGGAAGACTTCTCACCATTGAGAATGACATGCTGCGTTCTGTAATTTGTACTGAGTTTTGTTAAGTCTTGCCAGTTGATGCGTAATTTTGGAGGCTTTGTTAATTGTCAATTTGGTATGATATTTGAAAATTGGATTTTAGTGTAGATGCAGTCCTAGATAATGTGTGGCTTGCTTCCTCTGTCTGCTTTTATTGCCTAATTTAAAAATTGGATTCCTGTGTAGTGTCCCTCTGAACAGCGATTTTTAATTTATTTTCTTTGCACCAGCTGTTAATTTCCTGAAGCAGTTGCGTGCCTTTTGTCTCTAGTGCTGCTCTCGAGTTGGTTGACACCATTACGTGCAGGTCATCTGCATACGCCACCACACCTCTTACCCTGCCGTCAGCGTCCACGGTGTTCAGCAAGGGCTCGATTGCGATATCCCAAAATATTGATCCGCGGATCAAACCCTGTGTACGTCCCTTTGTTATTCTCTTGACAACCTTTCGTGTACCAGCCCTCCACTCCACCAGCCTGCGTACGTCCCTTTGTTATTCTCTTGACAACCTTGCGTGTACCAGCCCTCCATTCCGCCAGCCTCTGTACGACCATTTGTTATTCTCTTGACAACGATGCGTCTACCAGCCCTCAACTCCGCCACTCCGCCTCTGCAGTAGTCGAGGAGGCTATTGTAGAGGGAAGCTGACAGCCTCATTTCCCTTAATATGGCGAAGAGGGACGACCACCACAGGCTGTCAAAAAGCCCTAGCTATGATTGGAATACATCCAGCAAATAACTGAGGACGTAGGTTGCAAGTGCTACTCTTGAGATAAAGAGGTTGGCACAGGACAGGAATTCGTGGCGGGCCGCATCAAACCAGTCAGAAGACTGACGACTCAAAAAAAAAAAAAAAAAAAAAAAAATCCGAGTACGCCACACCTCTTACCCTGTCGTCACCGTCCGTGGTGTTCAGCAAGGGCTCGATTGCGATATCCCAAAATATTGCTCCGCAAATCAAACCCTGTGTACGACCCTTTGTTATTTTCTTGACAACATTGCGTGTACCAGTCCTCCACTCCACCACTCTGCCCACTCTGCCTCTGCAATATTAGAGGAGGCTATTGTAGAGGGAAGCTGATAGCCTCATTTCCCTTAACATGGCGATGTGGGACGGTCACAACAGGTTGTCGAAAGCCCTGGCTATGACTGGAATACATCCAGCAAATATCTGAGGATGTAGGTTGCAAGTGCTACTCTTGAGATAAAGAGAGGTTGGCACAGGTGAGAAATTCGCGGCGGGCCACATCAAACCAGTCAGGGCACTGACGACTCAAAAAAAAAAAAAAAAAAAAAAAAAATCCGAGTACGCCACACCTCCTACCCCGTCGTCACCGTCCATGGTGTTCAGCCGGCCGATGTGGCCGAGCGGTCCTAGGCGCTTCAGTCTGGAACCGCGAGACCGCTACAGTCCCAGGTTCGAATCCTGCCTCGGGCATGGGTGTGTATGATGTCCTTAGGTTAGTTAGGTTTAAGTAGTTCTAGGTTCTAGGGGACTGATGACCTCAGATGCTAAGTCCCATAGTGCTAAGAGCCATTTGAACCATTTGAACCATGGTGTTCAGCAAGGGCTCGATTGCGATATCCCAAAATATTGGTCTGCAGATCAAACCCTGTGTACGTCCCTCCGTTATTCTCTCGGCAACCTTGCGTGTACCGGCTCTCCACTCAACCACTCTGCCTCTGCAGTATCCTAGGAGGCTATTGTAGAGGAAAGCTGATAGTCTGATTTCCTTTAACATGGCGAAAAGGGACGACCACCACAGGCTGTAAGCCCTGGGTATATTGGAATACATCCAGCAAATAACTGAGAATATAGGTCGCAAGTGCTACTCTTGAGGTAAAGCGGTTAGTACAGGAGAGAAATTCGTGGCAGGCCGCATCAGTACGTCATTCTGATTTTTCGCTCTTGATTCTTGTACATTATGTTACCATCTTTCTCCACGACTTACAATTATTTTTCTGAGAATTTCAACAGTTCTGACAGGTGGTAATGATACTGTGTGTAGGTGTTACTGGTGAAGAAAAACAGTGGGAGTTTCAGTTACGACGAGTGACGGGTTTTATTTCTGCAGGACCTCGATAGCGGGAGACAGAGGGAGGGGGGTAAGGCTGGAAGAGAAGGGAGGTGAGACAGTGTGCGGCCAGCCTCGGCGCATCCGAGTGCGAATTATCGTTTTGAAATGCGGCCGGCTGCCGGCGGAAAGGGCGGGCGCATTTTTATTAACCATTTGGCGTGAAAGCCGGCGTTGTTTTTCCATTATTACTGGCGCTCCTTCCGGCCGAGCAGGCGGGCTCTCGAGCGAGTGATCAGCCGCGGGCGCCGCCGCCGCTGCGTCTGAAGGGAGCGCGGCTCGGCGGGCCGGAAAGCGCGGCGCGCCCGTGCCCGCGTCTGCCGCGCCGATACCAGTAATAACAGAACGCGAAGAATTGTAATGGCAGCGGCCGGGCCGGGCTCAATGCGGACCCCTGCCGGCCCGGAAAGACGGAAAAACCACAATGGGAGCGCGTATTAGCGCTTTTCATTATCGCGAGAGTCCAGTGGGGCGTGAGGAGCGCGTTCGGGGATGCGAGCCGTGGTGTGTGTGTATGTATGTGTGTGTGTGTGTGTGTATGTGTCGGTGCATGCGCGCGGCGCCGCCTTTGTGAGTTCGCAGTAGGAGTCAGACCCGGGGACCACCTGCGGGGAACGGCCGCGCAGACAGGTTAGACACCACATGGCCGGCCACACCGTTCCCACAGCCGCGGGTGCGTCGCGCGGCGACGTCGCTGGCAAGCGCTCCCAGCCTCCTCGTAAGACCAACTCGAAGACAGCATGACGCTGGGATCTCAGGTTTACTTCAAACTTTGTTCAGCCTTAGTACACCATTAAAACAACATAACGCGCAAGTATCAAGATACCCTACTCTAGCAATTCTGAGAAAATCGCAAGAGAAATTTTACGCATCTATTATGCAACTGAGAGATATATACGTGCCTGTCCGCAGCTCGTGGTCTTGCGGTAGCGTTCTCGCTTCCCGCGCACGGCGTCCCGGGTTCGATTCCCGGCGGGGTCAGGGATTTTCCCTGCCTCGAGGTGACTGGGTGTTGTTGTGTCGTCTTCATCATCATTCATCCCCATTGCGGTCAGAGGAAGGCAATGGCAAACCACCTCCGCTAGGACGTTGCCTAGTCGGCGGTGCTGGTCTCCCGCATCGTCCCCTACGCTCTTCGGAGTACGGGATTTCATCATCGTGTCTGTGTCTAGTGGCCGAGCGTTAGACTTCGTGGTTATCAAGTGGCAATCGGTCTTTGGCTGTTGTGATGCGCTCACGCCTTGCTTGCGTCTCGCCTGTTGTACTGCTTGCGAGCGAGCGCGTGTTTATTTACTTCCGCGTAGTGGCCATCGTGGCGTTTTCTTACTGTCCAGCCACAACTGAACTAAAATTTCCATTAGATTTCGAGCGACCCAACGCGTATGAAGTTGAACGTTTTATACGGGATGAAATGCGTCTCCCTCCACAAAACGTTCTCGGAACTGTTTTTTCGATCATCATTACTACTGTGTACATAAAGGTAGCGAATGACGAGCTGTGCGGCGCCACGCTAACGATCTCAAGTTCCGATACTCTGAAGGACATATAGCGACTGTCGTGGTTAATCACGCTGGTTTTGGCCTCCGAACGTTGTGGGTTCTCGAACTCCCGTTTGAAGTACCGTCGGACGCCGTGGTGGCCGCCTTTAAACCTTACAGCAACGCCGTTAGTCACGTGGCTCAAACGTGGAAGACGTTCGAAACATACCGTGTCCTCAGTGGAGTCCGTCAGATACACATTGAACTACGGAAACATGCGCCTTCCTACTTGGTTATTTCCGGCTGCAGGTGTGGTATGGGTAGCTACGATGCCACAGCGTAGTTGCCCGTCCTTAGGTTGGCACTACGAGAGCGGAAGATCTTCGCCAACCACAGCGCCCTCTAGCCGACAATGTGCAGCTCGACGAGCGCCGCTCCACTTTCGCCCAGTTCATCAAGAGCAGACGGCCGTGACACTTGGCTTCACCTTCGCTTCGTATAGAGACTTTGCACTACTTACGACGGGTGTAAGGCTTCGCACCTACGTGCTCACCTGTACCAAAGTTACGTATACATTTTTATATTCATGCACCAGTAAAAACCTCTTTTACTTTACTTGCAGTACCGACGTGTTTTACCTCACCTGCTACTATTCGCTTCCTTCATTCGGCCAACTAAGTTTTCAGGAGCAGACCCACGCGCCGCCATCCAGGCGGAATGCAAAAGCAGGGCTGTCGTCATGTACGACAGCTAGCCGCGCACTTGTTCAGGTTTTGGCCAGGAAGGCCATGTCCGTTCTGAATGTCTTCGACGTTGAGTAGTTCAGACTCTGATCGGAGACGTCGCTCTTCCTGCGACGCCCTCTGTGTTACCTCTGTCTTACGCGTCTGCGGAGGTGCTGCCTGCTATGCCCCCTCTGAATCAGTCGGTACCGGTGTCGGCTGCTCTCGACGACGGGATGGACGTTTCACCTCTCTCTCCTACACTCCTGCCGGAGGCAACACGAATGAACATCGACCGTCAGCAAGCACTAACTATCTTTCCCAACTCCATGGTTGTAGATCCTTCAGCTGTACCTTCCTGCCTTCCTGCCATCTGGCCACGTGTCGGACGATAACCGCCCACCACCCGACACGGAACAGCATGTTAGGAAGCAATGGTCTCCGAGGAAACGGAAGAGACAACGCTGTACCCATTCTGAAGACTGCGTCCATCGGAAGTCTGCACATGATGACGACCCTGCTACTGGTGGTGCGCTGTCCTCTGACTCCCTGACACCTGACAACGCGACGTCCTTCCCCGCCTCCATCTCCAGTCAGCGTTCACCTCCGGACACCAACATTCCCCCCGCCTGCGTCTGACGCAGTTGCCTCCCTTTCTGTGTCTGACACTACTATTGAACGCACGTCTGATAATGTTCCACTAAACCTGCCCGGTGACACGACAGTCTCCTGGGCGGACGACGTAGATGCTGAGGATAGAGATTTTGGAGGTGTACAGAACGGTGGGGCCCCTCTGATGGGGTCGGCTCGCTGCCCGTCACTGTGATGGGCCTTTCGCGGGTGGTTAACAGGGAGTTCCCCGTGCTTCCCCCGTGTTTGAATCGACTGTCCTCCTGGCAATGAGAGCTTTCCAGACTTTTCACATCGCCACGGTCAACGTCAACACCATTCGCGTACAGCACAAACTGGCTTCACTCCATGACAAGCTGTATGCCGCCGACGTTGAAGTATCTCTCCTTCAGGAGGCGTTTGTTGCGACTTTCTCGACTCCCCATGATTTTACAGCACATTTCCCTCATTCTTCCCCTACTACTAGCGTGGTGGCGACGCTCTTAAGTGACGGTATCCTCACTGATTCAGTTGCCTGTTTCCCTGATGCCAGAGGTAAGCCCTCACGTTTAGTGGCGTCAGGATCGTCAGTGTCTATACGACATCTGGTTCGGGTCGCCACACTGAACGTTCCACCTTCTTCTCAGAGACTGTCACGCCTGCCTGGATTAGAAGGATGCATTGATCATGGCAAGCGATTTCAACTGCACCCAGGCACCCAAGACCAACTACCACGTCACTCTCCGTGCGCGGCGCTATCGACAATTATCGAAACCTCAGCCTAGTGGATTCTTGGGAGCATGTTCATGGCGATGGTCCGGGGTTCTACGACCAGGTCGCCAGGTCCTGACGGCCTTTCACTGGAGTTTTATTGGACATTTCGTCCCTTTCTGGTGACAGTGTGGGCGGAAATTTGTCAGTATTTTATGTCACCTTTCGTGGCGATTCCAGACGGTTTCCTCTATGGTTTCCTCATTCCCATCCACAACCCTCAGGGTACCTCATGGATATGCGGTTACCGCCCTTTGACGTCACTGAGCAGCGATACAAAGACCTTTACCCGGCTGTTGGCTGCGCATCTTAAACGGACAGCTCGGTACGTGGTTTATTCCGATCAAACTTCTTTCTGGAACGTCGCTCGGTGACCATGTATTCAGCTGCACTGCTTATACAGACGATCTCGTCATCGTTCTTCGTAGTGGTGCTGAGGTCAAAGAGTCACTGGCATGGATTACCACCTACGCCTAGGTGCCAATAAAATCCGCACTGCCCTCTGCCACTATCGGGACATACACGCTCTCTCTCACGCTCGTCGTACGCCTGGACTTCCGGCAGCTCTTGATTTCAGCAAGCGTCCGATCGAGTTCATCACGACTACTTGGAAGGGGTGCTCCGCGATACGGGCTACGCTGATAATACCGCCGACTTCGTAATGCATCTTCTTCGTGGAGCTACGTCTCGTGTACTCTGCAATGGCCTTCGTACGCGTCCCATCTCGATCCGTCGATCAGCACGTCAAGGCTGCCTGCTCTCTGCACTGTTGTATGCATTCGCCATGGAACCGTTACTATGCGGCCTACCTCAACGCCTCTCTGGGATGTCTCTCGTTGGCCATATATTCAGCAGCACTGCTTATGCAGACGATCTCGTCATCTTTCTTCGTAGCGGTGCTGAGGTCAGGGAGTCTCTGGCATGGGTTACCACCTACGGCGAAGCTTCTGGTAGCTGCCTTAACGTCCGCAAATTGAGTGCAATGGCTATAGGTGCGGGGCTTATTGGGAAAAGTGCTACTCCTTTGCGTGTAGCTGATACTCTCCAATGCTTAGGACTGGATTTCGCAAGTGATCTGCGGCGGACAACTGCCCTAAACTGCCGATGTCTACTTTCCCAACTACGAGCTGGGCTCTTAGGTCATCGTTTACGGCCACTCAATTTTCTGCAACGGACACAGTACGTAAATGTATATTTGGCGTCACGTACCCCCACGTGGCAGGGACCCTTCCTGTTCCGCCGTCCATGGCCCGCCGCATGCTACCGGCATTGGGTTCGTTTGTTTGCCACGGCTCGCTGTTTAATATAAGGTATGAGACCCTCACCCTCACGCAGTGCAGGTCTGTATCACGTGCCTGAAAGGGCGGCAGCCCATTCCGTTGGCTCTCACATGACGCTGTTGCGCCGTAGTCCTATGTGCCTTACCAGCCTATTGCTGTAGGGCCTTGCACCACACTCTCTCTCAGCAGCTATCCACCTTTCGGAAGTCCCGCCGCTCTTCTTTTACTTCCGCCACTTTTTTCCTGAACTGAGCAATGTCCTTACCGTGATACTTCCAGCGGAATTGACATCCACGACGGCGATCTGTGGTTTCTTTCAGCAGCACAGGTCACCGAATGTGATTGAGGGGAAACACCCCACGTCGACTGTGAGCGCTCCTTATCTTGACACTGAGGTCCAGTCTGCATGGTACCTTACTGTCAATGGGAAGCGAGCGTGCTAGTCACGCATTCACGGGATTCACCTCGCAGACACCCCGCTGTGTGTCGACTGTGATGTTATGGACACAGACGAGCACTGCGTGGAGTGCAGATCGGCGAGAGGTGTCTGGTTATTGGTGCAACAGATGTTGTCCCTAATTACCCGTACGACTCCTCTTCAAATACCAACTCAGCTGCTCCCCTTTCCGGACGCGAGATACTTCCCGCAAGCGAAGACAAACTCTGTGAAGTGGATTTGTGGACACGCAGCATGCTACTTGTTTGCTAATGGCGAGAAGAGTACCCTTGGCCTTTGGCAGAACCTTCATTTTTTGGAAATTTATTGTAGGTTTCTATGGGGCCAAACTGCTGAGGTCATCGGTTCCTAGACTTACCCACTACTTAATCTAACTTAAACTAGCTTACGCTAAGGACAACACAGACAATCGTGCCCGAGGGATGACTCGAACCTCCGACGGGGAGAGCCAAGCGAACCGTAAAAAGGTGCCTCAGACAGCACGGCTACTCCGCGCGGCGGCAGATCCTTAATGACCACCGTTGTGGAGTTGTCCGCAATCTAAAATACAGACAATTTTTCTCCAGTTTCCTTTGCAGTGACTTTCTTAACATACCCCAGAGCTGAGGTGTTCCTGCCTTGAAGAATTGGCCCTGACTCTTCCACACTTGGAACCGATGTAGTCATTGGTCATCCGAATGTTATTTTCGGAAAAACTATACGTCTATAGTCTCAATTAGCCTGACGTCTTGCTGCGCCCTCCTCCTCGGGTGACACTGGTTTCCTAATACACTCCTGGAAATGGAAAAAAGAACACATTGACACCGGTGTGTCAGACCCACCATACTTTCTCCGGACACTGCGAGAGGGCTGTACAAGCAATGATCACACGCACGGCACAGCGGACACACCAGGAACCGCGGTGTTGGCCGTCGAATGGCGCTAGCTGCGCAGCATTTGTGCACCGCCGCCGTCAGTGTCAGCCAGTTTGCCATGGCATACGGAGCTCCATCGCAGTCTTTAACACTGGTAGCATGCCGCGACAGCGTGGACGTGAACCGTATGTGAAGTTGGCGGACTTTGAGCGAGGGCGTATAGTGGGTATGCGGGAGGCCGGGTGGACGTACCGCCGAATTGCTCAACACGTGGGGCGTGAGGTCTCCACAGTACATCGATGTTGTCGCCAGTGGTCGGCGGAAGGTGCACGTGCCCGTCGACCTGGGACCGGACCGCCGCGACGCACGGATGCACGCCAAGACCGTAGGACCCTACGCAGTGCCGTAGGGGACCGCACCGCCATTTCCCAGCAAATTAGGGACACTGTTGCTCCTGGGGTATCGGCGAGGACCATTCGCAACCGTCTCCATGAAGCTGGGCTATGGTCCCGCACACCGTTAGGCCGTCTTCCGCTCACGCCCCAACATCGTGCAGCCCGCCTCCAGTGGTGTCGCGACAGGCGTGAATGGAGGGACGAATGGAGACGTGTCGTCTTCAGCGATGAGAGTCGCTTCTGCCTTGGTGCCAATGATGGTCGTATGCGTGTTTGGCGCCGTGCAGGTGAGCGCCACAATCAGGACTGCATACGACCGAGGCACTTAGGGCCAACACCCGGCATCATGGTGTGGAGAGCGATCTCCTACACTGGCCGTACACCACTGGTGATCGTGCACGGTACATCCAAACCGTCATCGAACCCATCGTTCTACCATTCCTAGACCGGCAAGGGAACATGCTGTTCCAACAGGACAATGCACGTCCGCATGTATCCTGTGCCACCCAACGGGCTCTAGAAGGTGTAAGTCAACTACTCTGGCCAGCAAGATCTCCAGATCTGTCCCCCATTGAGCATGTTTGGGACTGGATGAAGCGTCGTCTCACGCGGTCTGCACGTCCAGCACGAACGCTGGTCCAACTGAGGCGCCAGGTGGAAATGGCATGGCAAGCCGTTCCACAGGACTACATCCAGCATCTCTGCGATCGTCTCCATGGGAGAATAGCAGCCTGCATTGCTGCGAAAGGTGGATATACACTGTACTAGTGCCGACATTGTGCATGCTCTGTTGCCTGTGTCTATGTGCCTGTGGTTCTGTCAGTGTGATCATGTGATGTATCTGACCCCAGGAATGTGTCAATAAAGTTTCCCCTTCCTGGGACAATGAATTCACGGTGTTCTTATTTCAATTTCCAGGAGTGTATTATCGGTGGCATTAATGACAAAAATAAATAAATAACAACAAAAAAAGAAAGAAAAGGAAAATAAATAAAAAACGGTATTCATTGCACTTCTGCTCCACGTTCCCTAAGCTTTCTTTGGGACCTGGAGGGCGGGAACGGGGAACGGGACATGGTGGTCACTCCTCGGGTTGCGACCCCTGCCCACTTTGCTGCCACCCCTCCCTTTGAGCGCCGGGAAAGTTAAAAAAAAAGAAAAGAAAAGTGGTTAGGCTAGCAACGGTAGACGGACGTGTATGAGGCGACGGTTCGACTTCCGGTCAAAGTTAGCCTCTAATCTAAATTTTATCATGACTGATCACATTATTTAATTTATGTGACATTTGGGAGGTAAAAAAACTATGTGTGTTTGCATGAACTTACAGTCAGTTTCATGTTATTTGACTACTTACTATTTTTAATTACTTTTAAATATTGGAACAAACATATTTATAACTATCGATAAGTAAACGAAGAACGCTTATAGTTTTCCTGAAAATATATGCCCGTCGTGATTTGCCAAATCCGTTATACGAGTACATGCAGTCTGGTAAGGTAGCCAGAACTACTTTGCACCTCGACGCTTTGAGCTAAAGACTCATAGGCAGGCCCCATTTGGCAGTTAACCTGCTAAAGTACAAAAAACGAATAGCATAGTTCCAAAGTTTTTGAATGTCACAGAATTTACACTTTTTTACAAAAAGGAAGGTTTGACCTGGAGTTGAAGCGTCGCCTAATACAGATTTGTCTTCGCAGCTCGAACGCTAACCACTTGAACAGTATGAAGTCTAACGCCCGGCCCCGACGCAGAGATACCAGTAACATGACAGACGCGTAAAACTTGCAATTTTCTAGGAAATGCCAGAGTAGTGCACCTTATTACTCGCACATTACGTTGTTTCAATGGCCTACTAAAGGCGAACACTTTGAAGTAAATCCGTGATTTCAACGTCGTGGCCTCCCCTTGTTAGAACTACTCACCGCTGCGCCAAGTAAAACCGTCTACATGGTGTTGAAAGGGAAGCTGCAAAAGAATCCTAAACTATGGCATAAAAAGAGACGTACACTGCTGGAAAAAATCCGGCACCCTCAAGGAAAAGGACGTCTTACTGACAAGTGAGATGACGGGTAGTTCATCATTGTTAAGAATATACTGAGGTGACAAAAATCATGGGATAATGATATGGACGTACACAGATAGCGCTAGTATCGCGTGCACAAGGTATAAAAGCGCAGTGCATTGGCAGAGGTGTCATTTCTACTTAAGCGATTCGTGTGGAAAGGTTTCGATGTGATTATGGCCTCCCGGAGGGAATGAACAGCCTCTGAACGCGAATGGTAGTTGGACCTCGAAACAAGAGACATTCCATTTCTGATATCGTTAGGGAATTCAATATCCCGAGATCCATTAAGTCAAAAACATGCCTAGAATACAAAATTTCACCTTGTACATCTCAGAACGGACAACGCGGTAGCCGACAGCCTTCACTTAACGACTGAGAGCAGCGACGTTTGCGTTTAGTTGTCAGTGCTAACAGTCAAGCAACGCTGCGTAGGGTAACGATAGAAATCAATGTGGGACGTACAACGAACGTATCCGTTAGGACAATGGACGAAATTTAGCGTTAATGGGCTATGGCAGCAGACGACCGACTCGAGTGCCTTTTCTAACAGACGACATCGCCTGCAGTGGCTCTCCTGAGCTCGTGACCATATCGGTTGGACTCGAAACGGCTACAAACCGGTAACCTGACCAAATGAGACCCGATTTCAGTTGGTTAGAACTTATGATAGGTTTCTAGTGTGGCGCAGATACCACGAAGGCATAGACCCATATTGTCAATAACGTACTCTGCAAGCTGGTGACGGCTCCATAGAGCTGTGTTTACATGGAATGGACTGGAGCATCTAGTCCAACTAAATCGATCATTGGCTGGAAATGGTTATGTTCGGCTACTTCGAGACGATTTGCAGCCAATCGTGAACTTCATGTTCTCAAACAACTATGGAATTTCTATGGATGACAATGCGCCCTGTCACGAGAACATAGTTGTTCGCGACTGGTTTGAAGACCATTAGGGATAAGTCGAGCTAATGATTTGTTCACCCAAATCACCGGACACGAATCCCAACGAATATTTATGGGACGTAATAGAGAGATCAGTTTGTGCACAACATCCTGCACCGGCAAAGCTTTCGCAGTTATGAACAGCTAAAGACGCATGACGCCTGAATATTTCTTTAGGGAGCTTCCAACGACTTATTGAGTCCATGCCACATCGAGTTGCTGCACTACGCCGAGCAAAAGGAGATGCGGCACGATATCAGGAGGTATCCCATGACTTTTGTCATCTCAGTGTAAGTCGAAAGACAACTCGCAAAGAATCCTACAGTTAAACTAGATGAAAATGGCGTAAAAAGTAATGTGCACTGGCGCGAATAAATGCAGCAACCCTCAAGGACAAGGTCATTTTATTGACAAGTGAAGTGACGAATAAGCCGTCATTGGTTCAAATGGCTCTGAGCACTATGGGACTAAACTTCTGAGGTCATCAGTCCCCTAGAACTTAGAACTACTTAAACCTAACTAACCTAAGGACAGCACACACATCCATGCCCGAGGCAGGATTCGAACCTGCAACCGTAGCAATCGCAAGGTTCCAGACTGTAGCGCCTACAACCGCTCGGCCACCCCGGCCGGCAAGCCGTCATTGTAAGAGCATATGATAGCTAATTCAGCCCAAATGCAACACATATTGCACCCCGGCAAGAACAGAGAAGCAACTGAAAAATGAAATACGTGAAGAAAATCAAATTAAAGAATTCTATAAAACTTTACATTTCAAGTAGCAATTTTGACCATGACAATAAATTCGAATAACCAACTAAAGGATAACGTTGTAGGGGTCGTGGCGTGGAATGTGGTAGGGAAGTTAAAAAATCTGAAAAGGGAAATCTAGATATAGTATGGGTCAGTGAAGTGAAATAGAAAGAAGACAAGGATTTCTGTCATATGAGTACAGCAGCAGAAAAAGCTATAACAGGAGTAGGATTCGTTATGAATAGAAACGTAGGACAGAGAGTATGTTATTGTGAACAGTTCAGTGATAGGTTTGTTCTTGTCGGCAGCAAACCATCACCGACAACCACAATTCAGATATAGATGTCAACATCGCAAGCAGAAGATGAAGAAATACAGAAAGTGTATGAGGATATTGAAAGAGTAATACAGTACGTAAAAGGGAAATGATAGTAGTCTTCGGGGACTGGAATCCAATTACGGGGGAAGGAATTAAAGAAAAGGTTACAGGAGAATATGGGTTTGGGACACGGAATGAAAGAGGCTAAATTTCAGCTAGTAATAGCGAATTCTCTGTTCAGGAATCACAAGAGGACAAGGTATGCTTGGAAAAGGCCGGGTGATACGAGAAGCTTTCAGTTACATTATATCATGCTCTGAAGGAGATTCCGAAATCAGATACTGGATTGTAAGGGATACCCAGGAGCAGATACACACTCAGATCACAATGTAGTAGTGATGAAGAGTAAGCTGAAGTTTAAGAGACTAGTCAGAAAGAAGCAATACACAAAGAAGTGGCATACGGAAGTACGAAGGAATGACGAGATACGCTTGAAGTTCTCTCAGGCTACAGATACAGCAATAAGGAATACCTTAGTTTGTTGTACAGTTGAAGAGGAATGGACATCTCTAAAAAGGGTAATCACAGAAACTGGACAGAAAAACATAAGTGTAAAGAAGGTAACTGCGAAGAAACCATGGGTAACATAAGAAATACTTCAGTTGATCGATGAAAGAAAGAAGTGCAAAAATGTCCTGGGAAACTCAGGAATACAGAAATACAAGTCGCTGGGGAATTAAATAAATAGGAAGTGCAGGGAAGGAAAAACGAAATGGCTGTATGAAAAATGTGAAGAAATCGAAAAAGAACTGATTGTTGGAAGAACTGACTCAGCATATACGAAAGTCATAACAACTTTCGGTGAAATTAAAAGCAAGGATGGTAACATTAAGAGTGCAACGGGAATTCCACTGTTAAATGCAGAGTAGAGAACGGATAGGTGAAACAAGTATATGAGGGGGAAGATATCTGTGATGTGATATGATAGAAGAAGAAACAATAGTCGATTTAGAAGAGATAGGGGATCCAGTATTAGAATCAGAATTTAAGAGAGCTTTGTAGGACTTAAGATTAAAAAGGCAGAAGTGATACATAACTTTCCGTCATAATTTCTAAAACCGTTGGTGGAAGTGGCAACAAAACGACTATTCATGTTGGTTTGTAGAATGTCGGAGTCTGGTAGTCTGGTGACATACCATCTGACTTTCGGAAAAATATCATCCACACAATTCCGAAGACCGCGAGAGCTGACAATTCTAGCACAATCAGCTTAACACCTAATGCATCTAAGTTGCTGACAAGGATAGTATACAGAAGAACGGAAACGAAAATTAAGGATGTGTTACATGACGTTCAGTTTCGTTTGAAGAAAGATAAAGGTACCATAGAGGCAATTTTGACGTAGCGGTTGATAACGGAAGCGGGACTAAAGAAAATAAAGATACGTTCATAGCATTTGTCTATTTGGATAAAGCGTTCGATAATGTAGAATGGTGCAGGATGTCCGAAATTCTGAGAATAATAGGGGTAAGCTATGGGGAGAGACGGTAATGTACAATATGTACAAGAGCCAAGAGAGAATAATGCGAGTGGACGATCAAGAACGAAGTTCTCGGATTACAAAGGTGTAAGACAGGGATGTAGCCTTTCGCCCCTGCTATTCAATCTGTACATCGAAGAAGCAATGATGGAAATAAAAGCAAAGAGTGGAATTAAAATCCAGGTTGAAAGAATATCAATGATACGGTTCGCTGATGACGTTGCTATCCTGAGCAAAATTGAAGAGGAATCACATGATCTGCTGACTGGAATGAATAGTCTGATGCGTACAGAACATGGACTGAGAGAAAATCGAAGAAACACAAAAGTAATGAGAAGTAACAGAAATCAGAACAGCGATAATCTTTACATCAGGATTGAGGGCCACAACTAGATGAAGTTAAGGAAATCTACTACCTAGGCTGCAAAATAACCAATGACGGGCGGAGCAAAGAGAACATCAAAAGTAGACGGGCACTTGCAAAGAGGGTATTCCTGGCCAAAAGAAGTCTACTAATGTCAAACATAGGCCTTAACTGAGGAATAAATTTATGAGAATGTATGTCAGGAGCACAGCTTGTATGGTACTAAAACATGGACTGGTGGAAAACCTGAACAGAAGTGAATCGAAGAATTTGATATGTGGTGCTACGGAAGAATGCTGAAAATTAGGTGGACTGATAAGGTACAAAAGTTGAAATTGTTGCATTAGAAAAGTACAAAATGCAAAATTGTGAAAATTAATACAATTTAATAAGGAACGTCAATTAGATACAGATTAACTAACATAATGTACGAAAACATAGAATCATAAATGGGTTTACGAAATGTAGAGATACTTTTCACCGAGAAGAGGAATTCAAATATGAACTTTCTTTACAGGATAAATTTTACTTTTTTTTTCTTCTACGCTGCAACACATGAAGTTTTGTAATATTTACAACGTCTGTAATCATAAAAACAGTGTTGTTGCTTCAGATGAGCAAGCATGTCTGAAGGACATTTTGTTGTAATAATCAATAATATTAAATATTAAGTGCAACTTACGTTCTACTGTAACGACTCCTGCCGCTACACACAGTTTGTACCGCGGCGGACCGTGAAGCAGCCTACAACAAAACTGACACAACTATCCTGAAGTGGAGAAATTGCAAGGTTCGAACACGTTGGATCATTTCACACGTATTTTTCAGTGACAAAAATTAAAAATTCCTGTTTTTTACTTGTGCCACTTTTTTGCCGGGATGCGATATGTCGCAATAAACGGCGCCCAAAGAGTCGTGTCAATACAAAGTTTTCCCCCTCTGGTGGCAACGCATGCCTGTATTCTTACATACAAGCGATCATAAAGGTGCCGAATGGTATCCTGCGTTAGACCGTCATGAACATCTTGCGCATTTTGTTGCAATTCGGCAATGGGTTTGCAGGCCCTGGAGAACGAGTGAATTCCCTCAATCATGTCCCATACAGAAAGCAGATGGCGGTTATAAGAGTCGAGGGTAATGAAATGGAAGCAATGATTCTGAAGGGGCTGAGAGAGGGTTGTAGCCTATCCCAGATGTTATTCAATCTGTATATTGAGCAAGAAGTAAAGGAAACAAAAGAAAAATTTGGAGTAGGAATTAAAATCCATGGAGAAGAAATAAAAACTTTGAGATTTGTCGATGTAATTCGTTCAGAGACAGCAAAGGACCTGGAAGAGCAGTTGAACGGAGTGGACAGTGTCTTGAAATGAGGATATAAGATGAACATCGACAGAAGCAAACCGAGGATAATGGAATGTAGTCCAACTAAATCAAGTGATGCAGAGGGAATTAGATTAGGAAATACGACACTTAAAATAGTAGATGAGTTTTGCTAAGTGGGAAGCAAAATAACTGATGATGGTCGAAGTAGAGAGAATATATAACGTAGACTGGCAATTGCAAGAAAAGCGTTTCTGAAGAAGAGAAATTTGTTAACATCGAGTGAAAGATTTAAGTGTCAGAAAGTCTTTTCTAAAAGTATTTGTATGGAGTGTAGCCATGTATGGATGTGAAACATGGACGATAAATACTTTAGACAAGAAGAGAATATAAGCTTTCGAAATGTGGTGCTACAGAAGAACGCTGAAGATTAGATGGGTAGATCACGTAACTAATGAGGGGGTACTGAATGGAATTGGGGAGAAGAGAAGTTCATGGCACAACTTGACTAGAAGAAGGGATCGGTTGGTAGGACATGTTCTGAAGCATCAAGGGATCACCAGTTTAGTATTGGAGGGAAGCGTGGGGGGTAAATATCGTAGAGTCAGACCAAGAGATGAATACACTAAGCAGATTCAGAAGGATAGAGGTTGCAGTAGGTACTTGGAGATGAAGAAGCTTGCACAGGATAGAGTAGCATGGAAAGCTGCGTCAAACCAGACTCTGCATTGAAGATCACAACAGCAACAACACTTTTTAAACTGACGAGAGGTCAGGTGATCCTCCTGGTCAGGGCAGTTGAGTACATCACAAAGAGCACGATGATATGACCGCTAGTTGTATCTCATGCCCCCCCCCCCCCCCGCCCCTCCCCCAATACACACACACACACACACACACACAAACACACTCAATGAATGGTGGGATGGGACCTATGTGTAGTGCATTTGTTTTAACTAAATCTTTTAAGGAACTATTTATGTTTCAAATTGACTGTACCTGAATAGTAATGATTGGCTTCATAACGGCAGAGACAAAATTAAGGCTACACATGAAAAGAAATGTTTGAAGTTCAGTAATGGGGCCACTTTTAATAATGCCAATGTCGCTGAGAATAGTGCGAAGCATCAATTTTAGGATGGAGTTCTTATTAAAACAGACATTATGTTTAAGCAGGCTGACACTTGGTTTAAGAATCATAAAAGAAGGCTGTACACGTGAAAGAGTCCTGGAGATACATCAAGGTTTCAGATTGATTATATAATGCTACGACAAGGCTTTAGAAACCAGATTTTAAACTGTAAGACATTTTCAGGGTCAGATGAGAACTCTCACCACAATTTATTGGTTATGAACTACAGATTAAAACCAACGAAATTGGAAAGATGTGGGAAATTAAGAAGATGGGAACTGGATGAGTTGAAAGAACCAGATGTTTTGAGAGTCTCCGAAGAAGCATTAAGCAACGGTTAACTGGAGCATTGTAAAGGAAAGCAACAGAAGTCGAATGGGTAGCCTTAAGAGATGCAATAGTGGAGGCAGCAGACGATCAAATATTTAAAAAAACAAGACCTAGTAGAAATCCTTGGATAACACAAGAGATACTGAATTTAACTGATGAAAGGAGAAATTATAAAAATGCAGCAAATGAAGCAGGCGAACGAGAGTACAGCCGTCTGAAAAATGAGGCTGACAGGAAGTGCAGAATGGCTAAACAGGAATGGCTAGAGAATAAATGTAAGGCTTTAGAAACATATTTCATTACGGGAAAGGTATATCCGCCTACAGGAAAATTAAAGAGGTCTCTGAGGAGAAGAGAAGCAGATGTATGAATATCAAGGGCTCAGATGGAAAACCAGTCCTAAGTAAAGAATGGAAAGTTGAAAGGTGGAAGGCAATATTATAGAAAGGGAAATGGACGTATATGAAGATGAGATGGGAAGTATGATATTGCGAGAAGAAATTGACGGAGCCCTGAAATATCTAAGTCGAAACAAGGCCCCTGGAGTAGACTATATACCGTCAGAGCTACTGATAGCCTTGGGAGAGCCAGCCATGACAAAATTCTTCCATCTGGTGTGCAAGATGTGTGAGACAGGCGAAATTCCCTTGGATTTTAAGAAGGATATAGTAATTCCAATTCCAGCGGTTGCTGACATGTGTGAAAATTACCGAACTATCAGTTTAATAAGTCGTCGTTGCAAAATGCTAACATGAATACTTACCAGTATTTCCATTTCTCCGTAAAGAATTCATTTTAGTGTTTTGCAATCATGACCTCGGGGAAGGTCACTTTGGATTCCAGAGAAATGTAGGAACACGCGAGGCAGTACTGACTCTACGAATTATCTTAGAAGATAGGTAAACCTACTTTTATTGCATTTGTAGAAGTAGAGAAAGCTTTCGATAATGTTGACTGAAATACTCTCTTTGGAATTCTGAAGGTAGCGGGGGTAAAATACAGGGAGCAAAAGCCTACGTACAACTTGTATAGAAACCAGACGACAATTATAAGAGTTGAGAGGTATGAAAGGGAAGCAGTGGTTGAAAAGGGATTGAGACAGTGTTATAGCCTATCACACATGTTGTTCAAGTTGTACACTGATTAAGCAGTAAAGGAAACCAAAGAAAAATTTGAATCAACAATTAAAGTATAAGGAAAAGACATAAAAATTTTGATGTCTGCCATGATATTGTAATTCTGTCAAAGACAACAAAAGACTTGAATTGGACGAAATGGACGTATGTCTTGAAAGTAGGGTATGAGACCAACATCAACAAAAGCAAAACATGGATAATGGAATGTACTCGAATTAATCTGGTGATGTTAAGTGAATTAGATTAGAAAATAAGACACTTAAACTAGTATATGAGTTTTGCTATTTGGGCACCAAAATAATTGATAATGGTCGAAGTAGAGGGGATATAAGATGTAAACTGGTAATGGAAAGAAAAGCATTTCTGTAAAAGAGAAATTTGTCAACATCGAATGTAGATTTAGTGTTAGGAAGTCTTTACTGAAAGTATTTGCTGAATTGTAGCTATGTTTGGAAATGAAACATGGACGATGAACAGTTTAGACAAAAAGAGAATAGAAGCTTTCGAAATGTGGTGCTGCAGAAGAACGTTCAACATTAGATGGGTAGAGTGCGTAACTGATGAGGAGGTACTGAATAGTATTGGGAGACAAGAAATTCTTAGCACTACTTGGCCAAAAGAAGGGATGAGACATCAAGGGATCACCAATTTAGTACTCGAGGAATGTATAGTGGATAAAATTCGTAGAGGGAGACCGAGAGATGAATACAGTAAGCATATTCAGAAGGATGTAGACTGCAGAAGTTATTTGGAAATGAAGAGGCTTGTATAGGATAAAGCAGTACTGAGAGCTGCAATAAATCAGTCTTCGGACTGAAGACGACAACCACCACACCTAGGAATGAGAGACGAGAAAGACTAATTGAGTTCTGCAATAAGTTTCAGATAGTAATAGCGATTACTATGTCCAGGAATCACAAGAGGAGGAAGTATACTTGACAAAGGCAGGCAGATACGGAAGATTTCAGTTAGATTACATCATGGTAAAAAAAAAAAATGTTCAAATGGCTCTCTGAGCACTATGGGACTGCTGTGGTCATCAGTACCCTAGAACTTAGAACTACTTAAACCTAACTAACCTAAGGACATCACACACATCCATGCCCGAGGCAGGATTCGAACCTGCGACCGTAGCGGTCGCGCGGTTCCAGACTGTAGCGCCTAGAACAGCATGGCCACTAAGGCCGGCACATCATGGTCAAGCAGAGGCTCCGAAGTTCAAATGCTGAATGTAAGGCACACACGGGAGCGAAAACACACGCAGATCACAATTTTCTGGTGAAGAAGAGTAGGCTGAAGTTTAAGATAGTACTCAGAGACAATTAATGCGCAAAGAAGTGGTATACGAAAGTCCTAAGGAATAAAGAGATTCACTTGAAGTTATCTGAGGCTATATATATTGCGATAAGGAATAGCTCAGTAGGCAGTTCTGTTGAAGAGGAATGGACATCTCTAAAATGGGCAATCACAGAAGTTAGAAAGAAAAACATAGGTACAAGGAAAATAACTGCGAAGAAACCATAGGTAACATTTCAAGAAATACTTCAGTTGATCGATGAAAGAAGGAAGTACAAAAATGTTTAGGGAAATTCAGGAATACAGAAATACATGACACTTCGGAATGAAATAAACAGTAAGTGGAGGGAAGCTAAGGTGAAATGTCTGCATGAAAAATGTGAAGAAAACAAAAAAGAAATGATTGTCGGGAGAACTGTCTCAGCATGTAGCAAAGTCAAAATAACCTTCGGTGAAATTAAAAGCAAGGGCGGCAACATTAAGAATGCAACGGAAATTGTACTGTTAGATGCAGAGGAGAGAGTGGAAAGGCGAAAAGACCACATTGAAGGCCTCTATGAGGATGAAGACTTGTCCAATGACATCGTAGAAGAAGAAACAAGAGTAGATATAAAAAGGACAGCGGATCTAGTATTAGAATTTAAAAGAGTTTTGGAAAGGCGGAAAAGGCAGTAGGGAAAGACGACATTCCATCAGAGTATTTAAAATCATTGGGGATGTGGCAACAAAACGACTATTCGCGTTGGTGTTTAGAATGTATGAGTCTCACGATAAATCACCTGACTTTCCGAAAAATGCATCATCAACACAATTCCGAAGATAAAAAGAGCCGACAAGTGCGAAAATTATCGCACATCAGTTGCATACAGAAGAATGTAAAAGAAAACTAAGATTGTGTTACATGATGATTGGTTGGCTTCAGGAAATGGAAGCAAGACTAAACAAAAGTCGAGACACGTTCATGGGATTTGTCGACTTGGAAAAGCGTTCGAAGAATCAAACGGTGCAAGATGTTCGAAATCCTGAGAAAAATAGGGGTACGCAATAGGGAAAGACGGGTAATAAACAATGTGTACAAGTACCAAGAGGGAACAGTAAGAGTGGACGACCAAGAACGAAATGCACGGAATAAAAAGACTGTAAGACAGGGATGTAGTCTTTCACCCCTGCTGTTGAATCTATTCATTGATGTAGCAATGACGGAAATGACAGAAAGGTTCAAGACTGGAACAAAAATTCAAGATGAAGAAATAACAATGATAAAATTCGCTGTTGACATTGTTACTCTCAGTGAAACGGAAGAAGAATTACAGGATTTGCTGAATGGAATGAATAGTCAAATGATTGTAGAATGTCGATTGAGAATGATTCGAAGAAAGACGAATATAATGGGAAGCAACAGAAATGAGAACAGCGAGAAACTTAACATTAGGACTATTGATCTTGAAGAAGATGAAGTTAAGGAATTCTACACCTAGGCAGCAAAATAACCCTTGACGGCCGGAGCAAAGAGGACATAAAAAGCAAACTAGCGCTGTCAAAAAGGGCATTCCTGACCAAGAGAGGTCCATTAATATCAAACATAGACTTAATTTGAGGAAGAAATTTCTGAGAATGTTCTTTTGGAGCGCAGATAAGATAAGGAATGAAGAGGTTCTGTGCAGAATCGGAGTGGAAGGGAATATATGGACAACACTGTCAAGAAGAAGGGACATCACGCAATAACTTCCATGGTACTAGAGGGAGCTGCAGAGGGTAAAAACTGTAGAGGAAAATAGAAATTGGAATACATCCAGGAAATAATTGTTGTTGTAGGTTGCTGAGATCAAGAAGTTGGTACAAGAAAGGAATTCGTGGCGAACTTCATCAAACCAGTCATAAAACTGTAAATAAACTCGACAATATCGTACCTAGCAACTAGTCAGGTTGAAGTGTGGGTTGGAAAGTTGTCAAAATACGATATCTCGTAAACGACTCGCTCTAGAATCCTGAATCAAACACCACTAACATTCTATTTTACCATACTTTTAGTTTGTTGAAGTCAACAGACAGTGTTCGATTTAAAAAGCGTATGTTTACATAAAAATTACACTTTCTAAGTATTACTACAATCTGTTTAATGGCTAACAATAGGAGCCCCTGACTACCAATCTATTCTGTGAAAGTTGCACATCAATAGCACGTCCCAGTTCCACAATATTCGTCGTGTAAGTTTTATGTGATCCACCCTGTATAAATGTCAGAAGATTTTTAGTGTTTGAAATGTGCTGAAGTACAGTTATACGACTTGATAATGGCCACGTGACTGGAATTGCAGAAGTTTAAATAACAACTTTCACAAAGTCGACTACGTTGTTATTCAGAAAATGAAAATAGTGCAATGCAGGACTCTCTAAAGCTGCATCATTCCAGAGTCTGACTGAAACTGAATGTAACCATACTACTTACGGAGGATGTGTACCTGATATTGTTGTCTACAGTCCGAAGATTGGTTTCTTGCTACCTTGGTTTCTCGACGCTAATCTATCCTGTACATGGCTGCTCACCTTACATAACTACAGCAACATACAGTTGTTTGAACGTGTATACTGTAGCCTAAACTTGGTCTACCTGCCCAAGATTTACCCCTCTCACTTTCCTCGCTTGTCAAACTAATTATTTATCGATCCCTCAGAAAGTGTACTATTAACTTCCCTTTCTGGTTGTCAAATTGTGTCATACTTTTCTAAACAACTCGAATTAGCCCTTCTTAACTAAGTACCCGATTTTCTCCTCTGATCTGCATATTAATCTACTGTTCCACATTTCAATATCCTCATCATCTGCAGAGCTAGAAGGAGTATAAGCTTGTACTACTGTGGTGAGTGCTGGCGTTGTGTCTGTCTTGGCTACGATAATGCATTCACTATGTTGTTCATAGTAACGTTTCTATATCTTATGTATAAAAAGAACAGTGTCCTTTTGTTTGTAATTCATAAAAATCTACAGGTTTATTTCAATACTGAGGAAATTTTGCACATTTTACCTTCAAGGCAAGAGGAAGATCTCTGTCTACGTAAGATTTAGAATCTGACTTGAAACATATTCGTTGTGGCTGTGCCGTCTTGTAATGTTTTGTGGTTCCTGGTTGGATGAGGAGAGGGTGGTATGATAGGAGGGTTGCTAGTTCTCTCTCATTACAACACAAAATGCACACGTCGCTAAAATACACTTTATTACGGGAACCAATTGAGTACTTAACTTCAATGATGTCCGATCTGAAGTTCTGTGGTTAACGGCAATCAAATAACATGTACTAATTCCTGAATCTTGTCCGTGTCCGTATCACAGCTTATGTAAAAAGACTAACGTTCGCTCACAGCTAGCTCAGGTGTGACGCGACGACTATCACTGTGGAAGACTAGAGCACGGACTATTGAAGTGCAGTGCGAACTGAGTCACGATGCGACGTACTGAGGTACTGAGATTGAGAGATTGAGACAGCTTGGTCGGTGGCGGTGGCCTATCGGGCGCACTTAGTTCAGCGCCTGCTGTACAATGTTTCCTAGTGCCGACCGGTGTGTTGGCGAAAGCGTTCGCCAGCACAATACATGTATGTAAAATAAAAAGGGGAAAGGTAGTTACTAAATATTTGTAAAAGCTCTTGGCCGATTTACCTTGTCCACCTTTGCCAGGAATAACAGCGGCGACGTGTCGTGGCACGGAAGCAATGAGGCCATGAGGGAGATGGAATTATATATACATACACGAGCCATCTAATGCGCTTCATTTCTGGCGGGGGGAGAGGGCGGGGGGGGGGGGGGGGGGGGGGTTGCGATGAGCTCTAACGCCACGCTCAATTACAAACCAGATACGTTCGACTGGTGGGTCAGCACATCAACTGGAATTCGCCACTGTGTTCCTCGAACCACTGGTCTACAACACTAGTTGGCCATCATGGTGCCTCGCACAACCTCCACTTCCACTAGAGCCATGGATATTTCTGAATGTTTCCCAAAGCGTAATGGAGCCGCCGCCAGCCTGTCTCTGTCCCGCAGTACATGTGTCAAGGAGCTGTTCCCCTGGAAGACGATGGATCCGCAGCTTCCTATCGGCGTCATGAAGAAGGTATCGGACTTCATCAGACCATGCACGCTCTGCCAATGCACTAACGTCCAGTGCCGATGGTCACGTGCCCTTTTCAGTCGTAGTTGCCGATGTCGTGGTGTCAACATTGGCACATGCATGCGCCATCGGCTGCGGAGGCCCATGCTTAGGAGTTTTCGGTGCACTGTGTGTTCAGACATACTTGTACTCTGCACAGCATTCAAATCTGATTTAGTTCCGCCACAGTTAGCTGCCCGTCCTGTTTTTCCAGTCTTCCTAGCCTACGATGCCGACCTCTGTAATGAGGGAGGCCACCCAAACCCACGACGTCTGGACGTGGTCTCACCTTGGTTTAGACACATGTTGAAGACACTCACCACAGCACCCATCGAACACCCGACAGGTCGTGCGATTCCCAAAATGCTCGCGCCGACCCTTCGGGCCATCATAATCTGCCCTCGGTCAAACTCAGATGGCTCGCGCGTCATCCCCATTCTTCACACGGACAGCACTCTCACCGATACTCTATGCACCGTGCGTGCGTGTGATACGCAGTGATTCCTGGGCAGGTAACGCTTCTATCGCCTGGACTGCTTTATATCGATAGTAAGTCGGTGCTTATAATGTTCTAGCTGGTCAGTGTGTACGCAGGATGAACATTAATAGAACTGACAAACCGCAGGGAGGGATTCCTGACTTGAAATGGGTGAAAAAACGTCCTACGAACATGTGTCCAGAAATGCATCGCAGCCACGGTAGACAGCGCTTACGAAGGGCAATTCCTCTGGCCACGTGACGTGTGTTCATCGTGAGTTGCACCCTGTGTGATTGACGCAGGATACTGTAAGCAGCAGAGTGATCTATTCACATTGGGAACAACAGAGATGGTGTTTGTGTACGGCCAAGCACAAAGAAACAGTCGAGAGGCAGTATGGCTATGCCTAAACAAGTACCATCTCAGACACCAACCACACCACACAACATTTCAAGACCTTTTTGGAAATTTGTATGATCATGGGTCATTTCAAACAGACAAACGTACAAAGGGGCGGCAGATTTGGAGGACTGGGTTATAGGATGTTGAGACAAACCCTAGTACAAGCCACGTAAGTGGCCTGCCAACATAGTGTACGCCAAACTACGATTATGCGTATCCTGCGTGACGACTGCTACTAGCCCTATCACCTGCAGTCACATGAAGGCCACATTGAATATCTGCGCTTGGATGCGATGCAGCTCTGTATTGTGTTCCGGGACACTTCGTTGTTGCATGCACACCGTCGATTTCAGGTCATATTTTCAAAGGACCGTTTTTCCAACATATCCAGTTAGGAATCTGTCCCTGCAGTTTGTCGGTTTTATTATAGGAGAAACGTTGTTATCAAACGTCTGCCGTGAAGAATCTACTGCCGAACTTAATAGAGGACATCATCATCACGGGGTATGCCGTAAGCGAAGACGTATTCATTCCCCGCATTCCGTTGATAGCCAGTGATTTAAATATGCCATTCGATTTCAAGAGACTGCAGCTTCCCATCCGACTTGCGTTTGCTATCACTATCAACAACGCACAGGGCCAATCAGTCCGTGTGGTAGGTATTATCTGGGATGCGCCATGTTTTTCACATGGCCAGTTATACGTAGCTTCCTCAAGAGACGGCACGCCGGATAGTTTGTTTACAATCCAGACGGACAAACGAACAACACTGTGTATTATCAAGCTTTTCGATAAGAGTTTTTTTTCACACTTTTATTCGAGCTTGGTAAAATTATAGTTTTTCTGACTGCGAGAGAAAATTTTCGCAACTTTCAATGTAGAAACTGCTATATCGGTGTATGTTTTTCAGTAATTGGTGTTTTTTTTTTACCGCTGCTGGACCACTTTCTTCGCTTTGTGATAGATGGCTCTGTAATAGTCACAAACATATGGCTCACAATTCAAGACGAACAGTTGGTAACAGGTAGGTTTTTTAAATTAAAATACAGAACGTAGGTACGTTTGAACATTTTATTTCGGTTGTTGCATTGTCATACATGTACATTTGTGAACTTATCATTTCTGAGAATGCATGCTGTTACAGCGTGATTACCTATAAATACCACATTAATGCAATAAATGCTCAAAACGATGTCCGTCAACCTCAATGTGTCTGCCAATACATGTAACGACATTCCTCTCAACAGCGAGTAGTTCGCCTTCCGTAATGTTCACACATGCATTGACAATGCGCTGACGCATGTCGTCAGGCGTTGTCGGTGGATCACGATAGCAAATATCCTTCAACTTTCCCCACAGAAAGAAATCCTGGGACGTCAGATCCAGCGAAAGTACGGGCCATAATATGGTGCTTCGACGATCAATCCATGTGCCGGACATCCATCATGTTGGAAGTACATCGCCATTCTGTCATGCAGAGAAATATTTTGTAATAACATCGGTAGAATATTACGTAGGAAATCAGCATACATTGCACCATTTAGATTGCCATCGATAAAATGGGGGCCAATTATTCTTCCCCCCATAATGCCGCACCATACATTAACCCACCAAGTTCGCTGATGTTCCACTTGTCGCAGCCATCGTGGATTTTCCGTTGCCCAATAGTGCATATTATGCCGGTTTACGTTACCGCTGTTGGTGAATCACGCTTCGTCGCTAAATAGAACATGTGCAAAAAATCTGTCATCGTCCCGTAATTTCTCTTGTGCCCAGTGGAAGAACTGTACAAGACGTTCAAAGTCGTCGCCATGGAATTCCTGGTGCATAGAAATATGGTACGGATGCAATCAATGTTGATGTAGCATTCTCAATAGCGACGTTTTTTAAAATTCCCGATTCTCGCGCAATTTGTCTGCTACTGATGTGCGGATTAGCCGCGACAGCAGCTAAAACACCTACTTGGGCATCATCATTTGCTGCAGGTCGTGGTTGAAGTTTCACATTTGGCTGAACACTTCCTGTTTTCTTAAATAACGTAACCATCCGGCGAATGGTCGGGACACTTGGATGATGTCGTCCAGGACGCCGAGCAGCAGACATGGCACACGCCCGTTGGGCATTTTGATCACAACAGCCATACATCAACACGATATCGACCTTTTCCGCAATTGGTAAACGGTCCATTTTAACACGGGTAATGTATCACGAAGCAAATACCGTCCGCACTGGCGGAATGTTATGTGAAACCACGTACTTATACGTTTGTGACTATTGCAGCGCCATCTATCACAAAGCGAAAAAAGTGGTCCAACTAAAACATTCATATTTATTTACGTACTACGCGAATATATAATAAAAAATGAGGGTTCCGATTTAAAAAAACGGAATTGATATCCGTTTGACCTATGGCAGCGCCATCTAGCGGGCCAACCATAGCGCCACCTGGTTTCCCCTTTCAAGTTAGAAGAGTTTCGTTCTTTGTAGTTTTTTCGTTTGATGCTTATTTCTTGAGATATTTGGCCCGGTCACTATCAATGGACCACCCTGTATATTCATTAAGCATATGCACATACTTTTCGAGTCAAAATATTGATTCCAGAGAGTTAAGTGTATTCAAATGATAAAAGTACTTATTTTACAGCTAGGTTTTAGGTACATTATGCATTATAGATATACGTTAAAGTGCCAAAGAAACTGGTGTAGACCTGCGTATACAAATACAGAGAGATTTAAAAAGGCAGAATACGGCGCTGCGGTCGGCAACACCTTTATAAGATCACAATGTCTGGCACATTTGTTAGATCGGGTACTGAGGCTACAATGGCAAGTTATCAAGATTTAAGTGAGTTTGGGCGTGGTGGTGTAGTTGGCTCATGTGCAACGGGACACAGCGTCTCCGAGATAGTGATGAAGTGGAGATTTTCCCGTACGACCATTTCACGAGTGCACCGTGAATATCAGGAATCCGATGAAACATCAAAATTCCAACCTCGCTGCGGCCGGAAAAAGATCCTGCAAGTACGCTATCAACGACGACTGAAGTGAATGGTTCAACGTGACAGGAGTGCAGCCCTTCCGCAAATTGTTGCAGATTTCAAAGCTGGGCCATCAACAAGTGTCAGCGTGCAAAACATTACATGAAACATCATCGATATGATCTTTCGGAAGCGAAGGCCCACCCGTGTACCCTTGATGACTGCACGACAAAAAGCTTTACGCCTCCCTTGGGCCCGCCAACACCGACATTGCACTGTTGATGACTGGAAACATGTTGCCTGGTCGGACGAGTCTCGTTTCATATTGTATCGAGAGGGTGGACGTGTACGGGTATGGAGACAACCTCATTAATCCATGGGCCCTGCATGTCAGCAGGGGACTGCTGAAGCTGGTGGAGGCTCTCTAATGGTATTAGGCGTGTGCAGTTGGAGTGATATGGGATCCCTGATATGTCTAGATACGACTCTCACAGGTGACACGTACGTAAGCATCCTGTCTGATCACCTGCATCCATTCATGTCTATTGTACGTTCCGACGGACTTGGGCAATCCCAGCAGGAGAATGGGACACCCCACACGTCCACAGTTGCTACAGAGTGGCTTGAAGAACACTCTTCTGAGTTTAAACACTTACGCTGGCCACCCGGCTTGCCAGACACGAACATTATTGAGCATATCTTGAATGCCTTGCAACGTATTGTTCGGAAGAGATCTGCACCCCTTTGTACTCTTACGGATTTATGGACAGCCCTGCAAGATTCATGGTGTCAATTACCACCCCCCCCCTTACCCTGCACTATTAGTCGAGTCCATTGCAAATCGCGTTGCGGCACTTCTGCGTGCTCCCTGTGGCCCTACGATATTAGGCTGGTGCAGCAGTTTCTTTGGCTCTTCAGTATATTACTTCAATTTGTAATTTAAAAATCAATCAAAGCATAAACTTTGACGTAATTGTTATTTCCTAACTTTTGGTTTGAAATTGGTGTATATTTCCAAATTTTCAGAACCGGAAGTCTGAAACCTGATTTTTATGAATGCTGCAATCGAATTCGCATTCGTTCGTCATATTCCGTCGGCACCCAGTCATACAAATGTGCCTCTCGATTTAAAGCAGCTTGCATTCGCTATGAGTATCAACAAGGTATAGCGCCAGTCACTGTGTGTAGCAGATATTAAACACCGCGGGCAACACCGGGCACCAGTATCTCACAAAAAAGGATAGTGGCCGTAGCATTTTTCTGTGATGTATCTCTAAGCGATTTTTAGGAGCGTAACCAAACAACCTTCGTCTGAAGCACTTTTTTGTCACGTCAAAATTGCGAGTATCACTCCAAAAGAAATGCACACTACTTTTTAAAAATGCAGTTCTGATTCTGCATGTGTGAAAGTTTTACAATGAGTATATACATCCTTCCCGCTTGTTTTCAGACTTAGTTCAACCTGTTCCCGTGAGTGGCGCCGTCACAGTATGTGTTCAAGATGGCCACTACACTTGACGTTAGTCAGAAGCAACGTGCTGTCATAGAATTCCTGTGCTGTAATAACGAGACAGGTGGAAACATCCACAATAGGTTGAAAAAAATGTATGGAGATGCTGCTGTCGATTGCAGTACAGTTAGTCGGTGGGCAAGCAGGTTACGTGATAAAAGCGGGCATAGCAATACTGAGGATTGTCCTCGCAGCGGCAGGCCTCCTACTGCACACGCTCCAGACAATGTGCTGACACTTAACGAATTGGTGACTGCTGACAGACGCATCACAGTGAACGAATTGTCACGGTACGTTGGGATAGGGGAAGGAAGTGTTTGCAGAATACTGAAAGCGTTGGCGTTAAAAAAGGTTTGTGCCAGGTGGGTTCCCAGGATGTTGACAGTGGCTCACACCGAAACAAGAAAAACGGTATGCAGCGAACTTTTGGAACAGTACGAGAGTGTGGAGATGAATTTCTTGGAAGAGTTGTGACAGGTGATGAAACATGGCTCCATCATTTTTCATCAGAGACGAAGAGTCAATCAATGGAGGGGCATCATGCAAGTTCACTCAAGAAAAAAAAATTCGAAACCACCTCTTCCGCTGGAAATGTTATGGCTACGGTGTTTTTCGATTCCGAAGGACTCTTGCTTGTGGACATCATGCTAAGTGGAACCACCATAATTTCTGATGCATATGTGACGCCACTGAAGAAACTTCACGCTCGAATGAGTCGTGTTCGACCAAATCGGCAAAAGCAGGATGTTTTTCTGTTGCACGACAATGCACGGCCACACGTCAGTCAAAAAACCACGGAAGCGATCACAAAACTCAGATGGACAACACTGAAACACCCGCCTTACAGTCCAGGCCTGGCTCTATGTGACTATCATCTCTTTGGGAAACTGAAAGACTCTCTTCGTGGAACAAGGTTTGGAGATGATGACTCCCTTGTGCACGCTGTCAAACAGTGGCTCCAACAGGTTGGTCCAGAATTTTACCATGCGGGTATATAGGCGCTGGTTCCAAGATTGCGTAATGCAGTTGAGAGGGATGGAAATTATGTGGAGAAATGAAAATATTGTTCCTAAAGGATGTATCTATACACTGTAAAACTTTCAGACGTAGAATAAAAGATGGATTTTTAAAAAAATAGTGTGCATTTCTTCTGGAGTGACCCTCGTAATACAGTTCTAGCAGATGCCATGTTAGATGGGACCACCTTTATACGGGTATTACTGAAAACCGACAAGCTAGGACACTGATGCAAAACTTCGAGGGCAGCCAACAAGTGGAGTGAAAGAGAAGAGACGCCCGCGTCTCGTTGCGCCACCTGCCGGCTCCAGAGCCGAGGCGCTGCTGGAGAGACCGTCATCTGTTCTACGAGCGAGCCGGCGCCCAGTGGGCCGTGAGGTCCCGGCGCGGCCCCTCCAGGGTCAATTCCAGACTTAATCCAGCCGGGCGCAGCCGGGGAGACGCAATCCGGAATATATTGCCGGCCGGCCGTCGCGATATTGGTCGCCTTTGTGTGGCGCGGCCGGCGCCCATCTCCATGCGGACCGCCCTGTTCTCTTCCTGTCCTCCGGCCACCCGGCCCGGCCTCTTCCGCCTTTCTTCGCCCGGCGGCGGGAGTAATGCGATCAAATCTCACTTCTCCGTTCCGGCTCCGAGTTGGCGAGCAAGTCGACCGGCCAGCGAGGGGCCACCGGGTATTGGCGGCGCAGTCTGAATAACGGAGGGCCGATGCGTCGGCTGCTCCTCGGCTCGGCGCCCAACGAGGCTGCCCTTACAGCGCCCTTCTTTTTCGGCCTCAAACATTCGTAGGTGCTTTACTTACTTATACATTCACCTCCAATTAAGGATCTGAAAGTCCTCTCATTCATCTAACCAAGCATCCCTGTAGCGGCAGGAGTAACAATGCTGGAGGTAATAGTAGTGATGGTAGAACTAGTTTCGTTACTCCATGAATGACTTCTTTATACACTACTGGCCATTAAAATTGTTACACCACGGAGATGTGCTACAGACGCCAAATTTAACCGACAGGAAGAACATGCTGTGATACGCAAATCATTAGCTTTTCAGAGCATTCACACAAGGTTGGCGCCGGTGACGACACTTACAACGTGCTGACATGAGGAAAGTTTCCAACCGATTTCCCATACACAAACAGCAGTTGACCGGCGTTGCCTGGTGAAACGTTGTTGTGATGCCTCGTGTAAGGAGGAAGAATACGTCCCATCACGTTTCCGACTTTGATAAAGGTCGGATTGTAGCCTATCGCGATTGCGGTTTATCGTATCGCGACATTGCTATCCGCGTTGGTCGAGATCCAATGACTGTAAGCAGAATATGGAATCGGTGGGTTCAGGAGGGTAATATGGAACGCCGTGCTGGATCCCAACGGCTTCGTATGACTAGCAGTCGAGATGACAGGCATCTTATCCGCATGGCTCTAACGGATCGTGCAGCCACGTCCCGATCCCTGAGTCAACAGATGGGGACGTTTGCAAGACAACAACCATCTGCACGAACAGTTCGACAACGTTTGCAGCAGCATGGACTATCAGCTCGGAGACCATGGCTGCGGTTACCCTTGGCGCTGCATCACAGACAGGAGCGCCTGCGATGGTGTACTCAACGACGAACCTCGGTGCACGAATGGCAAAACGTCATTTTTTCGGATGAATTAAGGTTCTGTTTACAGCATCATGACGGTCGCATCCGTGTTTGGCAACATCGCAGTGAACCCACATTGGAAGCGCATATTCGTCATCGCCATACTGGCGTATCACCCGGCGTGATGGTATGGGGTGCCATTGGTTATACGTCTCAGTCACCTCTTGTTCGCAGTGACGGCACTTTGAACAGTGGACGTTACATTTCAGATGTGTTACGACCCCTGGCTCTATCCTTTATTCCAGCCCTGCGAAACCCTACATTTCAGAAGGATAATGCACGACCACATCTTGCACGTCCTGTACGGGCCTTTCTGGATACAGAAAATGTTCTGGCCAGCACATTCTCCAGATCTCTCACCAATTGAAAACGTCTCGTCAACGGTGGCCGAGCAACCGGCTCGTCACAATACGCCAGTCACTACTCTTGAGGGGTCAGGGATTTTCTCTGCCTCGTGATGACTGGGTGTTGTGTGATGTCCTTAGGTTAGTTAGGTTTAAGTAGTTCTAAGTTCTAGGGGACTGATGACCATAGATGTTAAGTCCCATAGTGCTCAGAGCCATTTGAACTACTCTTGATGAACTGTGGTATCGTTTGAATCTGCATGGGCAGCTGTACCTGTGCACGCCATCCAAGCTCTGTTTGACTCAATGCCCAGGCGTATCAAGGCCGTTATTACGGCCAGAGGTGGTTGTTCTGAGTACTGATTTCTCAGGATCTATGCATCCAAATTGCGTGAAAATGTAATCACATGTCAGTTCTAGTATAATATATTCGTCGAACGAATACCCATTAATCATCTGCATTTCTTCTTGGTGTAGCAATTTTAATGGCCAGTAGTGTAGCGATTGAAAACGTCATGGTATTGCAGTTTGTGGAAAGAAAAAGAAACAGAAATACTTACTTGCATGTCTGAAAGAACAGATACTGTTGACGAACCGCAGCTCAATCGCTCTGAGCACTATGCGACTTAACTTCTGAGGTCATCAGTCGCCTAGAACTTAGAAGTAATCAAACCCAACTAAGCTAAGGACATCACACACATCCATGCCCGAGGCAGGATTCGAACCTGCGACCGTAGCGGTCACTCGGCTCCAGACTGTAGCGCCTAGAACCGCACGGCCACTCCGGCCGGCAACCACAGCTGTACGAAATATTTTGAATTAATTTGCTGACTGTTTAGGTACAGACCTACGACAAGATAGTGACAAATGAACTTTTGTGCCGGACCGGGACGCCAGTATGGATTTCCCGCTTATTGCGAGCGTCGCCTTGCCCACTTTTTTTTCTCTTATTCCGATACGAAACCGGATTTCCCGCTCTATGCGAGCGGTCGCTTTAACCGTTTTCCATTTTTTTTAAATGAAGTTTTAAAAAATTAGCTGGACTCGATGCAGCTGGGCATTACGAGGCTTTTCGTGATGTTTATTTATATATTTTTATATTTTATTGCGCATAAATAGGGAAAAACATAAATGTTACGTTGCAGGATTGGTTCCCTGTTGAAAGAAAAGAAAAACAACAAACTGAACAATAATGAACAGTAGACACAAAACGTTCTCCCGGCGTAACAAACGAAGAAGTTGGCGCTTGTTTTATAGACTGGCAGAAGGCCTCCGACAGACTCAACTGGAATATATTGATGAACATCCTTAAGGAAATAGGATCTTCCGCCGAGTCTCTTCAACCTGTATGGAGAAATGCTGGCGAGAGAAGCGCTGAAAGAATGCGGAAATTTCAAAGTAGGAGGACGTCTCATCAACACTATCAAGTATTGCAGACGACCTGGTAGTGCTCGATAAAAATCAGAGACAGCTGCAACACATGATGAACAATTTCGTGGAAACGGGAAGAAAATACGGCATGGAAATCAACATCGAAAAACCAAAAGTGATGCGCATATCAAAACGTGAGAAACACTTGAAGATAACTGTTGACAATCGGGAACTGGAAGATGTGAATCAGTTCAAGTACCCAGGAAGTTTTATCACAAAGGATGCCCACTGCACCAACGAAATCCGAGCAAGAATCGCCATGGCAAAAGCTGCTTTCAACAAGAAGAGGACTCTGATGACCAGCAAGTTGAGTTTGGCATTGAGGAAAAAACTGATAAAGTGCTACATTTGGAGCATTGCACTGTATGGATCGGAGACATGGACCATGAGAAAGAAGGAGAAAAAAATACTTAGAGAGCTTTGAAATGTAGTGCTGGAGGAGAATGGAAAAGATCAAGTGGACAGATCGCATAAAAATGACGATGTACTGCGAAGAGTAGGAGAGAAGAGAAGTACTCTGCGTACAATTCTTCAGAGAAAGTCCAACTGGATTGGACATGTACTTAGACACGAGTGACTCGTACATGATGTCGCCGAAGGGAAACTCAGAGGAAACGCAGGACGAGGAAGAAGAAGAATTCAATATCTGGACGACATGAAAGATGGTTGGAGATACAACAGACTGAAGGAAGAAGCTGAAGACAGGGAACAGTGGAATCAGAAATTCCCCGTACGTAGACATGGACCTGCCACTAGGCAGAATACGACATAATAATAATAATAATAATAATAATAATAACAAACAGAAATGCCGCACACCCGCGGCTGAATGCTGATGATTCCCTTTTTCTGCAGCCGAGGTCCGGGCACGTCCTCTCGAAGAATAATGATGCCGTTTGTTCCTGTCAGTGTCCACGTGCTGAGAATTAGACATTCACTGTGAAGTTACCTTCTCACGTCCTCCAGCTGTGGGGAGGTCAAAAAAATTTGCGTAGTACTGCCGATAGCGTGGGTGGTGCTGAAGACGAGTGAAAGTTCCTACAGAAAAGCCCAAAAATCAAAAGTGCTCCTCTCACCGTCGTGAAAAATATATCGACACTCCTTTGATCCATGTCAATGCATTTGCCTTAGTGCGAGGGAAAAAGTCTCATCCGGGAATAAGGGATTTTGAGTCCACTGCGTGTGGGGCCGTGTGAAGGAGAAGGGCAAGCATTCTTCTTATCAACGGCCACACCTCCGCAGAAGATGCGCATTCCGTGTGATGTTGCATCCTCGTCTGGCAGACTACACTTTCGAAAAACAAGAGTCGGACATTAATGGAGCCGTTGCCATGTCATATGTATGACTGTCAAATACCAGGTCCTCTGGGTCTTCGATTCGAGAAGGAGGTGTGTACTGGATGCCAGATCTCGGGTCAGGCTATCTTAGGTTGACGTCGTCGGTTGACGTCGTCGCATCACACTCTGGTTATACCCTCTCATCATCAGACAGTAAATATCACGCACTGTACGGCATTGATGCTTGGGAGATCGCCGTGAATGTAACCACAGTCAACGGAGAGTCCTGGACGTGGGAAGCAATGAAGATATACGAGGATATACTTATGCGCCACTGCGCTGAGTGGATCGTCAACAGTGGCTGTTCTTTCACACACGCAAATAAGTGTTAAGTGCCTAGACGGGCTTACGATGTTAATAACATTGGTATCAATTCCTCATACCATCATTCTCCATGTCGCAGGATTCCAATTAATAATATGGATGATGAATGTAGTGGGCTATGGTATTAGGATGTAGATTTTGTGGCATATAGAAGTTTTAGTCTGTCCAGGGAGATTGCACGGATAGTCAAAGTGTTTAAGGCGACCTCTGGCGATAAGCGGGAAATCCAGGTGCGAGATCCGATCCGGAGCAAATTATCATGTGTCACTATTGGATAGTAGACGTTTACCTAATACGGCTGATCTTAAGGAATTCGCAGTCAGCGAATTAATTTCGAAAAAAAAAAACATTATTCACATCTACAGGCATTTAGAGGTCTAGTATGGGACACGTAGTCGGCCTTGGTTTTACAGTGGGAATCGTTTCGGTATTTGTTTGAAATAATCTAGGGAAACCATTGAAAATCAAAACTAGGAATTGTGGATGGAAATAGGTGCATCGATCATCCCGAATACAAAACCAGTCTGCTTAGAAGTGGGTGAACTCATTCCATTTATCAAGAGCGTAAAAAGCAGTTTTACAAAGAAATTATTTAATATAAAAACTAGTGCTAATCTGTTCATTCCTCAGTACTGATCGCTGTACGCACTACACATATTACACACATATGATTTCATAATACGTTACCAGCTGGCACCGGGATTATGACGTCGACGTTTGTTTCAATTTTGTGCACCAAAACTTTACATTTGCTTGCCTGAAAAAGTGACTCAACATCCATCCATAATGAGTAACATTTAAACCTGAGAAAGAGTATAAAATGTTATTATTATAAATTTCAGAGTTCTGGGGTAAGATTTTCCAGAAAATAAAAAGACAAAAATCGTTACAATGTGAAAATGTCATGTGAAATGTCAGGGATGTTTTACTATTGATATGATTGATTTGTGTGACATATTTTATCTCACCTCTGAGTTATCTGAGTGATCCTTCACTGTACATTGAAATATTCATTTACGACTTATTTCAAAATTCTCAATGTGGGATCCTTCATTGTATAATTTTGACCCTATTGGTTTCACACGTACTGTAGTACAGTCTCCTTTAGATACAATAGAGCCCTGCAATCGTGTGTACACGTGAACAGAAAGCTGATGCAGTCTACTTTTAAATTAGAAAATTGTATCTTCGCCTCCGAATGTTACCACTGCGTCCACAGTACTGACCTCCATCTTTACTGAGACTGGACACCGTGTGGCAGACGCTGTTGGACTTCAATGGATCGGAAAAGATCTTAGTGTTCTGGAAGCTGTACCAGTCTGACATCTTCAAGTATTTTGTCCCAACGTAGTGATCCCAGCGTAGTGACAGGCGAGGCGTCAGCTCCAGGTTATGTAGGCCTATAGATGTATCAAATGGACTGCTGCTATACATGGCTCGGATATTCAAACTTAGAATGCTGAGTGACGAAAATTTACAATGGACACCATTTATTTTATTTGCCACGTTGGGACTGGTTAAAAAAATATAGGACTCTGATCACCGCATGAAACGTGTGCTCACAACGTTCGTTCTACAAGGTATGTCTGATAGTTCGGTCAATAGTCTCAGAAAATAAAGGAAACCAGAGTTACAACTAATACACTTTTACTGGCCTGCAAAGTAGTCACAAATAGCTACAACACGTTGAATCAAGGTGTTGTTGTCGAAAAAAGATCAACAGCGTCTTAGTCTTGGATTTTTTTTGGAGAGGGGTGGGGAGAGACGGAGAAGACGATAAACATCATGCCAATGACTATCGCTTGGTCTCCAGATCGTACTGGTAGCTCCGTAATAATGTGGATATCCTACAATAGTTAACCAATTCAGGGGAGGCGACCAAACAGCGAGATCATCGGTCCCATCGGATTAGGGAAGGAAGTCGGCTGTGCCCTTTCACATCAACAGTCTCGGAATTTACCTGAAGCGATTTAGGGAAATAGGGAAAACCTAAATCAGGATGGCCAGAAGCGTGTTTGAACCGTTGTCCTCCAGAATGCGAGTCCAGCGCGCTAACCACTGGGCCACCTCGCTCGGTAATCCAACAATGCGTGACCACTGTGCTTTGGGCGATTTCACAAGAAGCTGGCAGTTTCTAACAGCTCTACAATGTATGTGAGAAGCACGCTGCAGGTAATGGTAATTACTTGCAAGTCCAGTGAAGGTATTTTGCTAGTAATTCCTCTCTCCTTTTTTTTTTTTGACGACCAATAAAGGTATTTTGTTTGTAATTATTGTTTCCTTTATTTTCTGCGATCATTCACCAAACTTTTCAAGTGCACCTTGATAATGGACATACTTTGCGACACTACCTTTCACACACAATGAGTAAGAAAGCACTTACCTTGCTCATAGACTCACGCCAACGTTCAGCCCTCACCCCAGTACAGATAACTTTCGGGGGCATTTTTCATGACATCCCGACAACAAGCGAATTAAATCGCCTGTTAATACGTTTTCTCATTTTGCAATTGTTGTAGTTAGGTTGGTTTCATAAATACATCCTAATGAGACGATTTATACTTTTTACAAATTCTTATTAGACGCCTGATTCGATGAATAAATAGTATTGAAGTAATCGGTCTTGAGATGAAAATTGTTCACGGATAGCCACCCAGCGATTAGCGTAGCCTGCTCCTCTGATTCCACATAAGCTATAAGCCTATCGTTACTAACATAAGTATTTTGTGCAAACCTACGTGTAGCCACTTTTCTTTCTTTTGCTCGCCAAAACCGGTCAGTTATGCTTAAGTTGTTCCCATCATGTTCACAAGTGCTCATTGGGAAACAAATCCGGTAAAGAATAGGTCTAGTAAATTTGCTGGCCGGAGGAACTGACAAAGGCCTTAGACAGAGCGTTCACTAACTCAGTTCCTCCGCTGGAAGGTAGACATTGAAAGAACGGCGACAGTATGAACTGGATAGTGTTCTGAATGTACACTGTCCAGTGACATTAATGTGACCAACTGGCAAAAACCTAAATAGATTACCACCTTTCTTAGCGCGGACAGCTGCTACACGTGCAGGTAGAGAGTCAGTGAAGTTCTGGAAGGTACTGACACGATGGCGAACTCTAGTGCCGTGTACAGCTGCGCTAGGTTTCCATAGCGCGAACAGCCCGATCGAGGTGGACCCACAGATTCTTGACTGGGTTTAAAACCGTACAGTTTGGTGGACAGGGGAGTACGGTAAATTCATCCTGACGCTCTTCGAACCATGCTCGTACACTGCGAGTCGTGTAACACGTTCCATTTTCCTGCTCATAGATTCCATCGCACCGAAGAAAAGCTAACTGCATGTACGGGTGGACATGGTCCCCAGAATGGACGTATACTTATGTTCATCCATTGTGCCTTCCAGACTGATAAGATCACGCAGGGAATGTCACGAAAACATTGCCAGATCATAATAACTGCAGAGACTCTTCACGCCGTACACGCTTACGGGCTTCTGTCCGATGGAGCATAAAATGTGTTTCACCTGGAAAGGTCACCGGTCGCCACTCAGTGGACGCCCAGTTGCGGCACTGGTGTGCAAATTCTATCCTTCGTTGACGATGAACAGCTCTCAACATCGGTGCTCGAACCAGGCGCTTGTGTCGAAAGCCCATACACAGTAATGTTCGCTGAACGATCGTTGATGAGACTCTGTTGGTAGCCCCATAGTTCATCTGGGTCGCTCTACAGTTGCACGTCTCCACAGTCGTCATTCACCCCTGTCATCTATTAGAATTATATATTAATAAATTCAGCTCCTGACGGGCGTTGATATATATCAACGGGGACAGGTGAAAACGTGTGCCCCGACCGGGACTCGAAAACGGGATCTCCTGCTTACAAGGCACACACTCTATCCATCTGAGCCCTCGAGGGCACAGACTGTTGTGCGACTGCAGGGACTATCTCGAGCACGCCTCCCGCGAGACCCACATTTTCACCTCGTGTGTCCGTACTACATTCGTAGCGTCCCGCCCCAACACACTCATTACTCGTGGAAGACATCCTTACCAAGTCCCTTAAGAGTTAGGGGAATGTGTATGCATCCGCACAGAAGAAGAAGGTCATGGCCGGTATTGCCAGGACTATATACTTATATGGATATTGTGTCTGTTCTTTCGGACTACATTTAAGTACCTGTTGTGGTGTCACCGCCAGACACCACACTTGCCAGGTGGTAGCCTTTAAATCGGCCGCGGTCCGGTAGTATACGTCGGACCCGCGTGTCGCCACTATCAGTGATTGCAGACCGAACGCCGCCACACGGCGGGTCTAGAGAGACTTCCTAGCACTCGCTCCAGTTGTACAGCCGACTTTGCTAGCGATGGTTCACTGTCTACTTACGTTCGATAGTTTAGCATAGCCTTCAGCTGCGTCATTTGCTACGACCTAGCAAGGCGCCATTATCAGTTACTATTGATATTGTGAATCATGTGCCGTCAAGACCGACGTTCATCATTAATGGATTAAAGTTAAGTATTCCACCAGCTACGTCCGTTTTTCTAAATTCTAATTTCCTTGTCATGTTCCAGACCTCACGCCAGCCTGTATGAGCTAAAACGCGTGCATTTCGGCCTCCTTTAGTAAAACGGTGTTGGCTCTCCTGCCAACCACAACACCTGTCATCTATGGTCCGTGGTGCAGCAATATTGACTCGGCGCCAGTTTTTGATAGCGCCATTTTGCCAAGACGGCACACGAACAGTTCATAAACTTAATCAACATAGAAATTCTTCCACTCTTGGCCCGAAAGCCAATGGTCGTGCCCTTTTGGATGTCATATAAACTGCTCCTTTTACGCACTACGATCGCACTGTTTACCGCGTATCCCCACGCGCTTCATATTTGCTCCATTGCTGGTACTGCCATTCGCCTTCTGTGCGTGGTTATCGCACATGTAGAGGTGTACAGTCGTTGAAGGCTACTACATCCTGAGCAATAAAGCCCACATTTGACCTTGTATATTACTGCTCAATACGCACAGTTAGCTAAGTGTGAGAGCTGGTTTCTCAGGATGCGGCAGGACAAGGTTACGATTGTGGATGGCGCCGTAATCAGTTACACTCGGTTGCACAACAAATACGTAAACTTTATTTAAAGAAATTAAAATTTAGCAACTATCCCCTTTTTAAAAAAACACAGCTGACTGTATGACGGCTGAAGGTGTTAGCACAAAAAAATCCCAAATAGTACATATTAAGATAAATACTTCGTTTTTTAAAAAAAACTGTAACACGGCCGAAGGCCTTATTATAGAAGAAGTGGAATTATTACTCGGCTGAAGGCCACACCAACAATAATTAGAAAATTACAAATACCCTTAAAACAAACATCACAATCTAAGGAATCAGGACAAGTGGTTCTCAGGAAATGTTCCGAGGGTCGGCCTGGGAACGTAACTGAAACGTAAGGTAAGGTGAGACAGGCAGCCAAGAGTTGTACTCGCGTAACAGGATGGCAACTCAAACTGGGTGCAGCTTAAGCGCCGACCGACCGACTAACCAATCCGCCTAACGTCCAATCACCAGTACAACGACGGAATATTTTTAGCAAGGGCGAAGAGACAGACAGCACTTCGTCTTCAGAAAACACCCAAGGCCGAAGGAAACACTAGAACCAAGGTAGACCTCCCAAAAAATATGCACAGTACAATACAAGAGTCTGTGGAACTACACGCCGTGTCGGACAGCCTCAACACGACGAGGGAAGGTACGCTGGCGGAAAAGTGCACTAACCTCCAGGGCAGGTAACTGGGGCGTTAGCGGCCAAAAGGCAGAAAATACCGCTGGTTGCACTTCACTAATAAGAATAATACTATATGCAATGTTGAATAACAAATAGAGAAAGACGGCTGCAATATTTCACCGCCTCGAAATACTTCACCCGTTGCCACCAGGCTCAGCGGCCCTGGGAGCAACAACCCGCCGACCGAAGGCGAGATATCAGAATAGTCGAGACTGCATTAGCAGTTAACTCCTCACTCAACTTAAACGTCCAGGGTTCAGTGGGCAACAAAGCCGTCGCTCTCGCAGCTACCCCTCCTCGACCCGGCAGTGGCAACACGCCGCCAGCGGCCCCGGCCTGCCCCCGCGCTGCACGGACCTTCTCGCACCTGCGCCCCAATCGAACTGATGTCCGATCGCAACATTTCTTAAAATCCAGTACGCAGATAGCATTAAAATTACTGCTCACTCAAAAGCACAAGATCCACATGGCTCCGGGAAAACAATTCCACCAACAACTCACAATACTAAAACGAGTCACTGTGAAACAACACGGACGAATTATAAGTCGACGCAAACACAGTGAAGCCAGAAGCGGTCGGAAGACCAAATGCACGTCATCCGCTGCGACAACCGACCAAACGATCAACCAACGGTCGTCCCCACTCAGGTTAGGCACGGGAAAAATCCCTGTATACATCGTCGACTGGCAACTTATTGCCATGAGGTCACTTCGACGGGCCAACACACACACTCACTCACTCACACACACACACACACACACACACACACACACACACACACATACACACACACACACACACGCACACACACAGGTGAAACTTGCACTACTCGAGTATCACGTTCCATTCAACTAAAACTAGCTGAATTCGGTCCTTGACGTGATCGTGCACTTTCGCGACCACATCCTTCCATCGGACAGTGCATGTGTGTCGCCAGCGGTCGCGCGTGTACTGGCTCTGCGCACCTCACTGCTGCTCCGTCGGAACTCCTCTAGCTCGACACACGACGCCACTGAAATACTAGAGGCCGCTCTAAAGATGGTACCCCAGTACGCGCTATCGATAAGTGCTGCTGGTGCCACTCACGGAGAGACAAGGCGAGCAAACGTAGTGACGCCAGTTAACACACTAAGAAAACGAGACTCCAGTATCGCTATTAAAAGACGCCAAGCTATGAACGGCATCAACGCGAGCCGCACACGGCTCAGTTCGTTTTTACATTAAAAGTTGATTTCATTTTTTCTCTGCTCAGTATAAGATTTGGTTACACAAGTTACCTTACAACGCCAGGCAATCCGATAGTCAAAGAATAAAACGCAAACAATACACATTCGGGAGGACGACGGTTCAATCCCGCGTCCGGCCATCCTGATTTAGGTTTTCCGTGATTTCCCTAATTCGCTTCAAGCAAATGCCGGGATGGTTCCTTCGAAAGGTCACTGCTGACTTCCTTCCCCCTCCTTCCCTAATCCGATGAGACCGATGACCTCGCAGTTTGGTCTCTTCCCCAAAATAGCCCAACCCAACTCCAAACAACACACTCTTCCGTACGACCTAGCGACGCGTATTCATCATCAAAACTGATCTAGGAAGACATTCGACAGCAAACCTGCCGCTGATACTGTAGTCGGATACGGGTAATGGGTAGGTATTTGTGTAGTAACGGAAAGCAGAGAATAAATTACATGCGAGGACTTCAGTCAGACTAGTGGGTCACTGAAACGCAGCAGTGAGCCAGTGAAATATGAGTGTGGGCGCACGTACTGCAGGTTGCCAGAATAGAGTAGTGTAATTTGAGCGGTAAATGACAGAGACAGCAGCGATGGGGAGGGAGGGCGCTGATCCCGGGCTTATCGGAATCCCGACGGGCAGCTCCATTAACGTGCATTAGGCGCGCACAGCCCACTATACCAGCAGCACCGCACCCGGGGGCGAGGGCTCGCCCGCGCTGGTTTCGGTGGCTCGAGGGCTCTTACAATGGCTCCGCTGTGGCCACGTACCTGCGTGGCGAATGTCACGGTAGAAAATTCTCCAGCCTATCGTGATTACAAGCCGCGAAGTCGTTCAGCACGACCTATCCTACTACAACACACGAATCGTCATTTTACCATGCATTTTATTTGTGAACTCACCATTCCTTTTCTCGACACATACTAATCGTACAGGCATGAATGAGGCATCGTTATAAAGGTTTCTTAACCGGCTTCTAACATTGCATACCGATTTTTCGCTAAAACTTGGAAAATTTTAACATAAAAAGTCTTTTAACTATCATAGGCAAAAGGGAATCATCGATGCCCGCCGGCCGGAGTGGCCGAGCGGTTCTACGCGCTACAGTCTGGAATCGCACGACCACTACGGTCGCAGGTTCGAATCCTGCCTCGGGCATGGATGTGTTTGATGTCCTTAGGTTGGTTAGGTTTAAGTAGTTCTAAGTTCTAGGGGACTGATGACCTCAGCAGTTAAGTCCCATAGTGCTCAGAGTCATTTGAACCATTTGAACCATGGATGCCCAGCTACACGCTTATATTTTACGAAAGTGTCACATTAAGGGGGGTAGGACGTCAAACGGGCCGACTTGGAGCAGGAGAGGCATCTCCGAATGTTTTAATTTCTAGTGTCGATACTTTTACAAATAAATTCATAAAAAGGTGTATGAAACTCTAGAATTTTACAAATCTATTAAAAACTATGGTCAAAATTGAGGTAATTAACCAGAAAATTTGCGTTTTTTTTTTCTAAACAGGAAGTTTACAATATAACAGCTCATTCGTTTTTTCATAAATTAAATAAATTCTAGACCTTCATACACCTGTAAGTATGGTTTGTATGCTGTGCAAAATTCATCGAAGAATCTCTCTAAATTATGAAGAAAACTGTACCTATAGCAACAAATGCAACCTTTAGTAAGAGAAAAAATGATGAAATTTCGCACGTAAAAAAATTTATTTTGTTATGTTTTCGAACTTCCACTGCAATGGGTGTGAATCCTGTATCCTTCCTGTTCATGCTGACAAAGTTTTATGAATTTATTTGTAAAAGTATAGACAGTGCAAATTAAAATGTTCTTTGATGCCTCTCCTGCTCCAAGTCGGCCCGTTTGACGTCCTACCCCACTTAATCATTTTCCATATTATCTAATTAGAAATAACATTTTTTAATGTTAAAAAATATATCGGCTCAGCCACTTGTCTATAGTGTAATCTTAGTGTTTTACACTATAAACAAGTGGTTGAGCCGATATTTTTTTTAACATTGACATTCACAACCACGACCTCTCATCCAGTACGGATAAAATCAAAGTAACAATTTTTTTGTTTTAAAGTACTTATCAACTGGATATTTGTGTACAGCATTGTCATAGATAATATGCGTGGTCAGCGCGGTAGTCCATTATCCCTGCCCGTCGAACAAGTTGACATTTGTAAACGAATATACGAGGCGTATTCCGAAAGTGAGGTCCGATAACGCTTTGCATAAGTGTGTTGAACAGTGTCTGTAGTATGTCCGTTGACCGCGTCACCCTTGTCTTTTCAGTTCTGAGCGCACAGTGAGCACGTAAAGATGCCTAGAAAATGGTGTCTCCCGACAGGTATGAGTGCCTGATTTGATGCAGCCCACGCATCTTAACTATCATGTATTTCCTTCTTCATGACAGTTCTCAGCCGCGCTCTGCAAGGCCAATGAGGATGCTCCTGCAACGTTTTCGATGAGAAGTGTTTGATTGTCCTCCATACAGCCCGAACTTAGTTCCCTATGATTTTCGTCTCTGCTGACACTAACCGCTGGCTATAATTGGTGATAACTGCACGCGGCTGCCTTCTATGATGTGGGTATTGGAAAGTTGGTACAACGCTACGACAAATGTCTCAGACGGAGCGGCGACTATGTAGAGACGTTGCTGGAAGGTGTGGCTGACTATTGCAAATAGAACCTTTTGATTTTCATTGTTGTTCCCATTTCGCAACAGATCGGACCTTATTCGGAATACGCCTTGAACTTTCCGAAACAACAAACATATTTGTGACTGTCGCCTTGAATTGTGATTTACCTATTGCTACTACGGCCTAACGTGATTACACAAAATACGAAGTGCAATTAAAATCTCAAAATACAGTTACAGATTATTGTGGCCTTAGTGACATGCCACGTAAGAACATCACGTTCTAACCAATACATTTCGCATTTACTCCAGTTGCGTCTCAGTGCAGTCCGACTAGGGGACTGATAACACAGGCCAACGATGGATCAACTTTTTTGCTGAAAATACCGTATTCTTATGTTTTTTAGGGTGGGAAATCCAAATATGATACTTAAAAAACTGTATCGCCCACCATTTCATCACATTTTACAGTTAAATTTATTAAATTAAGCGATATTTTAAGGAAGTTAACAGTTTTTATATAATTAAAATAATTAAAAAAGAGCTATAATGAATGTAGATGACGTTGGTAGCACTGCTAAAAACATTTGCTGGCAAAATAGGCCGATTCTATTTTTGTGTTAACAGATGGTGCTATGTTTACTGCCAACCTAACCTCACTTTCCCGTTTCCTGTACATGTGCTCAGTACAATGTCTAATCGTGGTTGTAAAAATTCTGCTGATAGTTTTTGTTATATTTGCGGTAAATTTGTGATTAAAAAAACGCCAAAAAACATTACAGACTTTGTGAAAAAGGTTTATCTACCATACTTTCGATCTAAACTTGGTGATCAAGATAAATCTTGGGTGGCGCATAAGGTGTGTTATGATTGCTATTTTTCAGTGTTGATATTACTGGTCATAATTCGAAAAACAAGAAGGAAATAAGCTACCCTAACCTACCGTCCGCCATCCGACCAGTAGGGCAAGGTGTAGATTTGCCGGTTCCTGAACCACCAGATGATTTAAATTCTATTCCAAAAGAAGTATTTTCTGATGTACAATATGATTTAGATGAGCCGGATGATGATGAATTCTATTGTAATACAGAAAGTCTAGAGGCCAAATTGTTTACTCAGACCGAGCTTAACGATTTCGTTAGGGACCTTGGCTTAACGAAAGAAAAAGCTGAATTGCTTGGGTCTAGGTTAAACGGAAAGAACTTATTGGTAGTTGGATCCAGCATATACATGTATAGAAAGAGAGAGCAGCAATTTTCCAAGTTTTTTCAACAAGAAGGTGATTTAGTGAACTGCTCAGATATTTCCGGCCTGATGAATGAGTTTGGTGTTGAATACAAAAAGGAAGACTGAAGGCTGTTTATTGATTCATCCAAAACTAGTTTAAAGGCTGTTTCATTACACAATGGTAACATGTATGCATCTATATGGCTCTGAGCACTATGGGACTTAACATCTATGGTCATCAGTCCCCTAGAACTTAGAACTACTTAAACCTACCTAACCTAAGGACATCACACAACACCCAGTCATCACTAGGCAGAGAAAATCCCTGACCCCGCAGGGAATCGAACCCGGGAACCCGGGCGCGGGAAGCGAGAACGCTACCGCACGACAACGAGTTGTGGACTGTATGCATCTATAGCTTTTGGACATGCTGTACATATAAAAGAAAGCTATGAAAACCTAGAAATAGTGCTAAATAAAAAAGGCTATTCTGCTCATGGTTAGATGATATGTGGCGATCTAAAAGTAACATGCATGCTTCTTTGTCAACACGGTACCTTTACCAAATTTCCATGTTTCTTGTGTGAATGGGACAGTAGGGATAGGGATCAACACTGATGCAGAAAGAACTGGCCTGTGAGGGAGTCTTTAAAACCTGATGAAAAAAACATTCTACGTAAAAAACTTGTAGATCCAAAAAACGTACTCCTACCACCTTTACATATAAAGTTAGGCCGAATGAAACAGTTTGTAAATGCTTTGCCTAGAGATGGACCATGTTTTAAGTGTTGGTTGGTTGGTTGGTTGGTTTTGAGGAAGGAGACCAGACAGCGTGGTCATCGGTCTCATCGGATTAGGGAAGGATGGGGAAGGAAGTCGGCCGTGCCCTTTCAGAGGAAGCATCCCGGCATTTGGCTGGAGTGATTTAGGGAAATCACGGAAAACCTAAATCAGGATGGCCTGACGCGGGATTGAACCGTCGTCCTCCCGAATGCGAATCCCTAAAATAAGGCGTCTTTGCCGGACCTGCCATTATAAAATTGACGTTTGATGTTAACTCTGAATCCACAATGACCTTAAATGAGAAAGAAGCATGTATATCATTTAAGCAAGTCGTTACAAAGTTCTTAGGACATGAAAAAGACCCAGAATATGTTCTGTTATAGCTACAATGTTAAATAAATTTAAAACTTGCGGAAGTTTAATGAGCCTGAAAGTTCACTTTTTGAACAGTCACCCTCATTACTACCCGGACGACATGGGAGATTTTAGTGAGGAGCAAGGATAGCGTTTTCATCAGGACATTAAAGTAGTGGAAAAAGGCTACCAAGGCCGCTGGAACACAAACATGATGGGGGACTACTGTTGGTCACTTCACCGGGAAGTTCAGCAAGCAACTCATCGTAGAAAAACGTACACACGAAGCTTCAAAGAAAAAAGAGAAAGAAGAGACAAACCAATTCCAGCTGTCAAGTGAAACCTGTAAGTAGCCTACTGTAAATACAAACCATGTTTATGATGTAACAAAGCGTTTAATTAATTTCCCCATTTACCGTATAGCATAGGATTTTTATACTACATAGTAAAAAGCATATTGCTCGAAAACTATAGGTGATACAAAAAAAACTAAGGCTAGATTAGGATTCAGCTCATAAAAATCTATAAAGATCAACTATCAAAGTAAAAACAGCTTTAAAAAAAAATTTCGTTGTCCTGTGTAACCAATCCCATCCTGAAGAATTCTTACATTTATTAGATTCGTCAGGGTTGCCTCTATACAAACTTATATTAAAGGAAAACACTGTTGTCATGGTATAAGAAATCTGAACGCTAAACAAGGCTTAATGAATGGAGCACCCATGGTTTAACAAAACTCTCAATGAGTTTACAATTAATGCTGAGCTGGGCGACACCGGAAAAACTGATGTAATACCGCAGGTAAACTTAACACCATCTGATCCTTGCGTACCTTTTCAGTTGACGAAAAGACAATTGCCTATTAAAATTGCATTTGCTATCACTATAACCCCGTCTGTATTCGCGGATAGTTGTATGTAGCCTTCTCGAGGGTATCCAAATCATCTAAAATTTTTGTGTCCCTTAAAGGAAATGAAAAACAAAAAGTGCACGAAGATTACATTCTTACGTCACATTTCGCTTACACCGAGGTACTGTACTCTCTGTAAAGAATTTTTTTCAAAATTATGTGCATGGAAAGAGAGACGTGGAGGCTTCTGTGAGGGCGAGCTCGTGATCCTACTGGCGCCGCTTGTGGGCGCGTTCCATCGACACCGTGCGTCGTCGTAGCATATATGCTGGTTTGCGTGTTTCCTCTGGGGCAGTGTGGCGGTGAGTGGTGTGTTGGATACGGAGCTTGACGGGTGTGTCTGAATACTCGGCGTCCTGGCGATTGCAGCGAGTGTACACTTTTTTTGAAAGGTGGGAGCCCCTCCACGCTCGCACAAGCATGGTGACCAACTCAAAAGGTCTGCTGTCACCTCTGCATTGTTAGTATTTATAATCGAGGAGATCGCAGGAGCGAGGAACTGCGATGTTATCCGTACATCTGGGTAAGATTACCCATTAATACGGGCGCATCTGAGTGATAGAAGTGGTCGAAAAAGCTCGACGGAATCAAGCTTGAAAGAAGAGCGGTTTTAAGGGCAGAGGGGAAAAAAGTGCCAAGGCAAGTTCCAAGGGAAAAAAACCTGTGCGGCAGTGTCAGGTTGGGTAGTAAGGGCAGTAGCGGTTTCTTGCTATCTGCGACAGATCGTGCAAGGTAAGGTTACGTTAGTGGTTGGGTATCATGCGTCAGTACCATGGAAGCAATGCCAGATTGTCATAGAATGATCAGTCCGGTCGAGGAGGTGAGCGCTGCTGCTGCTGGCACCGATGTCGTCTCCTGGGCCAGCTGCTGCTGCTGTTGCTCCTACGTCGCTGTGTGTTCCGGTTGCTGTAGCTGGGCTCGTGTGGATTCTCCTGGGCCTGCTGCAGTGGCTTCGTTCCTGTAACAAGGAAATTAGTGCGTCAACGCGTGCGTTGCCATTACGCCCTCTGCTGCGCCGTGTCGTCAGTGACTTGGCACAGCTTCATCAGACTGGTGCAGAACAGCGGCAGCCCGCCGCCGCTCGGCGTCCTCCTCTGCTGCATTGCGCAGCTCTGCCGCATCTGAACCTCGAGGAGCTCCGCTTGTTCGGTGAGCTGCGCCGCTTGAGCTTCGGGAGACGTGCACGCCGCTCGCTCGCGCTTGCGCGATGAGGTCTGCCTCTTATGGCTTCTCCGTCCCTTGCGGGGGCCGCCCCCGCGGCGGTCGGCGTCGCTGCCGATGCTGCTGGGGCGGCGGTTGTCTTCTTTGCACCCTTCACCTGCGGTGTTGCTGGGGCAGCAGCCGGGACAGGCACGCAAACGTCCTTATGCGAGGTCGCAGGAGTGTTCGCAGGTTCTGCTGCACCCGAGGCCTTGGGCGAATACTGAACGCAGTTGCCTCAATGCCCCTTCCTTCTTTGCAGCCACGGCGGCTGCGAAGGCAGCCCCCTCTGCCGCCATGACGACTTTGCGGACTGCAGTGGCCTCCTTCGCGGCGGTGCCGAGTTCGAGGCCACAGTTCTTCTCGGGGGCGCGAGCTGCATCCCGACTGCCCGCCGCCGGGCGGTCGTCCCCGCTCCTGGCAGGTGCAGCTGCTACTGCGCTGTCCCTCAGCTGGGCCGGGCTGGTCTGCGCCCTACGTCGTTGCCGACGTCGTCTTCTCTGCTTCCGCTGCGTCGGTGCGGCCGCGGCCGCCTTCGGCTCGGTTGCGGCTCGAGAAAGCCGGGCAACCGCGCCAGCTGGCGACATGCGGGCCGCCACACCGGACACAAGTCGGCAGAACGTGACTGCCGCGGTCGCAGGCGTTCGCCGGAGCACTTGACGCATCGCGCCGCGTTGCGGCAATACTTCGCGACATGGCCCTCACCCTGGCACATGAAGCACTGGGGCTGGGGGTCCATAGCGGTCGGGAGAGCCTCTGTCGTAACCGAAAAGCCCAGCAACTTCCGCAAGCTGAAGATATCGCTATCGCCGTCGGCCGTTTGCACGGTCGCGGCATTGAGTGGCGCCTTCTTCTTGTTGGTCCGGTTGTTCAACCTTGAGGTTCCATTACCAAACCCGGCTCGCAGCAGTCCTTCCAGGACCGCTGCCTCGTCATAGCACCAAGGTAGCCCCCTTAGAAGTGCCTTGGTCGTCTTCTTCCTTCCGACGGAAGGTGCCTTCTCACGCGCTGGCGGCGCGTCGACAAAGTGGTCAGCCACTGCGACCTCGATCGCCCTGTGATCAGCCACGTTTGCGGCACGAACGCAGATCAGCGAGTCTGTATCGACAGACTCGTAGACCACCTCGCTCTTGGCGCAATTCGTCATAATGTCATAATGTCCACCCGCCTTTGCACTTGACGTACAAAGGGGGGACAGGCCGCGACTCGTCTTCTCGGGGCTTCCTTGCTTCGTCGGCAGACTCTGTGAGGGTTGGGTTGTTTGAGGGAGGAGACCAGACAGCGAGGTCATCGGTCTCATCGGATTAGGGAAGGACGGGGAAGGAAGTCGGCCATGCCCTTTGAAAGGAACCATCCCGGCATTTGTCTGGAGCGATTTATGGAAATCACGGAAAACCTAAATCAGGATGGCCGTACGCGGGATTGAACCGTCGTCCTCCCGAATGCGACTCCAGTGTCTAACCACTGCGAGACTCAGTCAGTTGCACAATCGAAGGACCCTTCGTAGCAGCAGGTTTCCTCTGCGCATACTTCTTTCCATGCTGTGGGGCGCAGAACACGACAATCTGCAGGCGTTGTGAAAACAACACACTACAATTTGCTTCCCACGGCGCCCACAGCACAGAAACTTCTTCATAAGCTCTCAACGGCCGAGTAACCGTAGCGCGCAGCGGCAGCGATACGCACACCTCGCTAGCCCAGGCCGCGGTGCCCGAGTGTACACAGTTGACCTTTCGGCTGTGTGTGCGTTGACCGTTGCTGCGAGTTTAGTGGGCAACGAACGGATCTCGTTGTGTGAAACCTGGTTACGAAGTGCATCAGTCAGTTGTGGTGTGCTAAATACGCCGACATGTATTGAACAACTTGTTAGCAGCCACGACAGCGGGGTAGTATTGTTCGGTGCCGAACTGGAATCCTGAAGCTGTTGGCCTTTGTATTTGTTTGAAATTATCTATGAAGACTACAATTTTGGTAAACATTTTTGGAACAGTGATCAACAAAGTATTATATTTTAACTAAAGTTCAGTCTTGATCACAACACTTATGTCTCAATAACATAGGTGACTGGTTTCGGTTATGTGTGAGCTGAGGTTAGACATCTGGTGCCACATACTTCTGAAAACCTACCAAGGACTTGTCGAATACTTTACATGCGGAACTGTTGATGTATATCGTTCCAAAAAGAGACAAACACGCCATTAAGCAGGTTGTCATGATGTCTGGCTTACTTTCTTATTAAAAAGAAATATGCGGTACCGGTTTTTCTATTCATTTGGTACCTACGGCACGTATTTGAGACGCATAATGCGAGTAAGGTTAGAACTCCTGAGCTCGTCATTTTGGGATGTCGTGTTCGTAACCGTCTGGCTGGGAGTAGCATTAGTGTCCCTTCCCCACACCCTTGTGTAGCACTTGTCTGATAAGAGACGAACCACTCGTTATAAACGCGTTACGGATTTTTTCATATTTCCACAAAATTCACTTGTAACTCACCAGATTCCTCATACATTTGTGGAAGCGTCGCAACGTCTTCGTCACAGTTACATTATGCGAGATCCCAGTAAATGCCATCTGCGAGTAGCTCCTCATTACAGAAGTGTCATCCATATTCACTACACACATTTAGTGAGGTAACGGAGGGTACTACCAGGCAAAGTTCTAATGGATATGGCTTCATTTGCCTTTAATTCTTATGTAGCCTAAATGATAATTAATTGAAACCCTCAGCTGCCGACAGGTGTTGTTGATATACCTTGATGGGGACAGCTGAAAATGTGTGCCCCGACCGGGACTCGAACCCGGGATCTCCTGTTTATATGGCAGACGCTCTATCCATCTGAGCCACCGAGGACACACAGATGAATAGTGCGACTGCAGGGACTTATCCCTTGCACGCTTCCCGTGAGACCCACATTCCCAACTTTCCGCAATCTATATGCGTAATGTTCCTAATAGATATTAGACTGTCCAAGGGAAAAGTCCCTGCAGTCGCGCTATTCATCTGTATGTCCTCGGAGGCTTAGATGGATAGAGCTGTTCCGCAATCTATATGCGTAATCCAGAATGAGATTTTCACTCTGCAGCGGAGTGTGCGCTGATATGAAACTTCCTGGCAGATTAAAACTGTGTGCCCGACCGAGACTCGAAAGTAATGGATAAGTCCCTGCAGTCGCGCTATTCATCTGTATGTCCTCGGAGGCTTAGATGGATAGAGCTGGTCGGGGCACTCATTTTCAGCTGTCCCCATCGAGGTATATCAACAACACTTGTCGGCAGTTGAGGGTTTCAATTAGTTATCATTTGTTCTAGAGAAGCTGCACGGTCATCAATGGTATCTGTTCTTTCGAGAACAGTTAGTATCTTCATGTATCTTATGTAGCCTGTTATTTATTATTGACAATGTTTCTTCATTCTGTTTTTTTTTTTTTTTTGGGAAGCAGATTGGTTTCAGGGTTGCAGTATATCATATTAATCCTGAATCATGGTAGCGCAGTGGTTAGACACTGGACTCGCATTCGGGAGGACGACGGTTCAATCCCGCGTCCGGCCATCCTGATTTAGGTTTTCCGTGAATTCCCTAAATCACTCCAGCCAAATGCCGGGATGGTTACACTTAACGCTTCAACACGATACCACATTTCATCAAGAGTAGTGACTGGCGTATTGTGACGAGCCAGTAGCTCGGCCACCATTCACCAGACGTTTTCAATTGGTGAGAGATCTGGAGAATATGCTGGCCAGGGCAGCAGTCGAACATTTTCTGTATCCAGAAAGTCCCGTACAGGACCTGCAACATGCGGTCGTGCATTATCCTGCTGAAATGTAGGGTTTCGAAGGGATCGAATCAAGGGTGGAGCCATGGGTCGTAACACATCTGAAATGTAGCGTCCACTGTTCAAAGTGCCGTCAGTGCGAACAAGAGGTGACCGAGACGTGTAACCAATGGCACCCCATTCCATCACGCCGAGTGATACGCCAGTATGGCGATGACGAATACACACTTCCAATGTGCGTTCACCGCGATGTCGCCAAACACAGATGCGCCCATCACGATGCTGTAAACAGAACCTGAATTCATCCGAAAAAATGACGTTTTGCCATTCGTGCACCAGGTTCGTCGTTGAGTACACCATCGTAGGCGCTTCTGTCTGTGATGCAGCGTCAAGTGTAACCGCAGCCATTTTGGCTAAAAAACCCTATTTTGCAACACAGTTTCCGTTCAGTGCGACGGCCTTACGCCACCTTACTGGGAGGGCCTGTATGTCCACATGGTACCACTCCAATGGTCGACTTCGGTGCCATCGTCCTGCTGCATCAATAGCCTCCACATCATCCGATTACTGCTTCCGGAGGAGTGCATCCTTCATTGGGCCAAACACATTGCTCTTTAGCAATTATATACAACCACTCGCTCACAGAAAGATCCGTACCTAAAGACTGTAAAATTGCTCAAGTCACACCAATACCCAAAAAGGGAAGTAGGAGTAATCCGCTGAATTACAGGCGTACATCACTAACGTCGATTTGCAGTATGGTTTTAGAACATATACTGTATTCGAACATTATGAATGACCTCGAAGGAAACGATTTATTGACATATAGTCAGCACGGATTCAGAAAATATCCTTCTTGTGAAACACAACTAGCTCTTTATACTCATGAAGTACTAAGTGCTATCGACAGAGGATGTCAAATTGATTCCATATTTTTTGATTTCCAGAAGGCGTTCGACACCGGAGTATCGCCTCAGTTGTGCGACTGGATTCGTGACTTCCTGTCAGAAAGGTCACAGTTCGTAGTAATAGACGGAAAGTCATCGAGTAAAACAGAAGTAATATCCGGCGTTCCCCAAGGAAGTGTTATAGGCCCTCTATTGTTCCTGATCTATATTAACGACGTACGAGACAATCTGAGTAGACGTCTTAGATTGTTTGCAGATGATGCTGTCATTTACCGTCTTGTAAAGTCATCAGATGATCAAAACGACTTGCAAAATGATTTAGATAAGATATCTGTATGGTGCGAAAAGTGGCAACTGACCCTGAATAAAGAAAAGTGTGAAGCGATTCACATAAGTACTAAAGGAAATCAGCTAAATTTCGATTACGCGATAAGTCACACAAATCTGAGGGCTCTAAATTCAACTAAATACTTAGGAATTATAATTACAGAGAACCTAAATTGGAACGATCACATAGATAAAATTGTGGGTAGAGCAAACCAAAGACTGCGATTCGTTGGCAGTACACTTAGAAGGTGCAACAGGTGTACTAAAGAGACTGCGTACACTACGATTGTCCGCTGTATTCTAGAGTATTGCTGTGCGGTGTGGGATCCGCATCAGGTGGGACTGTGGAAATGAGCGTTTGGCGTCATTGGCCGGGAGGCCCCTCGCGGGGCAGGTCCGGCCGCCATATCGCAGGTCTTATTACATTCGGCGCCACATTGGGCGACCTGCACGCCGGATGGGGATGAAATGATGATGAACACAACACAACACCCAGTCCCTGAGCGGAGAAAATCTCCGACCCAGCCGGGAATCGAACCCGGGCCCAGAGGACGGCAATCCGTCACGCTGACCACTCAGCTACTGGGGCGGACATCAGGTGGGACTGACGGATGACATCGAAAAAGTACAAAAAAGGGCAGCTCGTTTTGTATTATCGCGAAATAGGGGAGACAGTGTCACAGACATGATACGTGAATTGGAGTGGCAAACATTACAACAAAGGCGTTTTTCGTTGCGACGGGATCTTCTCACGAAATTTCAATCACCAGTTTTCTCCTCCGACTGCGAAAACATTTTGTTGGCACTCACCTACATAGGGAGAAATAATCATCACTATAAAATAAGAGAACCAGGGCTCGCACAGAAAAATTTAAGGACTCGTTTTTCCCGCGTGCCGTTCGAGAGTGGAACGGTAGAGAGACAGCATGAAGATGGTTCATTGAACCCTCTGCCAGGCACTTTATTGTGAATAGCAGAGTAATCACGTAGATGTAGATGTAGATGTAGATGGTCTTCCATTAGACGGCGAGGAACCCAGCGGGCACACACCTTTGAGTACCCCAACGGTTGGACGAGTGTGTCAGCACTACCAACAGTCCAGATGGTTCGAGTGTGATCTGTCGACCACCTCGAAAGAGAGTGTCCGCACGTTCGTACACTGTAGGAGCCACAGCTGTGTGTGGCCAGCCGGCACCCTGGAGATCGGACAGTTTGCGCAACCTTGTTACGATGATGACAGACACCTCGCCCAACGACTCATCGTTCTTTTGTTCACTTTCAGGTCTCCGCAGACATTCTGCAAGCGCCTATGAATATCTGCGATGCTCTAGTTTTACGCCAAAAGAAACTCCATAACAGCTCTCTGCTTGGAATGCATGTTCCTTACAGACGCCATTTTGAAGGCTACGTACAGCGCCGTCGGAACTTAATGAAACTTAATGAAACCGTAGGGGTTGAAAAGAGAATATTCCACGGTGTCCCACAGAAAATTCAGCATTTTTTCAACCGAAACTAGCTGAGAAGAAAGTTGTTGCTTTACTTATTGAACACCACTAGTAGAAAGTATTCTGTGACAAATGACAAGCAGACCAGAAGCGGTATAAATACACTACTGGCCATTAAAATTGCTACACCACGAAGATGACGTGCTACAGACGCGAAATTTAACCGACAGGAAGAAGATGCTGTGATATACAAATGATTAGCTTTTCAGAGTATTCACACAACGTGCTGACATGAGGAAAGTTTCCAAGCGATTTCTCATACACAAACAGCAGTTGACCGGCGTTGCCTGGTGAAACGTTCAAAAATGGCTCTGAGCACTATGGGACTTAACATCTACGGTCATCAGTCCCCTAGAACTTAGAACTACTTAAACCTAACTAACCTAAGGACAGCACACAACACCCAGCCATCACAAGACAGAGAAAATCCCTGACCCCGCCGGGAATCGAACCCGGGAACCCGGGCGTGGGAAGCGAGAACGCTACCGCACGACCACGAGATGCGGGCGGTGAAACGTTGTTGTGATGCCTCGTATAAGGAGGAGAAATGCGTATCATCACGTTTCCGACTTTGATAAGGGTCGGATTGTTGCCTATCGCGATTTCGGTTTATCGTATCGCGAGATTGCTGCTCGCGTTGGTCGAGATCCAATGACTGTTAGCAGAATATGGAATCGGTGGGTTCAGGAGGGTAATACGGAACGTCGTGCTGGATTCCAACGGCCTCGTATCACTAGCAGTCGAGACGACAGGCATCTTATCCGCACGGCTGTAACGGATCGTGCAGCCACGTCTCGATACCTGAGTCAACAGATGGGGAAGTTCGCAAGACAACAACCATCTACACGAACAGGTCGACGACGTTTGCAGCAGCATGGACTATCAGCTCGGGGACCATGACTGCGGTGCTGTACTCAACGACGAACCAGGTGCACGAATGGCAAAACGTCATTTTTTCGGATGAATTCAGGTTCTGTTTACAGCATCGTGGTGGGCGCATCTGTGTTTGGCGACATCGAGGTGAACGCACATTGGAAGCGTGTATTCGTCATCGCCATACTGGCGTATCACTCGGTGTGATGGAATGGGGTACCATTGGCTACACGTCTCGGTCACCTCTTGTTCGCACTGACGGCACTTTGAACAGTGGACGCTACATTTCAGATGTGTTACGACCCATGGCTCCACCCTTGATTCGATCCCTACGAAACCCTACATTTCAGCAGGATAATGCACGATCGCATGTTGCAGGTCCTGTACGGGACTTTCTGGAAACAGAAAATGTTCGACTGCTGCCCTGGCCAGCATATTCTCCAGATCTCTCACCAATTGAAAACGTCTGGTGAATGGTGGCCGAGCTACTGGCTCGTCACAATACGCCAGTCACTACTCTTGATGAAATGTGGCCTCGTGTTGAAGCTGCATGGGCAGCTGTACCTGTACGCGACATTCAAGCTCTGTTTGACTCAATGCCCAGGCGTATTACGGCCGTTATGACGGCCAGTGGTGGTTGTTGTGGGTACTGATTTCTCAGGATCTATGCACCCAAATTGCGTGAAAATGTAATCACATGTCAGATGTCAGATCTGGTATAATATCTTTGTCCAACGAATACCCGTTTATCATCTGTATTTCTTCTTGGTGTAGTAATTTTAATTACCAGTAGTGTAATTAATTTGTTACACGTTTACTCATAAGAGGACGGTTTTAAACCACTCCCGCGTATCATTAGTCCCACTTCTAGTTGTTGCTTGCAGTCATTCCTGATGAACGCCGGTGTTTTAGCTTGAAGGCCGAAATGGCTAGTTGCTTCCTTCGTCGGTTATTGAACTGAAACAATAAAATCGTTGTTAATAAGAACTTGTAATGAGAAAGAAGGTTCTTCCCAGGTAATAACATGAAAAGCACTGCCAAATATTGGTGTGATTATCAGAATAAGTCGTTCGAGAGATAACTGGACAGAAATGTCAAATAAAGATAAAAAATTAAACTGGGTAAAATAACCAAACTGATATGTTTTCGCCAGACAAAACGCGAAAAGATAGTTAGGCACAAAAATTCAACTAATGCAGGTAAAGAACGTTCCCTCGACAAACCGTTTCTGACTGAAGAATGTATTTTCTAAAGTCGGGAGTTTTATAATATAGTGCTACACTGAATATGTAAATTAAGAAATAATAGAGAATGCCGTTTGAAGTGCAGTGTCAGAAACATACTGTTAACAATTTCAGCTGACATATTGCGAAGTGTAGTCACAAAGTTTCAATTATCCACGCGAAACAATAAAGTTACATAATTGCATTTCCATTTGTTTGTCGGTGCAAAAATTATCAATGAAATATCCATTTGAATTCCTGTCATTAAGACGGAGAAGTATGAGAAAAGTTTTTATTCAGCTATCCGCAGCATGCAAATAGTTGTTAATAAAATAGGAACATCAAGATTCGAGGGTGATAAGTCGAATGAAATTGGTTGCAACAGTTTGCCGAGATGCACGTACAATATATTTTACCGAGCGAAGTGGCGCAGTGGTTAGCACACTGGACTCGCATTCGGGAGGACGACGGTTCAAACCCGTCTCCGACAATCCTGATTTAGGTTTCCCGTGATTTCCCTAAATTGTTTCAGGCAAATGCCGGAATGGTTCCTTTGAAAGGACAAAGCCGATTTCCTTCCCAATCGTTCCCTACTACGAGCTTGTGCTCGTCTCTAATGACCTCGTCGTCGACGCGTCGTTAAACACTAATCTCTTCCTAATCTCCTCCTCCAATATATTTTGTGTAGTCAAATATTGGTGGATTGATCTTATATAGCTACAGTTAGAACTCACCTAAGCTCCGTTCTATCAGCTGCGTTACCCTCTAACAAGAAACGTTTTACACTGATAAATATGACGTGAAGATGAACATATTATCTTGGGATGTATAAAAAGTGCGTGATGTAGCATTCTCAATTTTTTTATTCATAAAGATCTAAAACTTAAACACCTTAACCAACGAAATGATACGAAGATTAGCTGATAGAAAAAAGATTCTGCATCTGTACGGTGTGTGTGTGTGTGTGTGTGCACTTACATCGTGGAGAGCCGAGCTCAGCGGCGGCTAGCGCCTGCAGATATGTGAGTAGGCCACCCGCCCGTCAAAGTCCTCGTCAAAACAAAATGGCTTTCCGCGCTCGACTGGACGAATATGCACATCCACCTTCGCTTCTATATTCTAGGGTCGAGCTTGGTGGTGTAGTGTACCTGGAAACCGAAAGGCCGCGATATCGAATCCTGTTTTAAAATAGCTCCCACCTCTCAATGATTTCAGTATTCGGCAGGAACGAGGCGTGGTTTGGGCTCCACGTTTAACTGTAGGCCCCCTAACCTCCTTACGATTACTGGGATAAGTTAGAGACCCGCGAGTGCACAAGGGCATCCGACTGAAAAATCTTCGCCAGGCTGTTGAGCTGCACGCAGTTACTTTTAACTACGTTCCAGCAATCGCACTCACGACCATCAGCTGCATAAAGGCACTGGCAAATGGTTACCCACAGCGTGTTAACCAGTACGTTCTCAGCCAAATTGCTACCAGCATACTGAAACGTGTACTTCACAAACATTACAGAATTGCGTATGTCTGACATGAGTCCCCGTTTAGAGGGCATGCAATCCGACATCATGCATAATTCTGTTCATGCGCTCACGCGGGCAATAAACGAATCGCCTTTTTTAGGCGTCCAACTAGCACACAACACAGTGATAAATACTATGCTAACTATTGGAAATGTACTTTACTAGAAAAATAGGGGGCTGTAGAAAGTACTTATCGTTTTGTAACGTGTTCAGAGCCCAAGAAGAATATCATCAGAGAGAACAACAATCTTAATACAGCCCTACCAAAAGTACTTATTTCGGTACATAACCTGACGAAACTATCAAAATAAAAATTCCGAAGTAGCACGATATTTCATTAATCTATCTACAGTTATTTTGTTGTAGCATATCGAGAAGATATCCATTTTTATCTGAACGTCCTGATCTTATATTAATCATTTGTCTGCTCTTCTTTCATTTGATATAATTCGGATTACAAATTTCACCAAACCGACAGCAATTCAATTTTCATTATTTCAAAACTATCTGTTCTGGCTTCGTTTTATTAGGAGGCAACTTTGCCTATGCAATTTATTTTTCGAAGTTATTATTGTAGGCGTTAACTGACGAATATTCGGGTGCCCATTCTGTAATTCGACTGGACATCCTAAAGTTCATCTCTTAACATTCATATCAACGAACACTGGACTTGCCATGAATGTGCACCAGTTTCATACGGAGAATATAAATACATTGGAAAAAATTATTTCGAATCGGGTCATTATAAGAGTCTTCTGCAGACACGATATAAGTAAAATTTAACATTTAGTGAACAAAACAATCAGAATCACATTTTATTAACTATTACATCCGGTTACGGCATCTCCAAGTATAAATTTAAATACGGTACTGTTGTTGGTGAGCACTGTTAGGGCCAACTTTATTGGTAATGGATATTATGAGATTGTCCCTCACAACTCCAATTAAAATGAGTGCTAAGTAAGAACAGCAACAGTCATTCACTTTCAGTAACACTTATTTTTGTGATGATACGTTTTCAGCGACAAAACTCAACTTCTTCGATATTCACATGAATTGTTATGTTACAGATCGCGTCGGTATTGAACGATCTCGTGCAAGTCATGCCCATAAAAAATTCTATGGCTATAACCAGCTGAAAAAAAGTGTGTTTTTTCGTGTGTGTGAAACACAAAGCAGCGACAGAATGATCTGATTTAACGTTGCTTACCTGTATTGTCGGCAGTATGTATGCTACTGCGCTATGAAACAAATTGCGAAGAACCAAAGCGCAATTTACAAAACTTTGTGTACAGCATATGCAGAGACCGATGCAATGCTGACGCCACCCAACACATAAGTTCATTTTTATATCGAAGTATGAACGCCGTACGAAGATGAACTTTCCCTATCGAAACGAATACCGGCTTAAATAAATGTTATTGAAAGTGATTGGTTGCTACATTTGTTCATACACTATTTTAAGATGTAAATTTCGAAGATATTGAGGCGTTTAATGCCATCAGTGCGAGAACAGGGATAATATTTTATTTGTTTTATATTATTTTTTGTAATGTAGGTGGTGGTGGCAGACTGATAATTCAATGTAGCGTAAGGTCCAGGTTACGCTGAAAGACAGCAGTTCTGTTGTAAAATGGCGAATCCATCGAATGTGAGAATAACTGTAACTCTTGTTATGGTTCTTATTTTACAAGTATTCGATTTTATGAGGGTCTACGTCCGCCACTTCGGTGAACTCATGGACCAAAGCAGTCAGATGGTATTCATAGTGAAGTATTTCCGTAAGTTACATTACCGGACAAATGTTAGGCAATATTTTATTGGATGGTAAAAAATTGTAAATGATTAAGTGAATATCAGTAACTTTACCTGTGGATAAATGTAATACTAAGATAGAAATGAGCGTCTGGCGTCATTGGCCGGGAGGCCCCTTACGGGGCAGGTCCGGCTGCCTTGGTGCAGGTCTTATTACATTCGACGCCACATTGGGCGACCTGCGCGCCGGATGAGGATGAAATGGTTATGAAGACAACAAAAAACCCAGTTCTCGAGCGGAGAAAATCCCCGACCCAGCCGAGAATCGAACCCAGGCCCCTTAGGACGGCAGTCCGTTGCGCTGCTCATTTTTTTTTCTTTTCTTTAATTTCATTTTGTTCGATATTGTTTGTTGTATTTCTTTGTGGCGGACGTCCCACGACGCTTGTTCAAGTTGATCATTGATCCATTTACTCAGTTTTTTTTTATTACAGAGGGCAGCTAACCTTCAGACCGAACACGCTGAGCTACCGAGCCGGGACCATTCAGCTATCGGGGCGGACTAATGTAATACTGTAGACTAAGAATGGATACAAATTGGAAGGGAAGTGAATGTAGCTACAAAGAGGGCCAGAGTCAATCCTAGATTTGAACAGCAGGTTATAGAAAAAGTGCAGACCCATCTGCGAACTGGATAGTAAACAAGAGTCTTGTTGGACCTATTCCGAAATACACGAGTGTGGGACACCTCGTGAGGTTTTCCTGCAGAGGCCATAAGAATTTACGTAATTACTACTCTTGATAGATTTCGGTCTAACCTACACAAAAATGTTACTCACCTGCAGTTCAGCTTAGGACTTGTGAAACAAGGATGACGTCCAATTATAAATACGCTATGGTTGAAGAAAAACCCTCATTATCAGGTCATCACATTTCACATATGGAATAATAGGATAAACGTTAATAACCACGGCAAAAATTCTGTTTACATAAATAATCTCTCTATAGTTTCGTAAACATAACGTCTTGGTACACTTGTAATGCAAAGATATTTTCGCGAATGAAGAGTGGATTATGACCTTACGATAACTGTAAAATTTAATATAATCGTTTAGACAGACTGACCGAAAATTTTTGATTATAAGGCAGTTTACAGATAGACAAAAACAAAATATTTATGTTCTGTACTGTCTTGTGGCTACAGGCTACCACACAACCCCCTAACATCAATTGCATTCAGTACAAAATTAACCATTAGTCAATGCCTCATGCTGCGTCCTTTTAGTCAATTTGTGTCATAGAGCCACTCGAGGACTCGGTGTTGTGTTGTCCTCAGGATCATTTCATCATCATCAACGCTCAAGTCACCCAATGTGGCGTCAACTGAAAGACTTGCAACTCGGTGGCAGAACTTTCCCAGGCGGGGACTCACGGCTGTCAATGCCATATGATCATTTCATCTTAATATTTGTATTCTGATTTTTTCTGTACTATTTATCGTCCACATTTCACTTCCATATGACGTAATATTTTTAAAAAAGTTTTCAAAAATTACCTGTTAGATATTAACATGTTTCTCTTCTTCAGGAAAGCTTTCCTTGCCTTTGACAGGCTATAGTTTGTATCGTCTTTACATCTGCAATTGTCAGTTATTTTTCTTCTCAATTAGCAAAACTGTCTACTACTTTCAGCGTCTCATTTCCTCTTCTAATTCCCCCGGTATAATCTGTGTTATTTCTACATTCCATTACTTTCGTTTGACTTTCATCGTTCATCTTACAACACTCGTACAAACCAGTATCCATTTCGTTCAACTGATCTTTCAAGTCCTTTGCCGTCTCTGACAGAATCTTATCATCGACAGACCTTAAGTTTTTTGTTTCTTCTCCCTGAAATTTAATTTATATTCCAAATTTCTGCTCAGTTTCGTCTGTTGCTTGCTCTATGTATAGTTTGCAAAAAAAAAAAAAAAAAAAAAAAAAAAAAAAAAAAAAAAAAAAAAAAAAAAAAAAAAAACGGAAGCGTAGGCTTCAGCCCTGTCTCATTTCCTTAGCTACTGCCTTTCTGCCATATAATTCGATTCTTGTAACAGTTTAGTCTCTGTAGAAATTGTAAATAAGTTTCGCTCAGTTGTTTTATCTCCACAGTTTTAACATAGAAAGAAGTATCGAAGATTCATTTCGGGAGCAATCACCTAGGCTGTGCCTAAACCATTTCACTGCAATATCCTTCCTTGTAGGACTGTTGGATTAACAAGATATGCAGGTAAACTAGTAAGAAACTTCCTGGCAGATTAAAACTGCCTGCCCGACCGAGACTCGAACTCGGGACCATTGCCTTTCGCGGGCAAGTGCTCTACCATCTGAGCTACCGAAGCACAACTCACGCCCGGTACTCACAGCTTTACTTCTGCCAGTATCTCGTCTCCTACCTTCCAAACTTTACAGAAGCTCTCCTGCGAACCTTGCAGAACTAGCACTGCTGAAAGAAAGGATATAGCGGAGACATGGCTTAGCCACAACCTGGGGGATGTTTCCAGAATGAGATTTTCACTCTGCAGGGGAGTGTGCGCTGATATGAAACTTCCTGGCAGATTAAAACTGTGTGCCCGACCGAGACTCGAAGCACTGAGTCAATAAGAGCATTGTCCGCAAACTGCGTGATCCTGTGTTCGAAACCTGTGGCGCACTCAGGTTTAATCTGCTGTAAATATTATTATGGAGATAGCATTTTGTCAATAAGAGCATTGTCCGCAAACTACATGATCCTGTGTTCGAAACCTGTGGCGCACTCAGGCTTAATCTGCTATAAATATTATTATGGAGATAGCATTTTGTGTTTTATTCATCCTACTGTCTTAAATGAGAAACTACTGACAGAGATATTTTCTGAGTCTTGCCTTTCGCGGGCACTGCTCTACCATCTGAGCTGCCGAAGCACGACTCACGCCCGGTACTCACAGCTTTACTTCTGCCAGTATCTCGTCTCCAGTTCTGCAAGGTTCGCAGGAGAGCTTCTGTAAAGTTTGGAAGGTAGGAGACGAGATACTGTCAGAAGTAAAGCTGTGAGTACCGGGCGTGAGTCGTGCTTCGGTAGCTCAGTTGGTAGAGCACTTGCCCGCGAAAGGCAAAGGTCCCGAGTTCGAGTCTCAGTCGGGCACACAGTTTTAATCTGCCAGGAAGTTTCATATCAGCGCACACTCCGCTGCAGAGTGAAAATCTCATTCTGGAAACTGGTAAGAAGTTTGAAAAGTTGAAGACTGTATTGTTAGAACTGAAGCCGTGAGCCAGGAGGAGGAGAAGGGTGGGGAAGGCTGGTGAGACGTGCCCGGACAACTGAGTCAATAAGAGCATTGTCCGCAAACTACGTGATCCTGTGTTCGAAACCTGTGGCGCACTCAGGTTTAATCTGCTGTAAATATTATTATGGAGATAGCATTTTGTGTTTGATTCATCCTACTGTCTTAAATGAGAAACTACTGACAGAGATATTTTCTGAGTCTTTTCCCCGAAAAGGCCAGTCGTCTCTGGTGGCTCGTTATAGAGTAATACAGGGTGTTCGTAAGTATACAAAAGTAACCTACAGAAATAAAAAATAACCTACAGAAATATTCGGTACTGCATTGAGTGCTGTATATCCTGAAGTTCTAATTACGAATGTTCAAGTTGGCTAACTTTTGTAATAAAACAAAGGTCAAAACTACAATCTTTTCCTGCAAAATCCTATGACGCAAGTTTGATGTATGGTGGCAACTGCTTGTGTTATCCGTTGTATTGACACTCCCCGGAAGCGGAGGAACAATATCCTCTCATATACAGTTCTAAGCTGGCACGTATTATTGATTTATCGGGGCTACGAATATAAAACTGCCAAACTTGATCAGTCGCTGCTTTGGAGACTGCTGGCTGACCTAAGTGATACGTAACCAGTTTCGGTGAAACGATTGTATCAATTAATAGCAGCTTGTCTTTGAGGTAGTGGCTTGCGGTATTTAGTCCTGAAATGTCCTTGAACTGTATTAAGGATTTGGGTTCATAAAAGCATAAACAACATTGTGCACGCTCTGCACCATTGTACGACTCCATGATGACTGTTGGAATGACTCACTCAAGCATGCCACCAAGCGGAAACGTAGGCAACTAACAGTGTCAGACGGGAAAGCCTCAAACATTTCTGTAAGCTATTTACTCCTTTCACAATTACAGGTTACTTTTTATAACTAATTATGAACACGCCGTAATGTAATTATGATTTATTCCGTTTATTATCCTAATCACGTTTGTTTCTGTGAAAATACATTCATTATAGTGAAGAAAGCCTGTAATCATGAAAATGTGCAGTCAGAAATATCTCAGCAAAACGTCGTCGTGTCGCTTTTCCACTACACTCAGTAAACGCATACTCAAGGGGTATATCCACCAACTGTTCTTCACTAAACATATCGTTACTGCTATGTCTTACTATTAATGCAGAGTTAACAACGCTAGAAAACAAACTCGAGATTAAACTGAATGTAAGCTACACGGCGAAGAAGAAAGCGGACGTTAATGTTGTCAACAGCAACTACCGTGAGTGAATGGGACAAATTTGTTTCCAAACAAGACACACAGCGCGCAAATATTTCACTCATGTTGCAGTAGACATATGGGGTGGAAGGCAATCCTGAACAGAAGTTGTACCTTCCAGCCTTCCAGCAGGGGTTTATCAGCCAGGCTAGGGACCATGTGATTCTGTAACACATCGGCGTACTTCGCGTCTGTCACGCTGAACAGCTTGAAAAGTAGCACTCTGCATTTCCTAGAAGAAAAAGAAACGGACCACAACTAATGTGGTAAATCCAGATCACACCGTCACTTTTCCGTCATGCAATGGCGTTTCCACAAGAGTTCTCGGATTTACGATAGCCTAAATTTTGCAGTTGTGAGTGTTGACAAATGCTCGGAGTGTGAAATGAGCTTCATCGGTCCAAAAAACGTCAAGCGCCATCTGTTGGCTAGTTTTTACACTCGTTTTTGGTTCACATGTCATTTCAGGCAAGTATGTCAAGTTTTACCTCTCTCAGTAAAAGATGTGTCTTTCCATGCATCACCGAACCAATCCACCTCGGCGCGACTGGATTCCTGATTTTCTGTTCAAAATGGCTCTGAGGACTATGGGACTTAACATCAATCCCCTAGAACTTAGAACTACTTAAACCTAACTAACCTAAGGACACCACACACATCCATGTCCGAAGCAGAATTAGAACCTGCGACCGTACCGGTCGCACGGTTCCGGACTGAAGCGCCTACAACCGCTCGGCCATTGCGGCCGGCTAACAATAAAACATGTGACGTCTCCACATTAGTACTAATAAAAAATATGCGCTAAATTTCGATTACATGACAAATTATGCAAATTTAAAGGTTGTAAATAGATCTAAATACCTAGAGATTAGGATTTAAAAAAAACTATAGTTTTATCCATCACATACATAATGCTGTGAGAAACTGAAACGAAAGACAGTGTTTTACTGTCAGAAAACCTAGAAAATGCAACAAATCTACAAAACACACGGCCTACACTACGTATGGCCGGCCGCGGTGGTCTCGCGGTTCTAGGCGCGCAGTCCGGAACCGCGCGACTGCTACGGTCACAGGTTCGAATCCTGCCTCGGGCATGGATGTGTGTGATGTCCTTAGGTTAGTTAGGTTTAAGTAGTTCTAAGTTCTAGGGGACTGATGACCACAGCTGTTAAGTCCCATAGTGCTCAGAGCCATTTGAAGCCATACACTACGTATGTTTGTTCTCTTCTGGAGTAAAAATGGTTCAAATGGCTCTGAGCACTATGGGACTTAACATCTATGGTCATCAGTCCCCTAGAACTTAGAACTACTTAAACCTAACTAACCTAAGGACAGCACGCAACACCCAGTCATCACGAGGCAGAGAAAATCCCTGACGCCGCCGGGAATCGAACCCGGGAACCCGGGCGCGGGAAGCGAGAACGCTACCGCACAACCCTTCTGGAGTACTGATGCGACGTATATGGTACACTGCTCAAAACAAATAGGGGATCAGGTGAGATATTATACACCATAGACGTTTGGTAACGTGTTTTATTCAGATACCGGTTACAATTGTACTTTTTGTGTGATACAGTACGATATTTTTCTGTCTCAACTCTTTGCTTGAGGTTTACATGGCGTTTACGATGAGCGATGCGCCATTGGGCTACCATAATAATGAAACAGTCATTCTCGTTGCCCTCTAATGTAGTGTGTGATCACCTCGGATGGCCTGTACATTTGCACACCTGCGTGGCATGGACAATATGAGGTTATCAATCAGATCTTAAGAGATATTTGGCTATTCTTCCATGTGTGCAATATCCAGCTCTGGGAGTTGCTGGTCTTGTTGCAATGCGTGTGCCAAGTGCATCCCAGACACGTTCAATCAGGTTTAAGTGCGGTGAACAAGCTGGCCACTCCATTCGTTCAATTCCCTCAGCATCAAGCATGTTGTCCACCGGTGCAGCTCTGTGGGAACTAGCGTTATCGTCCACCCGAAGGAACCCATCTCTTACGGCACCAGCGAAGGACACAACAGAAGGCAGAAGGATCTCGTCTCTATACCTCTGAGCAGTCAAAGCGCCATTTTGAACGGCATAGTGGTCCGTACGTCCGCCAATACTGACTCCTGCCCATACCATTCGTCCACCACCATGATATGTTGATGTTTCCTGCACATAAGCAAGACTGTTTCGAGTTCCACGTTCTCTCCAGATGAGAGATCGACGATTGTTTGGTTGAACCCAAAATCTTGACTCATCTGTGAACAGCACCCGGCGCCATTCGTTACGACTCCAAGCCCGATGTTCCTCTGCCCAGTTGATGCGAGTTAAACGGTGTCGTGGTTTTAATGGGACACAAAACATAGGCCTCCGTGCGTAGAGGCCAGATTCCCGAAGGCGATTTCTGACTGTTTGTGTTGATCTTGCGCGTCCTGTTGCTGCCTGGAGGGTGCGTTGCTACTGAGTTGCATTCAGCTTCCTGTCTCGACGGGCAGTTAACCGGAGATAACGGTCATCTCTTGCTGATGTTACCCGTGAACGACCTTGGACTTGCCTTCTTTTAACAATTCCTGTTGTCTAGAATCGCGTCCGTGTCCTCGAAATTACACTTTGGGATACTCCAATAACTGCAGCCACCTCTCTGTGTCTGTCACCTCCCTCTCTGTTAGCTTCGGCCAAGTCACGTAGTTGTTGCATTGCACTACCTGCTCACTACACTATCTGAAGGCAACAGCTTGTGTAATTCGCTTAGTACAGTATCTACTATCTCGGTGACCGTAATGTTGTTGTCTCCACTCCGTAGAACCGACAGAAAGACGTCGAACCATTTTAGATCATTCTGCCGATGACAACACTGCAGAACCTAGCTATCTCAGCTGATCCCCTAATTCTTTTGATCAGAGTATTTACCAAACAGAATTGGTTGCGGACATCTGTAAAGTTCAAAGACGGGCAGCTCGTTTTGTCTTATCACGAAACAAACGAGAGAATTTTAAGGTCATGATAAGCGAGTTGTGGTGCAGTCATTAAAACAAAGGCAACAAGATTTTGTCACTGAATTTCAGCTTCCAGCTTTCTCCTTCAAATGCCACAATGCTCTGTTGACCCCCATTTGTATAAGGAGAAATTCATAAGAAAATAAATGAATGGAAAGCTCGCATGGGAAGATTTAGGTTCCAAGACGCTACTGCAGGCGTGTGTTAAATGACTGTGCGCAACGGAAAATAATAAACGCTAAAATGAAGATTTGGCCCTGTCTGACTACCCCCTGAAGCAGATCTTAGGTTCTCTTAATGCTCTTTAGCATATAAATTCCAACCTAAACAGAAATGAATGATTAAGGGAACTAATTATACTAAATGATAAACGTTGTTGCTGCTTATACATTTACTGTATATTAAAAACAATCTTTATTACAAATGTTTATATTTCCTAAGTAAAATTACTGATCCATTGAACAACTCTGCCCTTTTATTGTGAATGCGTGATCTAATATAAATAACGCGAAATGACTGACATCATCTATGCACCAAACACAAGAAGACACTACTTTTAAAGATGATCTACAGTGGAGTGCAACGTCAGTGGAAGAAAATCCTAAGTGACCACAGCTGTTTAGCCTTATAGCCCCTGATAAGCCAAAGCAATTAGCAATATCACCGTATGTACTGCGTCCGGTGCGTCGGAGTGATGGTTCCCGTACACGTCTGCGACGATGGAAGAACTCCAGCCACAAAATAAACTCTCTCAAACAGTAGTACGGCTGGAGGCGGTCCTCTGACACTATACTCTAATACTGTCTTCTCCTCTCTGTGTTCTACAGACGAGAAACGTGAACTCCCAGCCACAAGAACGGAGTTCAAATAACGTCTCATCGTAAGTATAGGCAGAGGAAGTGCTCTCAGTCACTGAATGCTGCATACTGAACGACGACTTCCAACCCGGATGCGAAATCCAGTATCGTATAAGTTCACAACAGTGCAGTGCCTAACTATGAAATCTCGTAAGAACAAAGACAGCAAGTCTGTCCGTACCAACAAGAAGCTGACACTGAGCGACCGTCACACACGAGAGCTCAAAACGGAAGACCTCTCCACCGCCGGCCTCCCAGCAAGGCTTGGCTCCACACCATCGTAGTTCCTAAAACGAATCATCTTCCCGAAACCTCTTCTGAACGCCGATCAACCATATTTTAGTCTTTTGTCGTCCAGTGCGGAAATTTTGCGAGGAAAAACCTATACCCGTACAATGGTACGCTTCTGAGTGAAAATCCTTGTAAATAACCTAGCTTGAATTGTTTCCGAGGTTCCGCTTCTTCGTTCCTCTCACCTGCGTCCAAGATTTCCGTAGTTTCCGAAGTATAATCCTCCCGGTTCGGCTACAACACCGGCCTGTCCCGGCTCAAATGTGCTCCAGCGTTTAGGTGCTACGACGTCCGTCACGTACTTTCTGTGTTTAAGCAGGACTTCCTGTGTGGGCCTTCCACCCAGGGCTTGAGTTCCGTTTGCCGTTTCATTTCCACTGTCGTCCCAACCTCTACTAATATGATAATAAAGACACTCCGTCACCTTCCATGCAATAAGCGTTAACAATTATTTACAAGGCGTACGTGACAATGCCAGTCTCCTTTAAATATTGATATATACTATGTACTACCTACCAAATAATACCTAATGTTTTCAAATAACTTCCGGAAATTCAGCCAGGTAACACTTTCAGCGACCGCCGATATTTCGGCGTGAGAACACCCCGCCATTTTCAAGGCAAACTGCAACGGACAGGCGGCGTACATGCAAATTTAAAACCTCGGTTCTCGGACTGAAGCAGGAAAGATAACACACACACTGAACACTAGTGCCACCAAAGTCAGAGCTATCGATAGTGAGACTATGAATTCGCAGCTGAGGTAGCATTGACTCTTTCCCTCTATTTTTTGACAAGGGAGAGAGCCGGATTCCAAACAGAGTTTAAACAGAAACCTCCGCAGCGGCATATATTGGTCAAACTATCAGCACGGTGGAGGACCGATGTACTGAGCGTAAACGGCACACACGATTACAGCAGCCAAGTAGATCTGCTATTGCCGAGCATTGCTTGGATACTGGTCACCTCATGTTATAAAATAACACCGAGATATTGGCATGCACGTCCAGCTATTGGGACTGTGTTATTAGGGAGGCAGTTGAGATTAAATTAGCGAGCAACCTCGTTAACAGGGATGGAGGTTTCTGTTTAAACTCTGTTTGGAATCCGGCTCTCTCCCTTGTCAAAAAACAGAGGGAAAGAGTCAATGCTACCTCACCTGCGAATTCATAGTCTCACTATCGATAGCTCTGACTTTGGTGGCACTAGTGTTCAATGTGTGTGTTATCTTTCCTGCTTCAGTCCGAGAACCAAGGTTTTAAATTTGCATGTACACCGCCTGTCCGTTGCAGTTTGCCTTGAAAATGGCGGGGTGTTCTCCCGCCGAAATATCGGCGGTCGCTGAGAGTGTTACCTGGCTGAATTCCCGGAAGTTATTTGAAACTTGTATACGCCAAGAGAAACTCAAATACCTAATGTGGTTGTAGATTGCGGCAAAGTATGTGGATGTGTGCTTGTAAGGTACGAAATTATAGCCACCCTACACGCTGTTCTTGTTCCCTCGTGTTATTCGACATCGGAACGGTCTAGAAACGCTCTGAAAGTGTTTCTATTATCCCTCTGCCGAACACTTCAGTACGAATTGCAAAGTAATCGTGGAGAGGTAGAGAACATGAGTACGCCAGAAAATACATGCAGCAAAGTAACCTGCTAGTTGAAAGTCGGAAGAGGAGGAAGACTTCTGTAACACAACATCTCCTCTTGAGCACGGAGAGGAAGCAAGCGGAAAATTTCTATGATATTGGACTCTGCAATATTGAAACAATCAGAGACGCCTACCGCCACGCACGGACTGTTCACTTCAAAAACAGCCAGATAGGAGAGCGCAAAAGGGACGAGCTTTAACCCCAAGAAGTCGAGAGCGGCCGGGTAGGGACAGAGAGCAGGTGTAATGGTGTTAGCCGGGGGCAGGGTGTGAGCATCCGCAGAGCGCAGAGCCGGGAAGCCATTACGCTGAGAGGCGCGACTCGCAGCTCGCCCCGCACAAACACAAAGCGCTCGTAGGAGGTGACAGCGGCAGCGGCGGTGGCGGCGGCGGCGCGTATTAAAAAATGGCGGCCCAACAAAGCGGCGGCGGCGGGGGCGGAGAGGCGGCGCGGGGGCGGCGCAGCGGAAGCGGCGGTCATGAAAAGATGAGCAGCGGCGCAGGTAGGCGTCGCTGAGTCACGGAGGAGCCCGGCGCTCGCTAGCAAAGCCGTCGTCTCCACACGACACACGGGCTGCGCCGGACGACCAGCAGGTGAAAAATACAGGCCGGCCGAATAAATACTTCTGGGCGTACCACCGCGTCATCTAAAATCCAAAATAACAGATGATATCCAAAAGTTACTGAAATTTTAATTCTGCATGCGACATGTACCCACAGGATGTTAGTGGTGTAAATACAGATATTTCTCCATATGAGGTCTACCTACAGGATATTAGCGGTGTGAGTACAGATATTTCTGTCGATGACTGAGGACAGTGTACTGAACAGCGTTACATCAGTATTTACTTCATTGGCAGACTAAAAATTACAGCTATTACGGGTAGTATGTTTTTCGATTGGTTAGTACCTCCAAATTCGCGTCGTACATTAAAATTGATACACCACGAAGATGACGTGCTACAGAAGCGAAATCTAACCGACAAGAAGAAGATGCTGTGATATGCAAATGATTAGCTTTTCAGAGCATTCACACAAGGTTGGCGCCGGTGGTGACACCTACAACGTGCTGACATCAGGAAAGTTTCCAACCGATTTCTCATACACAAACAGCAGTTCACCGGCGTTGCCTCGTGAAACGTTGTTGTGATGCCTCGTGTAACGAGGAGAAATACGTATCACCACGTTTCCAACTTTGGTAAAGGTCGGATTGTAGCCTATCGCGATTGCGGTTTATCGTATCGCGACATTGCTGCTCGCGTTGGTCGAGATACAATGACTGTTAGCAGAATATGGACTCGGTGGGTTCAGGAGGGCAATACGGTACGCCGTGCTGGATCCCAACGGCATCGTATCACTAGCAGTGGAGATGACAGGCATCGTATCCGCATGGCTGTAACGGATCGTGCAGCCACGTCACGATCCGTGAGTCAACAGATGAGGACCTTTGCAAGACAACAACCATCTACACGAACAGGTCGACGACGTTTACTACAGCATGGACTATCACCTCGGAGACCGTGGCTGCGGTTACCCTTGACGCTACATCACAGACAGGAGCGCCTGCGATGGTGTACTCAACCATGAACCTGAGTGCACGAATGGCAAAAGTCATTTTTTCGGATGAATCCTGGTTCTGTTTACAGCATCATGATTGTCGCATTCGTGTTTGACGACACTGCGGTGAACGCACATTGGAAGCGTGTATCCATCATCACCAAACAGGCGTATCACCTGGCGTGATGGTATTGGGTGTCATTGGTTACACGTCTCGGTTACCTCTTGTTAGCACTGACGGCACTTTGAACAGTGAACGTTACATTTCAGATGTGTTACGACCCGTGGCTCCACCCTTCATTCGATCCCTGCGAAATCCTACATTTCAGCAGTATAATGTACGACCGCATGTTGCAGGTCCTGTACGGTCCTTTCTGGATACAGAAAATGTTCGACTGCTGCCCTGGCCAGCACATTCTCCAGATCTCTCACCAATTGAAAACGTCTGGTCAATGGTGGCCGGGCAACTGGCTCGTCACAAAACGCCAGTCATTACGCTTGATGAACTGTGGTATTGTGTTGAAGGTGCATGGGCAACTGTACCTGTACTCGCCATCGAAGCTCAGTTCGACTCAGTGCCCAGGCGTATCAAGGCTGTTATTACGGCCAGAGTTGGTTGTTCTGGGTACTGATTTCTCAGGTTCTTTGCACCCAAATTTGCTGACATGTAATCACATGTCAGATCTAGTATAATACGTCTCTCCAATGAAGACCCGTTTATCATCTGCATTTCCTCTTGGTGTAGCAATTTTAATGGCCAGTAGTGTATGTATCTACATCTACATAGATACCCGGAAAGTCACCATAAGGTGTGTGCTGGAAGGTACCCTGTACCACTACCTGTCATTTCCGCTCCTAATTCGCTCGCAAATACAGCGAGGGAAAAACGAACCTCTGTACGCCTCTCTATGAGCCCTAATTTATTGTGTCTTATCTTTGTGGTTCTTACGCGCGATGAATGTTGACGCGAGCAGAATCGTTGGGCATTCAGCTTCGAATGCCGGCTCTCTAAATTTTCTGAATAGTGTCTTTCCGAAAAGAACGCCTCCTTTCCTTTACGAATTCCCATTTGAATCCCGCAACATCTCCGTAACACTTACATTTTGTTCGAACCTACCGGTAATAAATCTAGGAGCCCTTCTCTGAATTTCTTCGGTGTCTTCCTTCAACACGATCCGGTATGGATCCCAGATATTCGAGCAGTTCTCAAGAGTAGGTCGGACCAACGTCCTACGTGCGGTCTCCTTTACAGGTGAACCACTCTTTCCTAAAATTCTCCCAGTAAAGTCGATCACCTGCCTTCCCTACCACCGTTTTCACACTCTTCCACCTCACATCGCTTTGCAACGTTACGCTTAGACGTTTAAACGACATGACTGTCAAGCTGGACACTAGTAATACTATATCCGAACATTACAGGGTTTTTCGTGCTACTCATCCGGATTCACTTACATTTTTCCACATTTAGAGCTAGCTGCCACTCATCACACCAAATGGAAATTTTCTCCAAGTCGTATCTTCTTACAGTCACTAAACTTCAATGTTACCGTAGCCCATGGCATCATCTGCAAAGAACTGCAGACTGCTGCCCACGGTATCCGCCAAATCATTTACGTATATAGAGAACTACAGCGGTCCTATCACACTTACCTGGGTCACTTATGACGATTCCCTTTATCTCTGATCAACACTCTCCGCCAGGGACAACATACAGGGTTCTATTATTTAAGAAGTCTCCGAGCCACTGACATATCTGTGAACTTATTCCATACGCTCGTATCTTCTTTAACAACCTGCAATTTGGGGGAGGGGGGGGGGTCTATTTTCCACTAGGCAACAGGTCAGGTACTGAATGTCAACACGTGGAAGCCAAACGGGAAGTCTATACTTACAGGCGTAGTCTACTTCGTGACACACGTATAACCGTGCAGATAACGTCAGATTGTAAATTATGTGGTGTGTTCGTAGGAAAAACTAACGCGCTGAAGTGGGGGCATATACAGGTGCTAGTTATCATAATATCTGTACCAGTACCGCTAACACTTTGTATAGCCCGTAGTTTTGACAGCAAAAGGTGAGCTGCCATCAGTAGATGTGAATACGTCATTATTCAGAAGTACCTCTGGGGTTTCAGAATATGACTGCGCGAAAACTGTGAGACATACGGAAAAATGACATTTATTGTGGATAGGGCATCTCTCCAAGGTTCGGCACAGACGTTTACCTGCAGTTCAGCGTAGAAAATCGTCGGAAAGGACACGAGACTAACCTTCTACGACAAGGGTATTGGAAACTTGGTGCAACGCCACGGCGGATGTCCGAGTCGGAACAGCGACTATGTAGAGAAGTAGCTCGAAGGTGTAGCTAACTGTTGCAAACACCACAGTTTTGATTTTCACTGTGGTTTCCGATTCTCGACCGATCGTTCCTTACTTTCCGAATAGCTTTTGTAATACGTGTTATGTGCAGTTGTACGCTCGTCAAAACATTAACATATGTTTCCAGAATGAGATTTTCACTCTGCAGCGGAGTGTGCGCTGATATGAAACTTCCTGGGAGATTAAAACTGTGTGACCGAGACTCGAACTCGAAACCTTTGCCTTTCGTGGGCAAGTGCTTTACCATCTTCTTTTTTTTAAATTTTTTTTAATTTATTTTTTTTTGCATTTGTTCGGGGCGAACGTCGTAAGACATCCATTTAAGTTCGTTGTTGATCGTTTAACTCAGTTTTTTTTACTACAGAGGACAGCTAACCCTCTGACCGAACACACTGAGCTACCGTGCCGGCACCATCTGAGCTACCGAAGCACGACTCACGCCCGGTACTCACAGCTTTACTTCTGCCAGTATCTCGTCTCCTACCTTCCAAACTTCCAAACTTTACAGAAGCTCTCCTGCGAACCCCGCAGGTTCGCAGGAGAGCTTCTGTAAAGTTTGGAAGGTAGGAGACGAGATACTGGCAGAAGTAAAGCTGTGAGTACCGGGCGTGAGTCGTGCTTCGATAGCTCAGATGGTAGAGCACTTGCCCGCGAAAGGCAAAGGTTCCGAGTTCGAGTCTCGGTCGGGCACACAGTTTTAATCTGCCAGGAAGTTTCATTAACATATGTTGATTTGAGGTATATAAGTGTCAAGCACTTAATGTGTGACCGTACATTTATTTCAATGTATTGTAATTTTTTCTTTTTTATCTGGGAAATGACATAAATTGACAGAGTAATGACTGTATTATAGCGGCCAGAGACTGTAATTAGCGAACCACACCATCACAGGCATATGAAAATAGCTATCTTCAAGTTTTTCTTCCTCATCTCCGTGCCTTTCCTCGTGCTTCACTGGGGGAGTCTCCAGAGTTCACCCTAGGCTTTCATTGCCACTTCTGAGTCCCTATCGAAAGAATTTTCACGATGTAATATAACCGCTGGTTACCAGCCTCTATTTCCATCGTAATTTTGTCTGCACGAAATTTAGGCAAAGAAAAATTCCCTTACTTACGTGATTACCGATGCTTCTCCCAACATTTGTTTAAGCTGCTCAGGACAAGTGGTTAATGTACCAGAATTAACCACTATTCAGTATTGATGTCTACTGTAACATGTTGAAAGTTTCCTCAAAAAAAACAAAAAACGCTTTTCGTTTGACTTCAAACTCATGTCGCCGTGGTTGATTGGTTGCAACTTTGCTGTGAAAGGTGGCTACACTGATCAGCGCCAGAGAGTGCGCCAAAGAGTATTATTCAGCCGCCTCCACTGGCAGTGCTCATGAGATGTGGTAGTGGAGAGTTCTTGTCGAGAAGTCGTTGTGGAGAGTGCTTATTGAGAAGTGGGCAGTAGGAGTTCCGATGTAGCCGTGACTAGTTGTGAGCATGTTGTATGCAGTTGTTCTGATGGACTATACAGCCGATGCTGTTCGATTGCGGATGTTGTAATGATCAGAGTGTATGTTTCGTCAATATATACGAAGGTAATAATTTTTTTTATTTTTATTTCAAATGTCTTAAACAATAATGCCTCTTGGTCACAGGTTCAGTCAACAAAGCATCTGGCTTGTGTTAATGTATTAGAGTGTAACTCTGGTTTCTATGTGCAAGTGTAGTATTTCAGTTTTATTTAATTAATTCAGTGTAAATAGTATTTAAAATATTTTGTCTTTTTGAGGAAGAACCGTGCCAGATGTGTACGTTGAATCACACTTGCACACACAGAACAGCTACACTTGTGCCTTGTTGTTTCGTAGCTTTCATAGTTGCTGGGGACTTAATTAATTAATTGTGTTAACGAAAATTTCCTTTCATTCTTGCTTGTTATTTTATGCAGTCAGATTGCGTACTAATACTAGTCAGGGCCAACCGTTTACTAGACCTCGTAATCGGACATACAGCGACTAAAATTAAAATTATTTGCATTATAAATAATTAAGCCCCCATGCACGTGGCGACCGCTGCTTCGGATCGTCCCGTGGAATCTTCTGATAGTAAAAATAGCAGACAGTAGTATTGTTGTAGTAATTTGTAGTTTAGTAATTGTAGTCTATATTGCATGTGTAGATTTGGTAATGAACATTTGTAGCTGTCTCGTCTTTCTTCTAATGGTATTTTTGCAGAATTTAATTTTTGATGTCTTGTATACGGGTTTGACAATTTTGTGTAAGAATGAAGATTTCAATTGTTCGTTAATCGTGTTTGTCGGGAACATTTCGTGTGAATGGTATTGTTGGAGATAAAGTGCCATTGTGTGTAATTTTCGAATAGTGACGAGTTTTGTATGTTTTGTAAATGATTACGCGATCGATGAAAAAGGCAAAAATGATGAACAGTGAGAATGACGAAATTGTTAACATGGCGAACTCGCCAACACAGGAGAATAGTATGATGAATAATGAAGTAGAAAGCAATTTAGTGAGTCGGGAAAATAGTCCGGAACCAGTTCAAAATTTTTCACAATCAAAAAATTTTCAGAATATGAGATTAACGACAGAAGATTCTGGAATAGTATCGAACACAGATAGCTTTACTGCTATGACGAAGGAAGTTAGTTTTACGGGAAATGTTAGGGGCGAAAAGAATTTCGAACAAGTTAACATGGAGCAGTTGATGAGTGCAATATTAAATTTGGGATCTGAATTAAAAACAGTGGGATCACAAATAGGAACAATTAAAACAGATATGGGAACAATGGAAATACGGTTAGACTCACTGGGATCACAGATGGGAACTTTGGCAACGCAGTTAGAAACTGATATGGGAACAATGGAAACACGGTTAGACTCACTAGGATCACAGTTAGGATCTGAACTAAAAATAGAGATGGGAACTTTGGCAACACGGTTAGAAACTGATATGGGAACAATGGAAACACGGTTAGACTCACGAATAGGGACATGTTTCAAAAACATGAAAGATGAATTAAAGAAAGAAATTAGAGAAGAAGTACAACCGATTTTGAATGCTCACAATAATAGATTAATTTCAATAGAAATCAGACAAAAGGAACAGGATAGAGAACAGGAAGAAAGAGATCGCGCGATAGTACAAAAATTTTCAGAGTTAAATTTACAACGTGCACACGATAAGGAAGAAATACTTGAAAGAATCGAGGAATCAGTACCAAATGACAGAATAAATAACCTAACACAACAGTATGAACAGTTAACTACTAAATGTGTTAATGCTGAAACCCGAGTCGCGACACTTACGGAAGACGTAAATAAACAGAAAGAACAAATAGGTGACTTATCGGAAAGAATTGAGGAGATTGCAGATAAATTGACAAGTCTTAGTTTAAATGGGGACAGAGATTCAGATGATACAGCTCCATTGCCATTTGCAGAAACCGAAGAGTACCAGAACATAAATAAACATGTTGAAAATCAGGGAAAATTTAATGAACGCGTTAAAAGGGAATTTGAGGCATTACGAAAGCAAGTCAAACAAATTGAAGGTGAAATCGTAGGAAAAGACAGTAGAAGAAATTTAGAATCACAGATAGCAGAGGGGTTTGAAGAAAGTAATTTATTTCATTTACGAGAAGCAACAAGAGAGAGCCAGGCGCGCGAACTTGACAATAATCGACATTCGGACTGGGACAGACGCGGTAGGTCTTTGTCGCCACGAGGAGAAAACTTTCACTATAAACACTTCTTAACTGTTCGGAAATTTGAGATCTTTCGCAATTCTAAGAATCACATACATCCATGTTCATGGTTAGATCAATTTATGTACGCACTTCCACCAAATTGGCCACTAAGTCACAAACTGGAATTTATGTGTGGATATTTAGAAAACGAACCGGCGACGCGGATGCGCGCACTTATTAGAGATTGTAATAATCTAAATGATTTTTATCATGTATTTCTATCGGCATATTAGTCCGAAAACACGCAAGACAGAGTCAAACATAGTCTTATTATGCAGCGTAATTTTAAACAGTCTGAGTTCCGCACGCCAGCAGAATATTTTGAAGACATGATTCGAAAGAATCAGTTCCTTTCCAGCCCTTATAGCCCGACTGAATTAATTCGCATTTGTTTAACTAAGCTGCCACAATCCATAAGACAATTTGCTTTAGCCGGAAGATGTAAAGACGACATTTGAGACTTTTAAGACTTTGCTGCAAGAACTTGAGTATGACAACGACGACGGGACTTACTGTAATTTTTTCAGTAACAGTAATTACAATAGATTTTCAGAAAAAAGGGATAGTGATCGGAACGGACGTTATAGCGGTAATTTTGAAAATGACAGACGTAACAGACAGGACAATAGATACCAGCCTTATGACAATAACAGACGGTCTAACAGAAATTACGCAGACAATTATAATAACGGAAATTCCTACCGGAATGATCAATCATACGGAAACAGTAATCGGTACCATCAAGACAGAAATTATTAATACAATAATAGGAATTCTTACTACAGAAATAACCTGGGTAGTAGATGTAACAATAATTTCAGAAGTGACAGTCGAAATTACACAAGAAGTAGTCATGCAGATAGCCAGGAAAATAGAAATTTTAATAACAGACGCAACCAAGAATTTACATGTAACTGACAGGAGGGACCTAATTGGCATCCACCACTTGACAGAAATTCAGAGAGACAAGTGCAAATAGTAGAAATTGATCCGCGAAATGACGCGAATAATCAAAGACGTGATGTAAACAATCGACAATGACTTGTAGCTTCGGCTTCTGGTAGCAATATAGACGGTTCAGAAAGTAATGATACTACGACTTTACACTACGTACGTCTGGAAGACATGAGAGACATTTTGCTAGACGAAAAGGAAAATAATGTAGATGCATTTTTACATCCTGTTATTGAAGTATGTGTGGGTAAGAATAAGTTCACTGCAGTTTTAGATTCTGGGAGCCCACTGAATGTCATTAGTGAATCAGTTTTTCGTATATGTGTAAGAACTATTGCCTGTCCTGTGTTACCTGTTTCTAAAACTATAATTCGAGGCGCTATTTCTGGAAAAAGTGTGGAAGTCAAACAACAGACCAACTTAAATTTCATTTGTCAAGGATACGAATTTTCTGCTAATTTTATTATTGTTCCATTACTCAGTACACAAATTATATTAGGTATGGGGTTTCTTAACGCACATAAGGCAATTTTAAACTTTAAAGAAGGAAGTGTGAATTTGACTGTTGCCGGAATGCCGAGAAGTTTGAAATTTTTCGAGTGTTTAACAAAATCTGAATCAGACACAAAATGTTTAAGATTTCTTACTTCTGATGTTTTCGCTGAGTATTATGACGACAATGTGTTCATTCATGACAATGACAATAGATACAGAGACGGGATGGATGATATAATTAATAGCGAAGAATTAATTAATGAAAAGGTTAAGAAAGCTGAAGTGCCAGATGACGTTGCAAGAGAAGAGCTGCACCAAATTTTGACTTCACATGCTACAGTATTTAGTCATCACACAGGAACTATACAAGGCTTACAATATTTATTTAAAGTAAAAGAACACACACGATTTCGGGGGAAAACGTACGCTATTCCTTTGGCTTACAGAGACAGGGTTAAGAGTGAACTTCAGTACATGTTAGATCAAGGCATTATTGAGCCAGCAGTCAGTCCTTATACCAGCCCATTAGGCGTCGTTCTTAAAAAGGATGGGTCAATTCGTTTGGTTCTGGATTCCAGGCAGATAAATAATATCATCATTCCTGAAACTGACCGTCCACAAAATTTAGATGAACTTCTTAAACATTTCCATGGAATTAAAGTTTTATCCACGATTGATATGCGCGCAAGTTTTTGGCAAATAGAACTCCACCCTGATTGTAGAAAATACACGGCCTTTTTAGCCTTTGGTAACTGTTACCAATTTCGGAAATTACCGTTTGGACTTACTGTATCTTCTGCAGCATTCATTCGTAGTTTAAACGAAATTTTACCTGTTTATCTTCGTGACAATATTACTTCATATGTTGACGATATTCTTATTGCTAAACGTTCTTGGAGTGAGCATAACAAAATTTTGGATTCATTATTACGTATTTTTGCAAGAGTTGGCATTACAGTGAACTTGGAAAAATCTGAATTTGGTCGTTCTCTTGTGAAATTTCTTGGTCACATTATTTCTACAGAAGGTACTCTTCCTGGTCCAGAGAAACTAGACGCTATTCGTAATTATGCTGTTCCTACCACAAAACGTGATGTTCGTAGTTTCCTTGGTGTCTGTAATTTTCTTAGACGCTTTATTACATTGGACAATTTGGCCACACCTCGTTTATGTGAACTATTTGGAAAGAATTCTAATTGGTGTTGGGATGAGGAAGCTCAATCAGAATTTGAACAACTTCGTGATGCTTTAGTTGCTGCTCCGCTTCTTTCACACCCAGATTTATCTAAAGATTTTTGTTTGGCGACGGACTCATCATACAAAGGCCTAGGTGCACACTTATTTCAGGAGATAGAAGATAACGGCGTTGTAGAGCAGAAAACTATTGCCGATCTGTTCTTGCCAAATGCAAATTATGTCAAAAGGCTAAGCCGCCAACTATTTTTCACAGAGGACCGTTGTTTCCTATCATTCCAGCGAAATTAAAGGAGATGGCTGTAGTCGATTTGTTCGGTCCAGTGGTTCGTTCTACTAATGGTTTTGCATACATTTTGGTAGCAGTGGAACTGACATCAAAATATGTGTGTTTTACACCTTTACGCAAAGCAACAGCTCATTCAGTATCTAATGCTTTCATCAAACATTTTCTTAAAGAAGTGGGTCATGTTGATTAGGTTATACCAGATAATGGATCACAGTTTCGGTCTAAAATTTGGCTTCGTACTCTACGGCGTCGTAAGATTAAACCAATTTTCATTTCACTTTTTCACCCTCAATCTAACGCTTCAGAGAGATGGATGAAGGAAATCAATAAATTGTGTCGACTTTATTGTCATCAGAATCACAGAACTTGGGATCAGTATCTTCATATTTTTCAAAACATTCTGAATGAACTCCCTAATGATTCAACTTCTTTACCGCCTATATTGATATTAAAAAATAAAGCACCGACAAATCGCATTTATGAAATCGTTCCTTTTCCACCTACACAGAAACTGTGGCATTCTGAAGTTGTCAACCTGGCTCTACAAAATATTGCGTCTGCGGCTGCTAGAAGAGAGAAATCAGCTATACGTCCTGGTCGTTTAAAAACCTTGTCAGTTGGTCAAAAGTTGTTAATTAAGTCACATCGTTTGTCTCACAAAGGAAAAGGCTTGTGTCGCAAATTTTTTCTGCTTTGTAACGGTCCATATAGAGTTCGCAAAATTATTCATGATAACACTGTCGAAGTAGAAACTCTTAAACCTCGGCGCTCTAAGGGAGTACATGATATATCGAACGTTAAAATTTTTGTGGAATGACATACTTTTGAGAGACTAACAGTTACACGGAAACACGCAGAGAATACAAGGATACCGCGCCGTGTTCCGGCGGCGCACATACTCAAAGGAACAGTCAAGTCTGCGCGGCGCACGAGGCAGTCGTTGACCGAAAACAATTACTTCCTACGTCACGGGTACCTACAGCTGATCGAGCGCTCAGTGCGAATGCACTGACAGCCGTAAACAAATACACAGTCTAATTTCTCCGATTAAATTCAGTATAAAGCTATAGTGACTTGATAAATTATGTTATTAACGTTCAGTATTTTTCAGGATACGGTTGTATAAAATATTTAAGAACTTCAGGTAAATTCTGTGTGTGTCCGACGTTAAGAGGACTTGCTATCGAGAAATTTTCAGGAAGAATGTAATTTCCAAGAAGAAACTAATAAACTAGAAAGGTAACTATTAATTGAGTTTATTTTTCAGGTAACATATTTCCACTTAGGTACGTACTTTAGACGTAATTTGCTGCTCGCGCTTACGTGATTTATACTTTGTGTTAACTGATTTTGACAATTATTGATTAATGAACAGGGTTGTTACTTGTGTATATTATGCATCGCTTGGCTGCACTGCTTTTTCACTGATGTCACATTTTTTTTATTATGTGCCTGCTGTGCCTATTTATTTAAATTATAATTGTCACCTGATTAGTTGTGCTGATATGATTATGTATGTAGGTTATACTTTGTGATTTATCTGTTTACTTATTAAGATTACATATGAACATTTATTTGCTTATGCTGATATGATGCTAATTACCTGTTTATTATGTAAGATATATATTTGGTGCTTTGCGTACGGATTGCATATTTACACATTTCTGTTTTGTTGTCATAACTACTCTTTAATTTGGTATATAGAAATGCTGATATGCGGTGTACGAACATGGAGTTTAGGTCACACTATGGTATTAATTATGGATTGTTCGCTTGGCAGAGCCTCGTTGTAGGGATTGTGCTGCATCCACTTGTTGACATTCTGTTCTCTACTGGTATATTTACTTGCTATTGCATTTTTTGCTTACGCTCAGTGCTTTATATTTTAAGATAAGAAAATGAACTGCCATGAGCTGGAGGTTTTATGGAAGCTGTATAAATTTATGCCAATAGAAAGGAAGCTAACGACATGAAATACCAACACTAGGTTTAGACCATTGACAGTTATTACACCTCATTCTTCTTGAGCAATTGAAATACACTCCTGGAAATGGAAAAAAGAACACATTGACACCGGTGTGTCAGACCCACCACACTTGCTCCGGACACTGCGAGAGGGCTGTACAAGCAATGATCACACGCACGGCACAGCGGACACACCAGGAACCGCGGTGTTGGCCGTCGAATGGCGCTAGCTGCGCAGCATTTGTGCACCGCCGCCGTCAGTGTCAGCCAGTTTGCCGTGGCATACGGAGCTCCATCGCAGTCTTTAACACTGGTAGCATGCCGCGACAGCGTGGACGTGAACCGTATGTGCAGTTGACGGACTTTGAGCGAGGGCGTATAGTGGGCATGCGGGAGGCCGGGTGGACGTACCGCCGAATTGCTCAACACGTGGGGCGTGAGGTCTCCACAGTACATCGATGTTGTCGCCAGTGGTCGGCGGAAGGTGCACGTGCCCGTCGACCTGGGACCGGACCGCAGCGACGCACGGATGCACGCCAAGACCGTAGGATCCTACGCAGTGCCGTAGGGGACCGCACCGCCACTTCCCAGCAAATTAGGGACACTGTTGCTCCTGGGGTATCGGCGAGGACCATTCGCAACCGTCTCCATGAAGCTGGGCTACGGTCCCGCACACCGTTAGGCCGTCTTCCGCTCACGCCCCAACATCGTGCAGCCCGCCTCCAGTGGTGTCGCCACAGGCGTGAATGGAGGGACGAATGGAGACGTGTCGTCTTCAGCGATGAGAGTCGCTTCTGCCTTGGTGCCAATGATGGTCGCATGCGTATTTGGCGCCGTGCAGGTGAGCGCCACAATCAGGACTGCATACGACCGAGGCACACAGGGCCAACACCCGGCATCATGGTGTGGGGAGCGATCTCCTACACTGGCCGTTCACCACTGGTGATCGTCGAGGGGACACTGAATAGTGCACGGTACATCCAAACCGTCATCGAACCCATCGTTCTACCATTCCTAGACCGGCAAGGGAACTTGCTGTTCCAACAGGACAATGCACGTCCGCATGTATCCCGTGCCACCCAACGTGCTCTAGAAGGTGTAAGTCAACTACCCTGGCCAGCAAGATCTCCGGATCTGTCCCCCATTGAGCATGTTTGGGACTGGATGAAGCGTCGTCTCACGCGGTCTGCACGTCCAGCACGAACGCTGGTCCAACTGAGGCGCCAGGTGGAAATGGCATGGCAAGCCGTTCCACAGGACTACATCCAGCATCTCTACGATCGTCTCCATGGGAGAATAGCAGCCTGCATTGCTGCGAAAGGTGGATATACACTGTACTAGTGCCGACATTGTGCATGCTCTGTTGCCTGTGTCTATGTGCCTGTGGTTCTGTCAGTGTGATCATGTGATGTATCTGACCCCAGGAATGTGTCAATAAAGTTTCCCCTTCCTGGGACAATGAATTCACGGTGTTCTTATTTCAATTTCCAGGAGTGTAATAAGTGACACTTGACACAAGAAATACTCCACATGTTTGCTTCTGTTTTGCCATGATTCTTGAAGTGGTGTACACACTGTGAAATATTATGATCATTCACACTCCGCACTCATACTTACTTGCTGAAAGTTATTCAAACTGAAGGCTGTTAGAGGTCATGTATGCATTTCTTTTATTTTATGATGGACAAGCTAACCAAAATGTATTTTATAATTCATAATGAGTAGAAGATTTGGCTTAGGAGGACTACACAGAGGTTGTGTGTGGACATTGTGTCTTCGGATTACATGGGATGATAAATTGAAGTTTGCACTAGGATTTTGTCTGTACTTGTTCGAGGAGACTGACTAGAGGAAAGAGTTGTTATGGAAGTGAAATGATATTGGTAATAAGGTTTATATGTATCGACGTATTGAAGAGGTATTATTGAGGTATTGAGATTGTGTGAAGTTGATGATTATTGGAGTTTTGGTGGACAAGAGGTAAGGTAAATGATATTGATGATAAGGTTTATATGTATCGACGTAAGAGGTATTATTGAAGTATTAAGATTATGTGATGATAATGATTATTGGAGTTTTGGTGTATAAGAGGTGAAGTAAGTGAGGAGCATTTTTTTTGTTTGTTGGTCTATATGGAACAAGGAGGATGAAGATAGCAGACTAGAACACTCAAGTGGAAGGAAGATTGTCTACACACACACTTTGTTAAATCAATAAGCAGTATACATTTTTTTTTTCGGATAGAGGAAGCATTTGCATATCTTGGCTCACTGACAGTTATTCAGCAACCGTACATTTTGATTTGGCTTGGCAAAGATTGGTCTTGACATGATGACTGTGACGTTGGCTAACTATTATTAACTGTTATACAGTGTACCACTACTACTAGATACACATATTGAGCATCAAATTTTGACAGAACTGCATTTACACATTTAACACTATTCAATTACACGGTAGTACTTAATATGTGGATGAGAGATGAGTGAGTGTGTTTTGTGTGTTTTCCTTTCCTAATCCCAAATAATTGGTACCGACCTATCTCCTAAATATTATTTTACTTGTTTGTTGTGGCTTGCACTGACACCCATATATATTATAGGTTTACTGATATTTGTGTATTTGTAATATTTAATATGACAATTATCTGATATCATTTGTGTGTTTATTATAATTTGTATGTTTAGTGTAAGAGCATTGATAATAATTTTCTAAAAGCAATTGTGTGTGCATTCAAATTGTTGTTCGTGCTTGCACCTATCGTCATTCATGGGTGCCACTTGGAGATGTTTAATTTCTGCTGAGAAACTCTGATGAACTGTCTAATTAGTGATAGTGAATATTATGGACTATTACCTGCACTTGTTCAACATTGATGGGTGCCACTTGGAAATGTTTAATTTCTGCTGATGAACTCTGATGAACTGACTAATTAGTGATAGTGAAAATTATGGACTGTTACGTGCACTTGTTCAACATGTTGGGTGCCACTAGGAGATGTTTAATTTGTGCTAATGAACTCTGATGAACTGTCTAGTTAGTGATAGTGAATATTATGGACTGTTACCTGCACCTGTTCAACATTGCTGGGTGCCACTGATGGAACTGTTTCTACTGAAATAATGTCACTTGTTGCTGTCTGCACCTGCTCAACATTACTGGGTGCCACTGATGGACTGCTTATACTGAAATGATGTCACTTGTTGGTGTCTGCACCTGCTCAACATTACTGGGTGCCACTGATGGACTGCTTCTACTGAAATGATGTCACTTGTTGGTGTCTGCACCTGCTCAACATTACTGGGTGCAACTGATCGACTGCTTCTACTGAGATAATGTCACTTGTTGGTGTCTTCACCTGCTCAACATTGCTGGGTGCCACTGATCGACTGCTTATACTGAAATGATGTCACTTGTTGGTGTCTGCACCTGCTCAACATTACTGGGTGCCACTGATGGACTGCTTCTACTGAAATGATGTCGCTTGTTGGTGTCTGCACCTGCTCAACATTACTGGGTGCCACTGATGGACTGCTTCTACTGAGATAATGTCACTTGTTGGTGTCTGCGCCTGCTCGCCATTTTTGGGTGCCACTGTTGAAGCTGTTTAAATACTGCTGATGAAATGTTATGAGACAGCTATGTGCACCTGTTGATCATTGCTGGGTGCTATTGTTGGAACTATCAACTACTCTGAGGAGTTCTACTTGTTTATTGAACTATTGAAAGGATTTTATGTGAATATTTGTATAAACTGATTTTTTGTGTGTTTACTGTTTATGAGATGTTATGAGACTCTTACCTGCACCTATTCGTCATTGCTGACGATATTGATTGAATTGTTTAACCACATTATACTTGTGTAAACTATTATGTAAAATCATATGTATGCAAGCATTTGTATTCCTTACTGTATTTTATATATTAGGTTATTGAAGGGTCACTGCAAAGCCAAAATTTATTTAGTTATGTGATATTTACTCATTAATATTACTTTTTAATTTTTGTCTGTATTTTTTGGACGAATTTGGTGGTATTTTCACCACCAATGCTGGCAAAAATACCATCAAATTCTAGCCCGTGGAGGAGCGGCATATGAAATGTGGCTACATTGAGTCACAGCGCCAGAGAGTGCGCCAAAGAGTATTATTCAGCCGCCTCCACTGGCAGTGCTCGTTGAGATGTGGTAGTGGAGAGTTCTTGTCGAGAAGTCGTTGTGGAGAGTGCTTATTGAGAAGTGGGCAGTAGGAGTTCCGATGTAGCCGTGACTAGTTGTGAGCATGTTGTATGCAGTTGTTCTGATGGACTATACAGCCGATGCTGTTCGTTTGCGGATGTTGTAATGATCAGAGTGTATGTTTCGTCAATATATATGAAGGTAATAATTTTTTTTATTTTTATTTCAAATGTCTTAAACAATAATGCATCTTGGTCACAGGTTCAGTCAGCAAAGCATCTGGCTTGTGTTCATGTATTAGAGCGTAATTCTGGTTTCTATGTGCAAGTATAGTATTTCAGTTTTATTTAATTAATTCAGTGTAAATGGTATTTAAAATATCTTGTCTTTTTGAGGAAGAACCGTGCCAGATGTGTACGTTGAATCACACTTGCACACACAGAACAGCTACACTTGTGCCTTGTTGTTTCGTAGCTTTCATAGTTGCTGGGGACTTAATTAATTAATTGTGTTAACGGAAATTTCCTTTCATTCTTGCTTGTTATTTTATGCAGTCAGATTGCGTACTAATACTAGTCAGGGCCAACCGTTTACGAGACCTCGTAATCGGACATACAGCGACTAAAATTAAAATGATTTGCATTCGATATAATTAAGCCCCCATGCAGCTGTTGTTCAGCTTTGGGCGACTTTGTGCATTTACAACTGCGAGAGAAATCAAATATATTTACCTGAGAGAACAGAACATGAATTTGGCCCTGTTTTACAATCTTTCTTGAAATATACAAACTGATTAAATCCTGAACTCCACTACTAGTATCGAGCGAGGTGGCGCAGTGGTTAGACACTGGACTCGCATTCGGGAGGACAACGGTTCAATCCCGCGTCCGGCCATCCTGATTTAGGTTATCCGTGATTTTCCTAAACCGCTCCAGGCAAATGCCGGGATGGTTCCTTTGAAACGGCACGGCCGACTTCCTTCCCCGTTCTTCCCTAATCCGATGAGACCGATTACCTCGCTGTCTGGTCTCCTTCCCCGAAACAACCAACCATCACTACTAGTCTCTTTAATTAAACAAAGTGGTCCCTGTGCGTAAATGGTCTGCCTAATAATATTGTTCATGAAATAGTCCCTATGCGTTGATAATTTTCGTCGGAAACTGATACTGAAATGAAAATATCTTACCTGCTAATGGAATTGCTTGGAAGCGGCGTTTGCTGCTCTCTGTGAGCCAGCTGCAAATTTCTGACTACAGAAGCTGAGAGCATAGTGCAATGCTCCAGACAGAAAGTAAACTATTTTATACACATCACTGAGTGGGACACTCTTTAAATAAAAGATTACATGGGTCGAGAATGTGGACAATGTTCTTAGGTGAAAAATTAATTTAACAATCTGTTTTTAAATTGCTATTTTATTACTTGTATGCAATTCATTTTACAAGACTCATTAACACTGACAAACTACAACATTTATACCAAACTCTTATTCTTGAAAATGTTAGACAAATCATTAATAAACATGAAAAATACCTTACAGTGAAAATTGTTCAGTCTTTAATTTTAAAAAATCTAAACTTCCCTGATAATGGATGTCTCATTCAAAAATGATTCTAAGTTCTTGTGACTGCAGTACCAATAAATAAATATATTTCCTTCACTCCTCTTCATATTCTTTTCACTCTAAATCACTAATCGAATCTTTCTCTTCTATCTCACAATATGTAAATACAAATCATTTTACTTAAACACATATGCACTTAACTTTACGTTTACATTGCCACGAGTCCTTTGCTCGGCGCCTGTCTCTTTATTCCATTAACAATCGAGTTCCCGCGCTCCTCGATGCCCAGCAGCGACGACAAAAACAAGCACATCTTCCAGCGAAACAGCTACTCTGCTACTCTGACCAAAGACTGCGCGCGAATAATAAGCGACTCAGAATTGCAGCTTAGCGTCTGAGACATTCATAGTACGTACAAATTCCAGAAATGCAAATAAAAAAAACTCTCAACAGACCTGTTTCATTGTGTAACTGATAAATAATTCTCTTGATTCTCAAGTAACCTGTTTTTTCGAAGTGAGAGTGCGTTCTTCCAGTCTTTCGTAAAATAGATGGAAACAAAACAAAAAATTGCATTCACAGCATCAGGTGGATAGGTGTCATTATCTGATGCTCATTTGTACAACTTGCAAAGACACTGAGGCCACCTCTCAGTAAGAGAATTCTGGGACCTTCACGGACCACCGGTTCCTTCTGCGTTCAAATCTTGTTTAAAAGTATACTTACTGAACCGGAACGGTATGGGGACCGATGGTTTAAAAACATACAGAAACGAAAATCACTACCTGTACATAAATGCCAAAAATCAAAATTAAACGGAAAGTAGTTAGTATGTACATCAAAAGATTGCTTTCAATCAAAGATTACAAATCAAAACTTGGATTTTTCCAGAGCAGAGGATGTCATCTAGATTTACTGTTCTTTCTAATTTTCGGCCTCCCTGAGTGTGCTCGTCGCTATCCACATAAATAACTTCATCTGTAAGTTTGGATACAGGAAACACTTGTGCAACCAAGACTTTTTTCTGTATCGGCTTTCTAAGTTCTTACCTATGTAAGTGTCTAAATGCAACTTCCCGAAAGAGAATTTTCACTTTAGCATCTCGGTGAAACCTTTAGACTTAACCTCACTGTGTACGTGATGCAACTTTATGCTCACTAGTGGCTGTATGTAGCCATTATTTGCACACCATATGAAAATTCTCTGTTTGAAGTACCTACGTGCATTATTACCAACGTTACATGCAATCCTTGTAACCATAATGCTCTGTACACTTTATAGGTAATCTGATTGTTTAGATCTCTAATGTAAAACATCCACACAGTCATTGAAGTAAATAACATCAGACTGTGAATGTAATCCTAAGTTCAACTCTGGCCCTAATAATCACTTAGTCTTACCTGTATGAAAACGGATAACTAAGCTATGCCTTGTGGTTGCATTACACTGCAGCAAGCTGAAATAAATTACTTAAATAACTCTTCCATGTGCAATGCAACAGTGTTATGCCCCAGCATAACATACATTTAACAGGCGAGTCTAGCGAGCTGCAACGCGATACAGAATTACTTCTCTTTTAAAAAATTTTAGTAGCAAGAGGGATATGGAGGTGTAATGTCGAATAATTTGAAAGCTGATTGTACTCCAACTTTGCGTTTATTTACCAAATTAGAAAATGAGAACAAACATACCTTATCATTGGACTTCGTAATTAGCTAGTTGTTATAATTTGGAAATAAGCTTAATTGTTTGGGCAAAGCTTTCATGAAGATTAATTCTTTAAGGGGCTCCGGAAAGGTTCAAAATCATGAACTGTTCAATTTTTACTTTCTTGCATTTTAAAAATCTCCATACTTTCCCCTTTCAACTGATATATAATTTATTCAGTTCAGAAGACTATAACTACTTTTTAAAATATTTTTCAAATATGTGCTGCATAGGCGTGACCCACTGTGGCGCTGTCAGACTGCTGAAAAATGTTGTACAAATGAATCAAACTCTCATAACGTACATTTAAGTGTTACAAAGTAAGTGTTGTGGTTATCCTGTGATAATTCGACATATATCGCTCGCTCGATTGTCGTATGTTTCATGTTTACTCACTCTTTTGTAATCCTGAAACTATTTGCAGTGAATCGTGTTCATTGAAGGATAATCATGGGTTTTATTGAAGGATAATCATGGGTAAACGTAAAGTGACTAGAAATCCTCTGAAGGCTTTCAAGAAAAGCAGAAATGTTGGAAAGCCAAAGGTAAGTGTTATTAGCGTAAACAATAAAGACAATATCCAAGTGTGTAAACCTAACCTTGCTGGTACACCTGCACATTGTAATGAAAGTGAGAACGAGAATACTTCGCAGAGGAAGCTTGGTACATTTAGTGAAAAATATTAATGCTTTATGGGCGAATAGGATGACAACTAAATATTTGATATGTCAGTTCTCAACTGAGTTTTTGCAAACTGTGTAAGATGTATTCAGTGTAGTGAAGTCGGTCAGGAACACTCTACAAAAAATCACGTAGTACTTGCCAGTGGAATGGAACTGAAGTGCAGTAAGTGTTTATTCTTGACCATCTTTTGGAAGAGTGTTGCAGTATCTTCAAATGAAGAAAATGGAAGCGAAATCTATGAACACAACATTAGATTTGTTCATGTCTTACGTACAGTTGGTAAGGGCGCTACTGCAGTTGTAGTTTTCTGTGGCATTATGAATCTTCCAAATCACCCAACCATGTTTACGAACTATAACAGAATTATAGGATCTAAAGTGAGAGATGTCTGTATAGAACCTATGAAGAAAGCTGTGGAAGAGGCAGTTTTAGAAAACAGTGGTAACAAAGATTTGACTGCAGCATTCGGTGGTACCTGGCATAAACGGAGACACAAATCTCTTCATGATGTAGTATCTGCCACCAGTATGTATATAGGGAAAGCTTTAGACGTGGCAGTAATACCTAAATATTTTAGGTGTCCACAAAAAATAAAGGTAAACACGAAAATAATTGCGCAGCTAAATATAGTGGTAGTAGAGGAGGAATAGAAGTGGCTGGTATTGCTAGTATATTTCAACGTTCTGTTGCGTGTGATAAAGTGCGACACGTGAGTTACCTTGATGACGACGATTCTAAATACATATTCAAGAACTGAAGCCCTATGGTGATATATTAATTTTTTCCGCAGATTCGGATAAGTTTGGGTTAACATTTGTAAAACTCTAATTCCTCTCTCTCAAACCCCACCCTATTGGGAGAGAGGAAGAGTTTTAGTTTTAGCATATCAAAATTTACGAAGTAAATAAGTATTTTTTATTTATCCGTAACCATTTTCCACGCAAAAATGAGAACATGGTTTTTCTTGAGTTACAGCAGCAACTATCAAGAATCAAAACAAATGTTTTAACACAAAATGTACGTAGTTTTTGTGTAGAATCTGATTCTGCAATAAAAAAATGGGCGTTCCCATTTGAAATTTTAGAGTTGCCTCCCGCCCCACCCCCAGGAGACTGGGGTGGCGGATTAAGTTTAGCACCAGCAGATGTCCCCCTCGAAAATAATCAACTTTGGATTCTACACATTTTTTCGTGTGGAGCTTATTTTTCGAGTTATTCTGGTTTGTCAACTTAAAATTTACACCCTGTGTACACTAAAACACTTGGATTATGGTGGAGGTGGAGTGCGTTAAATTGTTAGCGTATCGTAGATGAGTATGCAGATTTCAGCTATTTTAAATATAACTTTATCCTCACTGATTCTTACAAAATCTTGCTCCATGACCATCTAAAGAAAGCGATGCCCATTTTACTTTCTTGTATGTTGATAACACACAACACTGACAACTGCAGCTATTATGGCCTCGTATATTCGAAAGAACCAAGATATATTTAACAAGTGGAAATAATGCTCAAGGAACTGACTAAGCCAATTGTAAACTCCCCCAACTGCAGTATTGTGTCCGTGTGTGTGTGTGAGTGTGTGTGTGTGTGTGTGTGTGTGTGTGTGTGTGTGTGTGTGTGTGTGTGTGTATGGGTGGATGGGTGGCTGGATGGGTGAGTTGATGGATGGATAGGAGGGTTGCACCGATCACCAAATCTATTCTGGACCTAACGTAGGTGGAGCCACATCTGAACCCTACCCCAACATAGTGCAGTGGATCCACCTCCAGACACTACTTCGGACCAACTCATTTTGAGTAAACGACATAATACGCCATTTTAGTAAACCATACAATAAAGTAGTATGTCTCATTCTAGTATTGTATTTATGTTTTATTATCTATTATTTTCAATTCATTTATAATAAGTATACATGTGTGCCAATATCAGTTGCTTTTTTTAAACTGCACATCCACCCAAATGATGATAATTCAAGGATTCTGTACATACCTTATCATTTCTTTATGTTTCGTTCTTCTGGATATTTTCTTCATTGTAATACGTTAGCAACTACATAGTATTGTTAGTTACTGAAACATTTATAAAATATAATCACAACAAATATGTAAAGTAAATGCAATTCATTTGTTTCCGTTAACGTTCCAATTTTTTTTTACAAGCTTTTTGTTGTAACGATTTTAGCGAGAAGAGTTAAGAGCTAGACCTTGTATCGTTTGCGTGGGTGGAGGAAGTGTTTTAGTAATGTGGAGGTAAGGAATAAAAATATGGAAGATAGAAATCAACAGCTTGTGGCATTTCATTTTGTAGGAGACGTAAGACACGCTTCTGATAACTTTTTATCTCGCATACACGAAAATATCTTTTGCCACAAAGAGAACTATAATAATTTATGCGCATTGATATCTGAAGTCCTAAGTTGCACTTTCAAAGACGCATCTTCGATTGCCTACAATATTTCAACGTCCTAACCGAACTGATAGTTCAAGACTGCGCCACCCAAAGATCGCCCACCACAGAACTCGACTGTAAGACTGCCGGACATACGATATGGATTTAGTGACGGTGATCGTCCTCTTCGGATTTCTTTACTCTGTGTTCAGACAGAGTTCAAATTTCGTTATGTGAAACAGAACTGGCTCCTTATTCACACGAAGTAACGAATGCTGTCGACAAGAAACTTCAGTTTGAATTCGTATATCTGTATATCCACAGAGCTTTTGACATGGTTCTCACAATCACCTTCCAAACAATTGTCTGTTTATGGAGCTTCGTCTCAGTTGTGCGACTGGATTCGTGATTTCATGTCAGACAAGTTACCGTTCATTGTAACTGACGGGAAGCCATCTTTTGAAACCATAGTCATACCTAGGACTCCCAAAGAGGTGTTACAGGCTGTCTGTTGTTCTAACTCTAGACAACCGGTTTAAGAGATAATCCGAATAGCCGTCATAGACTGTTTGCAGATGTCACTGTCGTTTATCGTCTAGTAAAGTCACCATAAGATCAAAACGTGTTACAGACTAGTTCAGAAAAGATATCTGCGCAGTGCGAAAAGTGGCAACCGTCCCCAGTAACAAACCAAGTATTAATAATTATTAGATCAACTAAAACTTAAGATACCACTCTGGATCAACCGAAAGTTACGACACCATTCTCACTTGAGTAAAATTTGTCCAGATTTCGGTCGAAAAGTATGTGAAGCACTAAAGTTTCCTCAAATTATACACTTCCCTAATTTGTGTATAATGTACAATAACGTTTTTGTGAATTTCTGTGTGAAAATGTAAATTTACGAAAAGTTGATCCTCCTATAGATCTCACTTGATAAGTAAACAAAAACATAAATTAAAGAAGTATTGGTATGTCTAAAAGACGTAAATTGCTTCCATATAATTTGTAGCAAACGCCACTAATGTTTACCAAATTTCCAAATTTTGTAGAAGTTATGCCAAATTGTAAGTTATTTCTCATTGGATAAATAGCCTTCATTCCATGCTAGAAACCAATTAACTTCACCAGAAACAATTTCTCCTGACATAATAATACAATATTTTCAAATGTAAACAAACCATTTCATGTGGAACAATTTTGAAAGTTCTAAATTTTATTTCAGGAGTATAAAAACACATATCTTGTAATTTTTTGATCCTCAGATTTTTTCTAACTGTAGTAAGATACATTTTAATTGTATTTCGACTCTGCGCAAAGACCAGATATTATTAAAATGACTAATGCGACAAATAAAACTGTAGAACAGTCTGGAAGCTAGGCTAAATATTAAATGTAACTGGAAGCTAGGCTAAATATTAAATATAACTGATTGCGTGACAAACGAGCCGATGTATATTTCGCACTTGAATGAGTCACATTATTGTAATGCTTCCTCGCAGTCTTAATGTCTTTGATTATGAGGAACTACTTATGTATGGAAGAAGTGCGTTGTATAGTTGCTATAATTTTCTTGCCACATTAACTTATGAAACGTTGAACGAAAGGAAATATCATTTTTTTTATGTATGAGAAGTTGATTGACAAATAAATCAAGGAGCGAATATGTAGAAACAGTGTGTTAAGATTCGAGAACCTAATTCATACCTAGAAACATGACAACGGCCTCACTCCATGGAAGACGAATCCTTTTTCGCTCCGTTAATTAAATTATTATACAGCTCTCTTATCCAATAACTCTAATTGCACTTACACAGTACAAATATTAGCTAGGAAAGTATAAAATATTGTGAAAATTTGAAAAATATCGCTATTGCTACCTCGAGCTGCTGGTAAAATTATTTCGTAAGACGGCAAGATTTTTGCCACCGTACATTTAATATTCTGTAAATTCTTTTCGATTTATTTTTATATTAGATCACTGTTTATGATGCACAATTGAATTACTGATTATTTCATTGGTTCATACTGGCTGGCACCACGTACTAACAATTTCTGTAATGCTGCATGTTGGGTGTAAACTAAAGATGAGCATTGACAGAAAGGGCCACGTGGGCAACGCATTCCTCCGAAGGGCTAGAAAAGAGTTGCCGTGGGCAAAAGAAAAAATCCAAAATAGCGTAACTGGTGGAACATTGCGAGAAAACATCCTTTTTAGTGTGAAGTAATGCACGGTGTCACAAACGCTGGTCGCGAGCTGACCTCCGAGGAGCCTTCTCACCGGAGGCGACTGAGTATGCTTCCCACCAAAAAGCAAAAACATGTATTTGATTGTCGGAATGCTAAGGATGCAAGAGAGGAAATGGAAACATCCAGAAACTTTTCTGAAGGGAGTGTGATTTTCAGGTGATTGGCCGGAAGATTCATGATCCCTGTAATGGGATGTAACGTTTTTGTAACGGCCGCTGGGACTGATCGCCTTAGCGCAAACGTAGAAGCCGTCTGTGCAGGAGGGAGCAAGAGCATGGTGTAGATACACTTCCTTGTGGATGTCAGTCGGAAACACTTCCCTCTGCGGATAGACGTAGAGACTTCGCTGGCGAGACCCGCAGCGAGAATCTGGCTATTAGATTTTGAGAAGTGTTGATTTAGCCACAAGGAATGCGTAAAGTTGTTTGTGAACAGAGTTCAAGAAATCAACTGTGTGTGAAATCTTATGGGACTTAACTGCTAAGGTCATCATTCCCTAAGCTTACACACTACTTAAACTAAATTATCCTAAGGACAAACACACACACCCATGCCCGAGGGAGGACTCGAACCACCGCCGGAACCAGCCGCACAGTCCATGTGTGAACAGAGTTGTTATTCTGTTTACTCGCGTGACGATTCTTTACCTCTCTGTGGAGTCTCCCACACACACACTGAAGTGCTCCTTTACGGAAGAATACCTGAGTTGAATTTCTCTCCCTGGTTTGTGAGCAAACAGAAATCTTGAGCCATGTTCTGCCTTGTACTGAGGTAATATCAGCCCTTCGAGTTCGCTGACAGCATATTGCGTAGGTTTTGCAAGTACACTATCCGCAAATGGGCCAACGCCCCAGCGAACAGATCATCGAAGCAGTTAAACTACTGTCCGTACTTCAGTATGCGATACACTATGCGATCAAAAGTATCCGGACATCTGGCTGAAAATGACTTACAAGTTCGTGGCGCCCTCCATCGGTAATGCTGGAATTCAATATGGTGTCGGCCCACCCTCAGCCTTGATGACAGCTTCCACTCTCGCAGGCATACGTTCAATCAAGATGCTGGAAGGTTTCTTGGCAAATGGCAGCCCATCCTTCACGGAGTGCTGCACTGAGGAGAGGTATCGATGTCAGTTGGTGAGGCATGGCATGAAGTCGGCGTTCCAAAACATCCCAAAGTTGTTCTATAGGATTCAGGTCAGGACTCTGTGCAGGCCAGTCCATTACAGGGATGTTATTGTCGTTTAACCACTCCGCCAGAGGCAGTTATGAACAGGTGCTCGATCGTGTTGAAAGATGCAATCGCCATCCCCGAATTGCTCTTCAACAGCGGGAAGCAAGAAGGTGCTTAAAACATCAATGTAGACCCTATGCTGTGGTAGTGCCACGCAAAACAAAAAGGGGTGCAAGCCCCCTCCGTGAAAAACACGACCACACCATAACACCACCACCTCCGAATTTTACTGTTGGCACAACACACGCTGGAGATGACGTTCACGTGGCATTCGTCATACTCACACCCTGCCATCGGATCAACACATTGTGTATCGTGATTCGTCACTCCACACAACGTTTTTCCATCGTTCAATCGTCCAATGTTTACGCTCCGTACAGCAAGCGAGGCGTTGTTTGGCGTTTACCACCCCCTAACTGTCATAGTACTTGCAGTGGATCCTGATGCAGTTTGGAATTCCTGTGAAGCCGGCCGGGGTGGCCGAGCGGTTCTGGGCGATTCAGTCTGGAACCGCGTGTCCGCTACGGTCGCAGGTTCGAATCCTGCCTCGGCCATGGATGTGTGTGTGTCCTTAGGTTAGTTAGGTTTAAGTAGTTCTAAATTCTAGGGGACTGATGACCTCAGAAGTTAAGTTCCATAGTGCTCAGAGCCATTTGAACCATTTTTGAATTCCTGTGTGATGGTCTGGATAGATGTCTGCCTATTACACTTTACGACCCTCCTCAACTGTCAGCGGTCTCTGTCAGTCAACAGACGAGGTCGGCCTGTACGCTTTTGTGCAGTACGTGTCCCTTCATGTTTCCACTTGACTATCCCATCGGAAAAAGTGGACCTTGGGATGTTTATGAGTGTGAAAATCTCGCGTACAGACGTATGACACAAGTGACATCCAATCACCTGACCACGTTCGAAGTCCGTGAGTTCCGTGGAGCGCCCCATTCTGCTGTCTCACGATGTCTAATGGCTACTGGCGTAGTGACTACTGAAGCCGCTGATTTGGAGTACCTGGCAGTAGGTGGCAGCACAATGCACCTAATATGAAAGACGCATGTTTTTGGGGGTGTCCGGATACTTTTGATTACATAGTAAATGTGCACTCCGGTTGAGCAGATAGAGAAACACCCACAGTAAATGTGTTGAATTCCATTTGCTTGTCCACTGAGCTTTCTCTGAAAGTGGCAGTCAGTGTGTAGATCTGTTTCTCACCGCAAACCATTGTCAGCCGACTTTGTGTCCGTATAATAAAGGAGAGCGCGGCTAAAAGAAATTCAGAGATACGGTCTGCCAATATTGAAATTACATTGAAGGTAGAATCTGACATTGTGTACTGCATATTCATACAATTCTTGCACTCTATATGTTTTTCAAGAATCAGTCATTCGCGGTATCCAAGTTGTGATTCATTCTGATAGCATCCTGGTACGAACAGTTCGTTTGATTTGCTAGACTGAAATGAAATGAAACCACAACACGATAGTTCGTTTTATGAAAATGCCTAGGTTCAGGTTGTCAATGGCAAGGTCGTTCTAATCATTTGCAGGGGTGAGAATTCCACTGCGGCTAGAACATTAGGCAACCACGTACGTGTATAGACGCTACATGTTACAAACACCATGATGGTTAACAATTTAACAACCAGTTTTCCTCAATAGATCTTCATCCTGTTTGGCGAATATAACATCACTGGTGTCAGATAATGAAACCATGAATTTGTCAGTGTTATAACTGTAAAATAAAATGACGTCATCAATATATAAACTCTACTAAACAGTGCAGTTTTTCAAGTAACATCAGAAATCGGCATTAACCTGTAAGAGGATGCCTGGCACGTACGCTGAGTACCGACTCGCCACGGTCAAATTCTAGCACACAAAGTACTTAATCTGCCTGTTTCGCCAGTAACTACGGTCGGTGTGGCTCTATCAGCAGACTTTGTCTTTCATGTACTGTATCGTTTATTACGTTTCGTTCAACCATTTACCTACACCTAGTTCTTCAAAAGGGTTCATGAACCTCATAAGTACTGTGTGTTTTAGATGAAGAAAGGCATACTCAAAAGGTAAGAAATGAAATTCGTGATTCCAGGTGGTCAGCGGGACCCTATGCAGCATGTAATAAACTGCAGCTCTACGACAGAAAAAAGAAATTTTCATGGAGCAACTGCAGAATAGGTCCAAAAACTCTCCTCCAAATGTTTGCTAATGAAGTATAGAAACTTGGCAAAGGTATGTGAGCATAACACGAAGACAATAAGATTTATCAAAATATAGACAAGACAAATGAATTTTAATATACAAAAAATTCACAGGCATAGATACCACCTTCAGCCGAGCGGTTCTAGGCGCTTCAGTTCGGAACCGCGCTGGTGCTACGGTCGCAGGTTCGAATCCTGCCTCGGACATGGATGTGTGTGATGTCCTTAGATTAGTTAGGTTTAAGTAGTTCTAAGTCTAGAGGACTGATGACCTCAGAAGTTAAGTCCCAAAGTACTCAGAGCCATTTGAACCATTTTTGAGATACCAACTTCCAACGTATTACAGTGAGAGGCATGCTTTTCTGATGAGAATTCTTCAAATTGTCTCTTAATGTCTCTCTTTCCAAGCATTTATCCTAATGTGCGCGGTCTTTTGTTACGGTTAACCAGATTTGGAGTTTTAATTTTAAGGGGTAGCCAGATTCCCTTCCTGCCGCCACCCCGTACCCCCCCCCCCCTCCCCCCCGGACGGAATTAGTGTACCCCAACTGTCTGTGTCTTGTGTAATCCATGGAACCATGGAATAGTGCAATGTGTTACAGATGTTTGCCAGTCATGGAACTGAGGCGGAACGTGGGGATCAGACTGGTATTCACCTATCGGGATGTGGAAAACCGCCTAAAAACCACATCCAGGCTGGCTGGGGCACTGGCCCTTGTCGTTAGGCCGCAGCGCGGATTCGATCGGCGGCAGGCGCGCCTACCCGAGTCCAGGGAACAGCGCGTTACCGTTTGCGGCTATCCTCGCGGGTGTGTCTTACCTTTAATAATACCGTAATAAACTTTTTTCTGATTCTTCACTGTAAGTGTAATGTCCCAGCTTATGGTACCGAAAAATTTTCTAGCGCTTAGGGATATGACTGCCGCAAGCGAAACGAAAGTACAGCTCGTCTACAGCCCTGCTACAAAGTTTCTAGTTCCGCCAAAAAACGGCACGCTAGGAATATACCCACAAGGTTACATTTTCCTGATGTAAAATTAAATATTTAATTCGTAAGGGACTAAGAGACACAAAGAAAATTAGCTGCTCTTTAAAAGAAAAGCTTTCTACATTTTCCGAAAGGTGGAAGAACATTCTCGCCGGTGTAAACGAAAGAGGCGAGCCTTTTTCACATTTTCAGATGAATGTTTGCTCGGCTCAAACACGAGGGTCGTAATTTAGCCGTCACTGTTTCACGTGCCTGTCAGAAGGGCCGGTACGTAAGAGTGCGTATCAGCACAAACATTTTGAAAAGTGGACGCTCCGGAATGAGTGCGCCTGGCTGCCCCTCTGCCACTCCTAGCTGGTGATTACTTTGCCGCCGCCCGCTCTCACACTTACAGGGGAAGGCGAGCTCGCTGCTGGATTCTACGTGTTCTTTACCGCTGTCAGTGTGCGAGAAAAGCTGTCAAGGTATGTTACTCTGGGGCCACAGAGGCTGTATTTGCTAATCAGTGAGACAGCAACCGAGAATTTTTCCAGGACTTAAAAAGTAGTATGACTCTACTGGCAAACATGAAAACGGTTACATTTCTCTGAAAGGGAAATGGCAGACGACACATTTCACTGTATCTTGCATTAAGGCATTTATTTGTTCCATGCGTGGGTGGCGCGTTGGAAGAACGATTAATTACGCTTCTGGTAGCCCAATATTGCCCACACTATTCCAATGGAAACGACTTGTCGAGCGCCACAATGCTCATTGTTACAACTTCTTTTTCGCATTATTTAATTCTACATCTACATCTACATGGATACTCTGCCTGGCAGAGGGTTCATCCAACCACCTTCGCCGGCCGCGGTGGTCTAGCGGTTCTAGGCGCGCAGTCCGGAACCGCGCGACTGCTACGGTCGCAGGTTCGAATCCTGCCTCGGGCATGGATGTGTGTGATGTCGTTAGGTTAGTTAGGATTAAGTAGTTCTACGTTCTAGGGGACTGATGACCACAGATGTTAAGTCCCATAGTGCTCAGAACCATTTGAACCACCTTCACAATCCTCTATTATTCCAATCTCGTATAGCGCGCGGAAAGAATGAAGAGCTTAGCTGTGTTCTAACTGTAGCTATATAAGATCAATCCACCAATAGTCGACTACACAAAATATATTGGAAGAGGAGATTAGGAGATTAGTGGTTAACGTCGGTTCGACAGCGAGGCCATTAGAGACGAGCACAAGCTCGGAGTAGGGGAGGATTGGGAAGGAAATTCGCCGTGCCCTTTCAAATGAACCAACCCGGCATTTGCCTGAAACGATTTAGGGAAATAACGGAAAACCTAAATCAGGATGTCCGGAGACGGGTTTGAACCGTCGTCCTCCCGAATGCGAATCCAGTGTGCTAACCACTGCGCCACCTCGCTCGGTAAAATATATTGTACGCGCACCTCGGCAAACTGTGGAAACCAATTTCATTCGACTTATCACCCTCGAATCTTGATGTTTCTATTTTATTAACAACTATTTGCTTGTTGGGGATAGCTGAATAAAATTTTTTCTCATTCTTCTCCACCTTAATGACAGGAATTCATAAGGATATTTCATTGATAACTTTTTGTACCGACAAACAAATGAAACTTTATTTTTTCACGGTGATAATTGAAACTTTGTGACTACATTTTGCAATATGTCAACTGAAATAGTTTACAGCATGTTTCTGACACTGCACTTCAAACGGTATTCTATGTTATTTCTTAATTTACATCTACATCTACATCGATACTCTGTAAATCACATTTAAGTGCCTGGCAGGGGGTTCATCGAACCACTTTCACAATCCTCTATTATTCCAATCTCGTATAGCGCGTGGAAAGAATGAACACCTATATCTTTCCGTACGAGCTCTGATTTCCCTTATTTTATCGTGGTGATCGTTCCTCCCTATGCAGGTCGGTGTCAACAAAATATTTTCGCATTCGGAGGAGAAAGTTGGTGATTGGAATTTTGTGAGGAGGTACCGTAGCAAAGAAAAACGCCTTTCTTTTAATGATCTCCAGCCCAAGTCCTGTATCATTTCTGTGACACTCTCTCCCATGATTCGCGATAATACAAAACGTGCTGTCTTTTTTGAACTTTTTCGATGTACTCCATCAGTCCTATCTGGTAAGGATTCAATACGGAACACTACCATTCGTCGCTTGGATATATTAATGAGAAACAGAATTACTTATAGCTACAATGTTCGATCTGTTACATGACGAACAGTTTGACTTTCGGAAAAGTAAAGGCACCAGAGAGGCAGTTAGGATGCGGTCGATAGTGGAAGCAAGAGTGAAGAAAAAACATGATATGTTCATTGGATTAGTCGGACTAGAAACCGCATTCGACAGTGTAGAATGGTGCAAGATGTTCAAAATTTTGAGATAAATAGGAATAAACAGTAGGAAAAGACGGATCACATACAATACAAACAAGAATCAACAGGGAAAAATAAGAAAGGAAGACCAAGGATCCAAGTGTTCGGATTAAAAAGGGTGTAACACAGGGGTGCAGTCTTTCGCCTGTACTGTTCAATCTAGTCACCAAGGAAGCAATGATGTAAATAAATAACATGTTCATGAATGGGACTTAAGTTCAGGCTGAAAGGATATCAATGCGAAACTGACGAATTGTACGAATCCTGCTAAATTCGAAGCAAAATGACTCATTACGAACGAAGCGAAGAGGATGTGAAAAGCAGACTACCACAAGCTAAGAGAGCATTCCTGGCCGTGATAAATTTACTGATATCAAATAGAGGCCTTATATCGAAAAAGAGATTTCTGAGAATGTACATCTAGTGCACAGAACTGTATTGTAGAGAATCATGGGTTGTGGGAAAAACAGGAAAAGCAAAGAATCTAAATGTTTGAGATGTGTAGAATGAAATTTTCACTCTACAGCGGAGTGTGCGTTGATATGAAACTTCCTGGCAGATTAAAACTGTGTGCCGGACCGAGACTCGAACTCGGGACCTTTGCCTTTCGCGGGCAAGTGCTCTACCGACTGAGCTACCCAAGCACGACTCACGCCCCGGCCTCACAGCTTTTCTGTAAAGTTTGGAAGGTAGGAGACGAGGTACTGGCGGAATTAAAGCTGTGAGGACGGGGCGTGAGTCGTGCTTGGGTAGCTCAGTCGGTAGAGCACTTGCCCGCGAAAGGCAAAGGTCTCGAGTTCGAATCTCGGTCCGGCACACAGTTTTAATCTGCCAGGAAGTTTCGTTTGAGATGTGGTTCTGTAGGATGTTGCAAACAAGGTAGACACATAAGGTAAGGAAGAATTATGTTCTCAGCAGAATTGTCAAAGAAAGAAACATTTGGGAAAAAGTAACAAGATGGTAGGATTTTAGTTAAGACATTAGCTGTGGCGGATAAAACTGTAGGGGAAGACAGGGACTGGAATATATCCAACCAACAGTTAAGGAAGTAGAGCGCAAGTGCTGCTTTGAAAGAAACCGCCACATCAAACCAGTGAGAAAACTTATGACATCCCCACAACTTCTTCTTTTTCTTTTTCTTTAAAAAAAAGGGATGGAAATGGAACACTCTTTTTGCCGTGACGAGTGTCACAGTTCGATGTGTCACATGCCTTGGATGTAGTCAGACCTTGTTCTGGTCGTCATGGGGACAGCTGAGCATCCGATGCCAATGGCGCGCATTTCCAGCGTTTTAGTTAGTGTCTAGATGGTAGAGACACCCTATTATGAGGTGATGCCAGTGGCGTAGAGGGATAAGGTGCTGGCTTATTGGCGCCGGAGTGTTAACGCACTCCTTCTCGGAATGTTGTGTGAAGTAGTCATACTCAGCACCTTGTTCAGCTACTGGTCCTATTACAGCTTCGATAATTCTTGACGACATGAAGCAAGTAACATTGGATGTTTGTCTGACACTCTGTTATTTCAGCACTTAATAATATCACGGAACTGTCTAAAGCGCGTAATTAACGACATATGCGTGATGATTTTTATTAAAAATATTTAGTTAGCAGCTCCTTCTGTTCTCAGCGTGGATCGAAAAGCCGTACTAAAATATTAATAAAGTTTTTTTTCACAAAAATTCTATTCTGAGCTTTTCATTCTGAAAGAGTATGAATAAAACTGATGAACCAGTTTTAGTAACTTTAATTTGTGCTGTGACAATTATTCTTTAGTATATATTCTTTCAGATCTGTAGATTGTAAGTCGCAGTATCAGCTAATTATTTGTCTAGAATCGACTCAAAGGATTTGTATCAAATAACAGCGTTTTTAATGTCGCCTTCACACTTTTTTGTATTTTTTTGAGAGGAATCTTTGTATATTGTATTTAAAGAATATATAATTTACAAAAAAATACTTTTTTTTCTAAAACTCGAAACACGTACACTCGGCTCTTGAGTACATGTACACTACTGGCCATTAAAATTGCTACGCCACGAACATGACGTGCTACAGACGCGCAATTTAACCGACAGGAAGAAGATGCAAATGATAAGCTTTTCAGAGCATTCACACAAGGCTGGCGCCGGTGGCGACACCTACAACGTGCTGACATGAGGAAAGTTTCCAACCGATTTCTCATTCACAAACAGCAGTTGACCGGCGTTGCCTGGTGAAACGTTGTTGTGATGCCTCGTGTAAGGAAGAGAAATGCGTACCATCACGTTTCTGACTTAGATAAAGGTCGGATTGTAGCCTATCGCGATTGCGGTTTATCGTATCGCGACACTGCTGCTCGCGTTGGTCGAGATCCAATGATTGTTAGCAGAATATGGAATCGGTAGGTTCAGGAGGGTAATATGGAACGCCGTGCTGGATCCCAACGGCCTCGTATCACTAGCAGTCGAGATGACAGGCATCTTATGCGCATGGCTGTAACGGATCGTGCAGCCACGTCTCGATCCCTGAGTCAACAGATGGGAACGTTTGCAAGACAACAATCATCTGCACGAACAGTTCGACAACGTTTGCAGCAGCATGGACTATCAGCTTGGAGACTATGGCTGCGGTTACCGTAGATGCTGCATCACAGACAGGAGCGCCTGCGATGGTGTACTCAACGACGAACCTGGATGCACAAATGGCAAAACGTCATTTTTTCGGGTGAATCAAGGTTCTGTTTACATCATCATGATGGTCGCATCCGTGTTTGGCGACATCGCGGTGAACGCACATTGGAAGCGTGTATTCGTCATCGCCATACTGGCGTATCACCCGGCGTGATGGTGTGGGGTGCCACTGGTCAGCTCTTGTTCGCATTGACGGCACTTTGAACAGTGGACGTTACATTTCAGATGTGTTACGACCCGTGGCTCTACCTTTCATTCGATCCCTGCGAAACCCTACATTTCAGCAGGATAATGCACGACCGAATGTTGCAGGTCCTGTACGGGCCTTTCTGGATACAGAAAATGTTTTCCACTGTTGCCCTGGCCAGCACATTCTCCAGATCTCTCACCAATTGAAAACATCTGGTCAATGGTGGCCGAGCAACTGGCTCGTCACAATACGCCAGTCACTACTCTTGATGAACTGTGGTATCGTGTTGAAGCTGCATGGGCAGCTGTACCTGTACACGCCATCCAAGCTCTGTTTGACTCAATGCCCAGGCGTATCAAGGCCGTTATTATGGCCAGAGGTGGCTGTTCTGGGTACTAATTTCTCAGGATCTATGCACCCAAATTGCGTGAAAGTGTAATCACATGTCAGTTCTAGTATAATATATTTGTCCAATGAATACCCGTCTATCATCTGCATTTCTTCTTGGTGTACCAATTTCAATGGCCAGTAGTTTATATGGAAAACGATATACAGATAATATAGTGCAATCTAGAGGTTTCGAAAAGGAAATAGTTTCAATTACCTTGTCTTATAAGTTCAGTTTCAGTATAACGGAGGCAGAAGAGTAACAGTGTATTCGTTTCCAAAGTAAGACAGCAACTGATCATGAAAACAGATGAAAAAATACATTTACTGTACTTTTTTTTAACATTTGTAGATCAATATAGGTCACAACGGTAACACAATGGACCGAACACGATCCTCTTGCGATTACAGACTCGCAACCCTCGTTCATCTGACTTATGGCTCTACGGACCCTCTGTGGTCTGGGCCTTGTGGACTTCGCTCGGCTGTGTACTTTGGTGAATCACGAAATACTGGAGAAAGCGAGAAATCGATTCTTACACTTTGAAAATTAGTACTGAGCCCTGGCGCTCAATTCGAGGGCTCGCTTTGATTCGAGAAGAAGATCTTTGCGATAATTTCGAGAGGTCGAGTAGAGAAATTAGCCGCGAGAGTTCGGGATTGCAGCCCAAAAGAGGAGGCGCGTGCTGACGGCGGTCGCAAGGAGTTGAGAGGTGGACTGTAGGGTTACATGGGTTTTGCATACCGGCCCGTAGTGAGTCGGCTGCTGCTGTCTTGCGCGGCTACGATTGCCCATCGCTGAGGTGATCCTTGGAGCTGAGAAGTGGTGTCCTCGTGTCTGTTGATACCACTGTGTACGCGGCCCGATGGGACCAATTCCGGAGATTTATAACTGTGAGCCTTGCTGCGCATCGGACAAACCAGAGCTTAATGCTTGAAACTGTATATGTTGGTTAAAGGTCTCACAAGTGTAGTAGGCTCAAGCATACGTTTGCATGCGACATTGTGGTATGGCTCGGTCAGCTGAATTACATGATCTATTCTGTTAGCGTTCACAACTGTAAGCGCTCCCTTGCCATGTCGTTCTCGCTGGAATTACATACATTAAACCTTATTAGTGCAGACTGGCAGTAACTTGATACCTTCAGGTTTCATTCTTGTCATATAACGGAGTTTAACCTTGTATCTCACATGCCAAGCGCCCCTTTAAGCAATTATCGCTTCTTTTTTTTTTTTTGGTCATCAGTCTACTGACTGGTTTGATGCGGCCCGCCATGAATTCCTTTCCTGTGCTAACCTCTTCATCTCAGAGTAGCACTTGCAACCTATGTCCTCAATTATTTGCTTGACGTATTCCAATCTCTGTCTTCCTCTACAGTTTTTGCCCTCTACAGCTCCCTCTAGTACCATGGAAGTCATTCCCTCATTTCTTAGCAGATGTCCTATCATCCTGTCCCTTCTCCTTATCAGTGTTTTCCACATATTCCTTTCCTCTCCGATTCTGCGTAGAACCTCCTCATTCCTTACCTTATCAGTCCACCTAATTTTCAACACTCGTCTATAGCACCACATCTCAAATGCTTCGATTCTCTTCTGTTCCGGTTTTCCCACAGTCCATGTTTCACTACCATACAATGCTGTACTCCAGACGTACATCCTCAGAAATTTCTTCCTCAAATTAAGGCCGGTATTTGATATTAGTAGACTTCTCTTGGCCAGAAATGCCTTTTTTGCCATAGCGTGTCTGCTTTTGATGTCCTCCTTGCTCCGTCCGTCACTGGTTATTTTACCGCCTAGGTAGCAGAATTCCTTAACTTCATTGACTTCGTGACCATCAATCCTGATGTTCAGTTTCTCGCTGTTCTCATTTCTACTACTTCTCATTACCTTCGTCTTTCTCCGATTTACTCTCAAACCATACTGTGTACTCATTAGACTGTTCATTCCGTTCAGCAGATCATTTAACTCTTCTTCACTTTCACTCAGGATAGCAATGTCATCAGCGAATCGTATCATTGATATCCTTTCACCTTGTATTTTAATTCCACTCCTGAACCTTTCTTTTATTTCCATCATTGCTTCCTCGATGTACAGATTGAAGAGTAGGGGTGAAAGGCTACAGCCTTGTCTTACACCCTTCTTAATACGAGCACTTCGTTCTTGATCGTCCACTCCTATTATTCCCTCTTGGTTGTTGTACATATTGTATATGACCCGTCTCTCCCTATAGCTTACCCCTACTTTTTTCAGAATCTCGAACAGCTTGCACCATTTTATATTGTCGAACGCTTTATCCAGGTCGACAAATCCTATGAAAGTGTCCTGACTTTTCTTTAGCCTTGCTTCCATTATTAGCCGTAACGTCAGAATTGCCTCTCTCGTCCCTTTACTTTTCCTAAAGCCAAACTGATCGTCACCTAGCGCATTCTCAATTTTCTTTTCCATTCTTCTGTATATTATTCTTGTAAGCAGCTTCGATGCATGAGCTGTTAAGCTGATTGTGCGATAATTCTCGCACTTGTCAGCTCTTGCCGTCTTCGGAATTGTGTGGATGATGCTTTTCCGAAAGTCAGATGGTACGTCGCCAGACTCATATATTCTACACACCAAAGTGAATAGTCGTTTTGTTGCCACTTCCCCCAATGATTTTAGAAATTCTGATGGAATGTTATCTATCCCTTCTGCCTTATTTGACCGTAAGTCCTCCAAAGCTCTTTTAAATTCCAATTCTAATACTAGATCCCCTATCTCTTCTAAATCGACTCCTGTTTCTTCTTCTATCACATCAGACAAATCTTCGCCCTCATAGAGGCTTTCAATGTATTCTTTCCACCTATCTGGTCTCTCCTCTGCATTTAACAGTGGAATTCCCGTTGCACTCTTAATGTTACCACCATTGCTTTTAATGTCACCAAAGGTTGTTTTGACATTCCTGTATGCTGAGTCTGTCCTTCCGACAATCATATCTTTTTCGATGTCTTCACATTTTTCCTGCCGCCATTTCGTCTTAGCTTCCCTGCACTTCCTATTTATTTCATTCCTCAGCGACTTGTATTTCTGTATTCCTGATTTTCCCGGAACATGTTTGTACTTCCTCCTTTCATCAATCAACTGAAGTATTTCTTCTGTTACCCATGGTTTCTTCGCAGCTGCCTTCTTTGTACCTATGTTTTCCTTCCCAACTTCTGAGATGGCCCTTTTTAGAGATGTCCATTCCTCTTCAACTGTACTGCCTACTGCGCTATTCCTTATTGCTGTATCTATAGCGTCAGAGAACTTCAAACTATCTCGTCATTCCTTAGTACTTCCGTATCCCACTTCTTTGCGTATTGATTCTTCCTGACTAATGTCTTGAACTTCCGCCTACTCTTCATCACTACTATATTGTGATCTGAGTCTATATCTGCTCCTGGGTACGCCTTACAATCCAGTAACTGATTTCGGAATCTCTGTCTGACCATGATGTAATCTAATTGGAATCTTCCCGTATCTCCCGGCCTTTTCCAAGTATACCTCCTCCTCTTGTGATTCTTGAACAGGGTATTCGCTATTACTAGCTGAAACTTGTTACAGAACTCAATTAGTCTTTCTCCTCTTTCTTTCCTTGTCCCAAGCGCATATTCTCCTGTAACCTTTTCTTCTACTCCTTCCCCTAAACTGCATTCCAGTCGCCCATGACTATTAGATTTTCTTCCCCCTTTACACACTGCATTACCCTTTCAATATCCTCATACACTTTCTCTATCTGTTCATCTTAGCTTGCGACGTCGGCGTGTATACCTGAACTATCGTTGTCGGTGTTGATCTGCTGTCGATTCTGATTAGAACAACCCGGTCACTGAACTATTCACAGTAACACACCCTCTGCCCTACCTTCCTATTCATAACGAATCCTACACCTGTTATACCATTTTCTGCTGCTGTTGATATTACCCGATACTCATCTGACCAGAAATCCTTGTCTTCCTTCCACTTCACTTCACTGATCCCTACTATATCTAGATTGAGCCTTTGCATTTCCCTTTTCAGATTTTCTAGTTTCCCTACCATGTTCAAGCTTCTTACATTCCACGCCCCGACTCGTAGAACGTTATCCTTTCGTCGATTATTCAATCTTTTTCTCATGGTAACCTCCACCTTGGCAGTCCCCTCCCGGAGATCCGAATGGGGGACTATTCTTGAATCTTTTGCCAATGGAGAGATCATCATGACATTTCTTCAATTACAGGCCACATGTCCTGTGGATACACGTTACGTGTCTTTAATGCAGTGGTTTCCATTGCCTTCTGCATCCTCATGTCGTTGATCATTGCTGATTCTTCCGCCTTTAGGGGCAATTTCCCACCCCTAGGACAAGAGAGTGCCCTGAACCTCTATCCGCTCCTCCGCCCTCTTTGACAAGGCCGTTGGCAGAATGAGGCTGACTTCTTATGCCGGAAGTCTTCGGCCGCCAATGCTGATTATTTATCAAAATTTAGGCGGGTTCGAACCCGGAACCGAAGACCTTTTGATTATGAACCAAAGACGCTACCCCTAGACCACGGGTAATGTTATATAGAACGGGAGGAACTCAGTAGTTATCTCCTTATAAACGGTCCCTCAAAAACACTAAAAGGTTTCGACATAGCTAGGTGAGATTGGGTTAAGCTCAATTATATCCCAAGTGGCTACACTAGATGCAAGGCCACGCTCTATAAATGAGGATTCGTAGACAATCCAATCTGTGATTGTGGAGCACCTGATCAAACTCTGGACCACGTCACAAAAGTGTGCCGTCGAAGAGTGGCCTGTTGACGACTCCACTCTAGACGTTCCCTTCTGTGAAGACACGTCAGAGTTATACATACAGCAGGTCTTCGACAGTAAAGACCACTCTGTCGAAGCCTTTTGTACACCGTTTGCCTCGGTACAACACGTCCAGTGAACGCTGCGAGGTCCGATGTCGGTTACTGCGCAGTACCAAGGAATGCCGGACATTTGCCACGCCGGACATTTGCCACACTTGCCCCTTCGCCAGGTAGCTTGAGTAGCGATCCCTCAGGTAAGGGACGCGCTTCCTCGAACTTCTTCTGTCCGCTTTCAAACCGCCATCTCCACATGTTACTCGATACAACCAGTACGTAAGGGACCTTTTTCTTCGACATCTTGGGCAAATACAGAGCTTCTTTTCCGAAATCGAAATACACTCCTGGAAATTGAAATAAGAACACTGTGAATTCATTGTCCCAGGAAGGGGAAACTTTATTGACACATTCCTGGGGTCAGATACATCACATGATCACACTGACAGAACCGCAGGCACATAGACACAGGCAACAGAGCCTGCACAATGTCGGCACTAGTACAGTGTATATCCACCTTTCGCAGCAATGCAGGCTGCTATTCTCCCATGGAGACGATCGTAGAGATGCTGGATGTAGTCCTGTGGAACGGCTTGCCATGCCATTTCCACCTGGCGCCTCAGTTGGACCAGCGTTCGTACTGGACGTGCAGACCGCGTGAGACGACGCTTCATCCAGTCCCAAACATGCTCAATGGGGGACAGATCCGGAGATCTTGCTGGCCAGGGTAGTTGACTTACACCTTCTAGAGCACGTTGGGTGGCACGGGATACATGCGGACGTGCATTGTCCTGTTGGAACAGCAAGTTCCCTTGCCGGTCTAGGAATGGTAGAACGATGGGTTCGATGACGGTTTGGATGTACCGTGCACTATTCAGTGTCCCCTCGACGATCACCAGTGGTGTACGGCCAGTGTAGGAGATCGCTCCCCACACCATGATGCCGGGTGTTGGCCCTGTGTGCCTCGGTCGTATGCAGTCCTGATTGTGGCGCTCACCTGCACGGAGCCAAACACGCATACGACCATCATTGGCACCAAGGCAGAAGCGACTCCCATCGCTGAAGACGACACGTCTCCATTCGTCCCTCCATTCACGCCTGTCGCGACACCACTGGAGGCGGGCTGCACGATGTTGGGGCGTGAGCGGAAGACGGCCTAACGGTGTGCGGGACCGTAGCCCAGCTTCATGGAGACGGTTGCGAATGGTCCTCGCCGATACCCCAGGAGCAACAGTGTCCCTAATTTGCTGGGAAGTGGCGGTGCGGTCCCCTATGGCACTGCGTAGGATCCTACGGTCTTGGCGTGCATACGTGCGTCGCTGCGGTCCGGTCCCAGGTCGACGGGCACGTGCACCTTCCGCCGACCACTGGCGACAACATCGATGTACTGTGGAGACCTCACGCCCCACGTGTTGAGCAATTCGGCGGTACGTCCACCCGGCCTCCCGCATGTCCACTATACGCCCTCGCTCAAAGTCCGTCAACTGCACATACGGTTCACGTCCACGCTGTCGCGGCATGCTACCAGTGTTAAAGACTGCGATGGAGCTCCGTATGCCACGGCAAACTGGCTGACACTGACGGCGGCGGTGCACAAATGCTGCGCAGCTAGCGCCATTCGACGGCCAACACCGCGGTTCCTGGTGTGTCCGCTGTGCCGTGCGTGTGATCATTGCTTGTACAGCCCTCTCGCAGTGTCCGGAGCAAGTATGGTGGGTCTGACACACCGGTGTCAATGTGTTCTTTTTTCCATTTCCAGGAGTGTATTTGTAACTTTTGGGAAACGAAAGCAATACGACGATTATGTCACTATGTAATTAGTTCTGCCAAGTATAAATATAGATTCCTCTGTCTGTACAGTAGCTTCCTTTCACGCTTACTGATTGCGATAGAAACAGTCCATCGGCATGGGAGCAACAAGAAAGGAACGATGAAACGAGAATGCGAATGTACGCTAATCATTTCTTTTTGACCACTGCATTTGTGCCTACTTTAATTACTACAACTGCATACCCAAAAGACAATAGGGAAAGAATAAATGGGTTTATGAATATTTGAAAAGAAGAACGACATACTCCATATTAATTTACTCTCTAAAAACATTAGTTAATAAAGTGTAGTGGGACACTGTTCAAAACAGAACTGAAAACACGTTCACTAAACAGAGATAAGAACATCTATGATTGACATGTCATCTAAAGTCGACTTACAATTTTAAAATGTTAGAAATAAGGAAATGAAGTAATACAGAATGCTACGCTTATAACGTACGTTGTTGTTCTACATTGTTTAGCTCTGGTATTTACAGGGTCACAGAGAAAGCATCTTAGGTTCTGGAGGGAAAAGCCGTAATTGTAACTACAACAGAAACAAGAAGGACAACTTAAGGAAAAATAACGTAAGCTCACAATCGACTTTGAAGCAGGTAGTTCCTGTGACTTAGTATGGGCAGAGGTTATATTCGACATCCGGAATAAATTAATAACTGGCTCCTTTTACCGACCCCCTGTCTCAGATGAAACAGTTGCTGAACAGTTCAAAGAAAAGAAAACTTGAGTCTCATCACAAATAGGTACGCTACTCATACAATTATAGTTGGCAGTTACTTCAATCTACCTTCCGCATGTTGAAAAAAATACATTTTCATACCCTATTGTAAATAGAAAACAACTTCCGTAATTGTTCTAATTTTTTAAAATTATTTTTAACAATTAGTTGACGAGGCCATTCAAATTGTAAATGGTTACGAAAACACACTTGACCTCTTAGCCACAAATAATCCTGAGCATCACGAAGGATACAGGGATTAGTGAACACGCAGTCGTAGCGAGGCTCAATACCGTAACAAAGAAATTCACCAAAACTAAACGCGAAATATATCTATTTATAAAAGCAGCTAAAAATTCGGGTTACGTCTTTCTAAGAGATAGTCTCCAATCCTTGCAAACTATGTAAATGAAGACCATATGTGGCTTAAGTTCAAAGAAATAGCATCAACAGCACTCGAGATATTCATACCAAATAAATTAATAAGAGACGGAACTGATCCCCCATGGTACACAAAACACGACAGAAAGCTGTTGCAGGAGCACCGTAAAAGACACGTATAATTTAGACGAACGCAAAATCTCCAAGATTGGTGAAGTTTTACTGAGGCTCGCAATTTGGTGTGGATTTCAATGCGAGATGCATTTAATAGTTTCCACAACGAAACTCGCTCTAGAAATGTGACGGAAAATCCAAAGAGATACTGGTCCCATTTTAAGTAAACCAGCGTAAAGGCTCAGTAAGTACCTTTACTGCGCGACATGACGGTAATGTTACTGATGACAGTGCCACTAAAGTGGAGTTAGTAAATGCATTTTCCGAAATTCCTTCACCAAAGAAGACGAACTAAATATTCCAGAATTCGAAATGAGAACAGCTGCAAACATAACTTAGAAGTAGATACCCCTGGTGTTGCAAAGCAACTGAAATTACGCTGTCAGTGACAGAGGAAATGATCAAATGTCTTTTCAAAAAGTCTCTAATGTATAAGAAAAGTAGGTCTAATACATTTGTTTCTGATGTTCTTTAGTAACAAATATTTTTAGTAGTAAGCTCCTTGCTTTTACTGACCTGTTTAAAGATAATCAACAATTTAGTAAGAAATTTTAATTTTTAAAGGGCTATATCCAAATGTACTTAAGTAGATTTACATCTACTATAAATGTTTGCAGCTAAACTTAAATAAATAATATTTGAGGTGCCAAAATTGTCAACCTTAGGATCAGATCAGTTTTGGGATGTCAATTTTAGGTGCAATTCAAAGGTTCAGTTCTCATTTTCTTTTACAAAGGCGTATACTATCAGTTTAACAAACCATGATATTTTAGGTGACAGTTGCGATTCTGAAGCTTCAGAAAATTATTTTAGAACTCACAGCTATTTAATAGTATGGCCATAATATTCAAAGGTAGAAAAAAAGTTATCTTAACGTGACAACAATAGGGATACTTTTGTGAGGCTCGAAACACTTTTTAATTTTTACATTAAAGGCTGATTCGCATCACACTTTGCACAGGCTTTGGACCGTGAAAATGATAAATGACCATCTACCATTCTGGCGTGTGTACAATCAGCCTAAACACGCTGAACTAATGTACACTCTATTTACAATTACAACTTAATATTAGCTCCGATAATGCTGCTTCAATGTTTTAATAATTTTATCTCAGTTATCTGCGAGGACTCATTGGTCTTCATAGTTTTAATACATTATTTTTAACGTATTTTAGTCCATTTTCTGAAAAAGCGCAATGGCTTTCAAGCAAGGCCTAATGTTGCCAGTCTCTTCATAATTCTTTACGATTCTCTCTATCCTGTCGTCCAGCTTCAAGTACTTCTTCTTCCTCTTCTTACCTTCAAGATTCATTTCCAATTTCATGTACGTGCAGTTTGTGAGCTCTGCTTCCTTTTTCAAGCACTCCACCAAGTAGTTGATTCTAGGGTGAGGGTTTCCAATAATACTATTTATTTTGTTGTTCCGTGCCTTTTTCCGTAACAGTCTCACATTTCTATTGTGATATCCTCATTCTCTAGCCAGTTTTCCACAAAGCAGTCAAAAAATTGAGAGAACCTTCCGTTGTCAGGAGCTTCTGCATGAATCTCAATCCATCCATTGCTTACGTCCTCCGGTTTTACGACTGCCAGCGCTGCACACATGCTGACGTGAAGTCTTAAATCCTCGTTCTAGCGGTACTCCTCAGTTAGACCGAGAACTCGAATTCTTCTCCATAAACTCTTCTTCATATGGAAATAGAATCCATTTATTTCAGTTGTGGGAAAAACTTGACGAATGGCCGATATCGCAGCTGCCTGAAAGTCCACATTTACTTGTTTAGGACACCACTCAGAGACTGCCTGTTTTATCAGACGAAACAGGCGAATATATGTGTCTTTCTTCTTATTAGGGAGCAGTGCAAATACAGTAGGAAGAATGTTTGTTTCTTTAATCGGGCCTCCTAAGTCTAAGGTATGGTGTAGATCTGTGCAAACTGCTTGCTACATCTCTTAAATGTTCCATCCAAAAAAAAAAAGGGAACATGTTTTGAACTTTCTTGTCCTTTGATTCCAGTAAAAATCATTATTCTCTCCTCTAATGTATCGTCTTCCAGAAGAAAACTACTGCCATCTCCCATTTTTAATAGATCTTCACGAAGATCAATTTCATAAGAGTTCTTAGGCTCTTGTTGGTTCCCCCGCTCTTGACTCCATCGACGACGCATGGTTCTCTTCATAGATTCTGAATTAGGCATCACTGTAACAAAAGTCATAAACTTTATTATGTAGATTGACCATTTCAGGCCGGCCGGGGTGGCCGAGAGGTTCTAGGCGCTACAGTCTGGAGCCGAGCGACCGCTACGGTCGCAGGTTCGAATCCTGCCTCGGGCATGGATGTGTGTGATGTCCTTAGGTTAGTTAGGTTTAATTAGTTCTAGGAGACTGATGACCTCAGAAGCTAAGTCGCATAGTGCTCAGAGCCATTTGAACCATTTTTTTGACCATTTCATCCGCGTATATCTCCGATAACTGTGTAGTTTCTTCTCGAGACCTTCTCTTCGCTCTTTCCACTTGCTTTCTCACTTTCAGAGCTGCATCGCCAGGTGGTCCACAGAGATGTTCTAATACGCTCAACACTTCTCCGTTCCTCGAAAGCAACTTTCCCTTGCAATGATCCGCTTTTCGGCGTAAGCACATCCATGTAACAACACCTTCTTTAGATTCCCTCTGTTTAAGATACGAGTAACCTTTGCAATGAGCAGGAGGCCTGCCCTTGTTTGTTGTAATAACTTCCATACTGATGGTCACGTTAGGAACTTCGAAAGCAAACTGGGCGGGCTGGTGAGGATTTGTGGATGTGCGACAAACACTTCTCCGTTAGATAGGTGCCCCGACGCCGTAGTTGGAGTGGTTTTCCGTTGACCGAAATTCCATCTTCCGTGCAGAACACGGTCACACGGGCGTATGTTGACAGTTTTTATGATCACCAAGTGTGACTCTAATGTGGGCTATCATATCGTCTAGCTACTGTCACAACGTTGGATTACGTGTGCTACTACTGTTTCTTTAGTATCTATTCAGGTATTCTCCACTCAGATGTAACAACATCGTAGATTGTCACCCAGATGACTTCGAGTAAGCCCGCCACGTAACTATGTTTACGCCTTTTTTAAAAATTCGTATAAAAACTTTTTATTTCAATTTATTATGGGATTACGTAAGATTGTCTCAGACTACAGCCGCAGCATACACTGCTGCTCAAAGGACTTCGCGGATGTTCGGCTTGTAACATTTCCTTTGCAATTCTCGAAGCGTAAAAGAAATTTGTGAAATTCTTTTATAGGTGTTTGATAGCTATATAGTTGTGTCTGTTAATTTTATAAATTACTAAACGTGTATTAAGTAATCAAATGTATATCATTTCAGGTAACTGCGTCAGTTATTAATCCAGCCTCTCTAAAGGTACATTAAGTAATAAGAACTGTAAGAATAGTTTTTTGGTTTTTGGAAAAATAGTTATTTATCAATAAACTTTTAAAACCAGCCTTTAAAGCTCTTCCATGTTATTAGAATTCGCACTACATATTAATTACAGTACATGGTTAGACTGTGTCTAAGAAGCATGTGATCACATCGTCAATTTACTGCTACCACGCTGAGCTAATTGTGTTACCATGCATTTATCTTAGTGTTTTACGTATTATTCCTTTTTTGGCTCACAAGGTTTTCACTCAGCTATTTCTGCATCGCGAATGGTTACCCAGAACACATGTGTAAGCCCTCCTAGTAATTATATCTCAAATCTTTAAAAAAGTAATGAATTTTTAATTTTTATTTTTATTCTCATTTCACTATAGTATTGTATGAGTGTTGTTACTTTGGTCGTAACAGCTTGCACTGCTACTTAAATGGCATAGCAGAGGCCCATATTATCCAAATGATTTTGTGTAAGCCCTGTTGATAATTATATTTCGGCATTTTATGATAAAATTTTTAACTGTGTTGTAATTTGAGTGCACTGTCGTTAGTTTGTATGTAACACAGCTTGTACTGCTGCTATAATGACATTGCAGGAGTTCAGACTGCAATTTGTACCCCTGCTTTTTAAGATTTCTAACAATGTTTAGTATTTTTAAATAATTTAATGGCTTTGCACGTGTGTCTGTGGTTTTTGTAAACTGTTGGATCCTGTGTAAAGTAACTGGCTGTATATCAGTTTGCGGTACGTATACCAAATATGCATTCAGCTTTTAAATAGGCACACTGCGTAATTAACGCTGTGGTGTCACCGCCAGACACCACACTTGCTAGGTGGTAGCTTAAATCGGCCGCGGTCCATTTAGTATATGTCGGACCCGCGTGTCGCCACTGTGTGATCGCAGACCGAGCGCCACCACAAGGCAGGTCTCGAGATACGGAATAGGACTCGCCCCAGTTGTACGGACGACATTGCTAGCGACTACACTGACGAAGCCTTTCTCTCATTTGCCGAGAGACAGTTAGAATAGCCTTCAGCTAAGTCCATGACTACGACCTAGCAAGGCGCCATTAACCGTATCTGAAGATAGTCTTATTTGTATTATCAAGAGCGATGTACCACAAGGATGGAATAAAGTTAAGTATTCGAGGAACTGCATACTTTTCTTATTAGAATTCACTACTTATCCTGTTCCAGAATTCACGCCCGTCTGCGTTAGATAGCGTGCATTTCGACCTCCTCTATCTACAAGGTGTTGGCACATTTGCCAACACATCAAACGCTATAAGAATAATATTTTAGCGTCTGCATAAACTAATTATTGCCAATAATTTGGTAAACTCGTTTAGGTTCATTTTCGTCAACGTTTTTTGGCTATCACACTGTAATTGAATCATTTAATTATTTTATGGAAGAATATATATGTTACACTAGCGACACCTGCTGCTAAAATTGTCAGCCTCTATCCTTTATTGGTCACGCCTGCCGGTCTAGCGGCGCCCTGGGCTGCAATGATGTGCTCTGTTGCGAGCTTTTACATGACGATGTTTTACTCTTGTAGAGTGTTACGTATCTGCCAGTTCGTGAGAAAGAGTGTCCTTATTGCTATTTTAAGAAATATGCAGTAACATTTGTGTCGAGGTATGTTGTATTTCTGGTTTTTCTTTTACGTTGAACCTGATACTGTACATTACAATTGCTTTGTATATAGTTACACTGTGTAAAGGGTTTCCAGATTTGAAAATCTTGGCTTTGATTATCGAAACTGGTTATAGACAATAAGGGTTGTTATTAGCAGTCCTAGCAAAGCAGTTTATCTTTTCTAATCTGTTGAAAATAGCTGTGTTGGAAGCAGAGACGTGCACAGAAGAATTTCACTGGGGACGAGGAGACATCTCTTCCAAAATCAGCGAACCACCGAGTGCAGACTGATGTGTAGGCGGCCGGTAAGTAGTAAGGCACCAGAAATAATTTTGACCAAGAAATTTGCGTAAAGTTTCATTAGCTCAGTCTTTCACCCCAAATAACAAACATACAATTTCATAAAAACCGTATATCCACATTTAACCATAAAAGAACAGTTACTTCAGTCGAGTTAAACAATATGTGTAAAATTAATGAACCAGTAAAGGCTTTTACAAACTGGTTTAATTAAACAAGAGATACTTCTGGTTCACTGGCGTTTACATAACCAGCCAACTGGAGCCTTGGAACAGTAATAACAGGTAATTCAGAACTATAACAAAGAGAAACACCGTTAGAACATCAAGACACCAGTTTAAACAAGTAATAAAGTTTGGTTACCAAAACATGGGAGGTGCCAGTTACATAATGTGAAACATTAAAAAATTACTGCAGATATATACAAAAGAGTCATAGTTAAGTGGTGTAGAAATAATGTTGTGCAATGGCACTCCCGAAATTTTCATGTAACTTAAGAAAAACAAAATGATTATAAAAGGTTCCCAGCTGAAGTAATAGCTTAAAAGATTTAATACATCATTCAAACGTTATCATTCGACCCAGAGAAAGAAATAAGGAAAAAGTCACCACTCACAATATACGAAATTGATAAACATACGCACCTGAAATATTAACCATGGCAGCAGCAGTAAATGAACGTTGAGTACTAATTTTATGGTGAGTTCCATAGAGACAATTATAACTTAAAGGTTTCGCCAGCCAGGCAGGTTTCTCCTCTGTGATCGTCCTGGAGTAACGGTTTGATCTTACGTGCGCAAACTTGATCCACTTAGGCGAACTCCCTTCTTCAGGCTCTTCGAAATAACAGCCAGGTCTGGACTATAGGAACCACACGGGAAGTAAAGAGCGTCAAGTAGAACTTCCCCACTCGGCCTCGACGTAGGGTCACGTGGCCGTGTCACCTCTATAGACTGTTACTAGTGTAATGCCCGGATTGACACCAGCACGCAACTGACTCGAGCGTGACTCACCCGCTCAAGTCGGCGAAGCTCCGGCTGCCCATGTGGGTCTGAAAAGTAAACACATTCCTGCTAGTTAGGCAAAGACAGTAGGTCTTCTGACTGGTTTGATGCGTCCCGCCACAAATTCCTCTCCTGTACCATCCTCTTCATCCTTCATCTGAGGACAGCACTTGCAACCTACATCCACAATTTTGTTCTGGTTTCCCCACAGTCCATGTTTCACTGCCGTTCAATACTGTGCTCCAAACGCACATTCTCAGAAATTTCTTCCTCAAATTAAGGTATATTTTTTTACTAGTAGACCTCTTGACCAGGATTGACCATTTTTCCAGTGCTAGTCTGCTTTTTATGTCCTCCTTGCTCTGTCCGTCATGGATTATTTTGCTCCCTGGGTAGCAGAATTCCACAACTTCATCTACTTCGTGAGCAACAATTCTGATGTTAAGTTTCTTGCTGTTCTCATTTCTGATACTTTTCATTAGTTTCGTCTTCCTTCGATTTTCTCTCAATCCATTTTCTGTACTCAGTAGACCCTTCATTCCATTCAGACAATACTGTAACTCTGCTTTACTTTCACTGAGGATACAAACGTCATTAGCGAATCTTTACATTAATATCTCTTTACCTTCAATTTTAATTTCATTCTTCAACTTTCTTTTATTTCCATCACTTCTTCTTCGATGCATAGAATGAACAGTAGGGGTGAAGGACTACATCCCTCTCTTACATCGTTTTCAATCCAAGCACTTCGATCTTGTTTTTCCACTCTAGTTATTCCCTCTTCGCTCTTGCACATGTTGCATATAATCAGTCTCTCCCTATAGCTTACCACCCATTTCACTCAGAATTTCGAACATCTTGCACCATTTTACATTGCCGAACGCTTTCCTCACATCGATAACTTCTATCAGTATGTCTTGATTTTTCTTTAGTCTTGCTTCCATTATGAACCGCAACGTCAGAACTGCCTCTCTGTTGCCTTTACCTTTCCTAAAGCCAAACTGATCGTCATCTAACACATCCTCAATTCTCTTTTCCAATCTTCTGTATGCTATTCTTGTCAGCGGCTTGGATGTACGAGCTGTTAAGCTAATTGTGCGAGAATTGTTGCACCTGTCAGCTCTTGCAATCTTTGGGATTGTATAGATGGTGTTTTACCGATGGTGTATCGCCAGACTCATCTATTCCACACATCAACATGAGTAGTCGTTTTGTTGCCAGTTCCCCCAATGATTTTAGAAATTTTGTTTGAGTATTGTCTACCCCTTCTGCTTTATTAGAACTTGAGTCTTCCAAAGCTCTTTTAAATTCTGATTTTAATACTGGATCTCCTGTCTCTTCTATATCGAGTCCTGTTTCTTCTTCCCCAACATATCTTCCCCCTCATAGAGGCCATCACTGTGCTCTTCCATCTATCCGCGCTCTGTTATGTATGTAGAAGTGGAATTCCCATTGATCTTTTAACGTTAGCATCCTTGCTTTTAATTTCAACGAAGGTTGACTTTTCTGTAAGCTGAGTCAGTCCTTCCGATAATCATTTCTTTTTCTTTTTCATCTCATCTTTCTTGTAGCCATTTCGCCTTAGCTTCCCTGCACTTCCTATTTATTTCAATTCCTCGACGGCTTGTATTTCTGTATACCTGAATTTCCCTGAACATTTTTGCACTTCCTTCTTTCAACGATCAACTGAAGTATTTCTTCTGTTCCTGGGGCTTCTTTGCAGTTACCTTCTTTGTATCTACGTTTTTCTTTCCAAATTCCGTTTATTGCCCTTTTTAGAGATGTCAATTCTTCCTCAACTGCACTACCTACTGAGCTATTCCTTATCGTAGTATTTATATCCTCAGAGAACTTCAAGCGTATCTCTTTATTACTTAGTACTTCCGTATTCCTCTTCTTTGCCAATTGATACTTCCTGACTAGTCTCTTAAACTTTAACATACTCTTCATCACTACTAAATTGTGATTTGAGTCTATATATGGTCCTGGGGACGCCTTAAAATCCATTATCTGATTTCGGAACCACTGTCTGATCATGGTGTAATCTAACTGTAATCTTCCCGAATCTCTGGCCTTTTCCAAGTACACTTCCTCCTCATATGATTCTTGAACAGTGTATTCGCTACTACTAGCTAAAATTTATTGAAGAAATCAATTAGTCTTTCTCCTCTATCATTCCTAGCACCAAGCTCACGTTCTCTCGTAACCCCTTCTGTTTCTTCGCCTACAACGACATTCCTGACCCCCCATAACTATTAGATATTCATCTTCCTTTACATATTGAATTTCTTGTTTAATATCCTCACATACTTTGTCTACCTCTTTATCTTCTGCTTGTGACATCAGGATGTATACCTGAACTATCGTTGTCGGTGTTGGTCTGCTGTCGATTTTGTTGAGAGCGACTGAACTGTTCACAACAACACACTTTCTATCCTATCTTCCTATTCATAACGAATCCTATTCCCGTTATATCGTTTTCTGCAGCTGTTGATATTACCCTTTACTCATCTGACCAGAAGTCCTTGTTGTCTTTCCATTTCGCTTCATTGATCCCCACTTTATCTAGACTGAGCCTTTGGATTTCCCTTTTTTAGATTTTCTAGCTTCGCTAATACTTTAAAACTTCTGACATTCCACGCCCCTACTCGTAGAACGGTCTCTTTTCATTAATTAGTCAATCTTTTCCTTATGGTCATCTGCCCCTTGTCTGTTCCGTCTCGCACATCCGAGTAGTGGGTGTCCCCAATCCTTCCCAATGGAGAGATCCGTATGAAACTTTTTCAGTTACAGGCCACGTGCCCTGTGAAAACACTTTATGTGTCTTTCATACAGTGGTTTCCATTGCTTTCTGTCTCCGGCCGTCCTGATTTAGGTTTTCCGTGATTTCCATAAATCGTTTCAGGCAAATGCCGGGATGGTTCCTTTGAAAGGGCACGGCCGATTTCCTTCCCAATCCTTCCCTAACCCGAGCTTGCGCTCCGTCTCTGATGACCTCGTTGTCGACGGGACGTTAAACACTAACCACCACCACCATTGCTTTCTGCATCCTCTTGATGTTGATCTCTGCTGATTCTTCCGGTTTTAGGGGCAGTTTTCCACCCAGAGAGAAAGATATTGCTCTGAATATCCGTCCGCTCCTCTGCAGTCTTTGACAAGACCGTTGGCAAAATGAGGTTCACTTCTTTATCGGCAGCCTTCGGTCGCCAAAACTGATGATTTTTATTCAAAGCTAAAGCGGTGGCGTGGTTCGAAGCCGGGTCCGAGGACATTTTGATTACTGATCATGGACGCTACCTCTCACGGAGGGATGCAGTTTGCACTTGTCATAATAAATGGTAGGGTTAGTGGTAGTATTGTTAGCAATGTTAGGGAAAGAAACATAAATGAATGTGTGATAGAGGATCTGGGCAGCCAACGACTTCTCTTTGCTTTTTGTTTGTTTGTTTTGCACATAATTAGTGCTGCACATCGTTCAGTGTGAGTCCACTGTGTATTTTATGTCCTTACGAAATATAAATTTGCAAGTAATTAAAATTAGTTGACCACATAACTTCTGCGCTTTTATGTAACTAAAGCAATTACTCTTGACGCAAAAACAGTTTACACGCAAAAACATAAAAAATCCATTTAATTATTGTTACTTTATAATCAGGGGAACGTTCATCATCATGGTCAAAGGCAAGAGTTTCCTGTTAATACTGAAAAGTTGTTAATGAATTACAGAAACATGTTTTATATAAGTGCGACGTAGTATTTTTTTGCGTTTTTTCTTCTTTTTTTTTTGAGGAAATTACATTTCGCTTGGTGTATGATAAATCTATGCACATTTTTTAAAATTTTTTCTTCAACATGCCTCCTGTTTCACGTTACCAATCAACAATTTTCCGAATAAAACCTGAATTAAAATTTGGCGATTTCAATTTCGCTATAGATGCTGTTTATTTTTAAGTAACAAAGAGGATGACAACTATGTAGACCAAAAACGTTCCGTAGCTTACGTGGCGCTGTGTATTTCCTCACTCAGTTTCTAGATGATTCGCCACTTCCTGTTTCTAAGGGAATGCAGTAAGACTCTGAACGCATTCACCAACTAAACGATCGCGTCTGGCAACCCCCGGTAGATATGCAACACATCTAACATTTAGGTAACGCGGTTACGATCTTAATTGACCAAAGCTACGAAGAAAGCGGTACTCTACGCTTACTTACGATAGTCTGCGGTAACCTACAGTAGTTTAATAGCTTTAGAAGTCTAAGAATATGAGAAATTATCGATCTTGCAGAATGTTAGGATTTACTCTATCAGTGCATCCAACGTAGCCCTCCATATGCAACTTCACATAGTGAGAAACTTAGGGTGTTAATATATTGAGATGCACTGATGTATCGTGGCGGGAAGATTCCATTCCTCATTCCTCTCTTTCCCAATGTCGGCTTGAGCTTGGTATCTGAAGACCTTGACGTCAACGGGACGTTACACCCAGTGCATAAATACTCTGGATACAATGTCATCTCTGGCTAGGTCATATCATCTCCTCGTCCCTTCAAATAATTAGTGCCAATGAGTGACAAAGTATGGCGTGAATGCGGGCCAGGCTGTAAGGACGAGATAGCGGCACTTGTTGTGACAAGGCCCGGGGGAGCAGTCAACGGCAGCCGCAGACGAAGTCCCCGGGCGGGCTGGCTGTGCCGGTCCGTCAGCGCTCCCTCTCTTGGCTGGGCGGCGAGAATCAATTAAACTTTAATCCGGAACGCTCCCCGGCGCTGCGCGGAGTCACGCGGGCGAGTGAGCGCGAACACGCACGCACGCGTAATGAGCCCAGCCGTCACAATGGGCGCGCAGTAATGACAATGGCAGGCGACGGCAGCGGCGGAGACCGTCCCGGAAGGAGCGCGTTGTGATTCCGGGGGAGCCGCGCCACGGTCCAGCGGCCGCCGCACAATGACCGCCCCCACCTCCACCCCCACCCCCCACCCCACGCCACTCCCACGTCATCGGACGGGGATTAACGCGGCGAGTCATCGCGGCGCGCGTTTAATGCGCTTCCGGCCGGCCGCGAGTTAGAAGATGCGGCAGAAGGGTATGTGTGTGTGACGTCGACTCCACGTCAGCGACGGCGAGCTGGTGGCAATAGCGTGGAGCGATGGTCCACCGACACCTGACGCAAGTCTCAAACTTCTCCCTCCCCCACCCCTTTCATCTCTTCCGCGGTTGGTTTGGAACACTGGAATCTATCGCCCTTTCCTGTGATAAGAAAAAATTTGCAGCAGTCCTGCGCTGCAGCGTGTTACTGACTGGGAGTTGTGAGAACGAAAATATATTTTCCTATACAACACAACATTATTACAGAAAAACAAAACTGAACTACTTCTATTCACCAAATAACTTTGTTGCCCTACATAAAGCGTAGCACGAAGGAAACCTCCTACAACAGAAAAGTTGTTACTGTAATTCGGTGACGTGCTTGCCTATTTGCATCTAATCTCGTCGCTGTGCTATCTGAGCTAAATACAAATAACTTTAGCAATACCATAAATCACAAATAATAATATTTTAATTAAAATAGGGGGATAAATATACTGAGATGCCAGATTCATGGGACTGCGATATGCATATATACAGAAAGAGGTAGTATCAAGTACACCAGGTATAGCAGCGCGGGATTAGCCGAGCGGTCTAAGGCGCTGCAGTCATGGACTGTGCAGCTGGTTCCGGCAGGGGTTCGAGTCCTCCCTCGGGCATGGGTGTGTGTGTTTGTCATTAGGATAATTTAGGTTAAGTAGTGTGTAAGCTTAGGGACTGATGACCTTAACGGTTAAGTCCCCTAAGATTTCACACACACACATACACCAAGTATAAAAGGCAGTTCTATGGCGAAGCTGTCATTTCTACTCCGGTGATTCATGTGAAAACGTTCTCGATGAGATTATGACCGCACAATGAGAATGAACAGATTTTGAACGTGGATTCGTAGAGGGAATTATACGCTTGGGGCATATAATTTCGGAAATTGTTAGGGGATTCAATATTCAGAGATCTGCAGTGTCAAAGCGTGTGCCGAGAATATCAAATCTGAGGTAATACCCCTCACCATGGACAACGCAGTGGCCGATATCCTTCACTTAACGACCTAGAGCAGCGACGATTGCGTAGAGTGGTCAGTACTAAAAGACAAGCAACACTACCTGAAATAACCAAAGTAATCAAAGTGGGAAGTACTACAGACGTATCCGTTAGGACAGTGCGGTGAAATTCGGCGTTAATGGGCTACCGACGTAAGTGCCTTTGCTAACAGTACAACATCGCCTGCAGTGCCTTTCTTGGGTTCGTGACATCTACATCTACATCTACATCTATACTCCGCAATCAACCATACGGTGCGTGGTGGAGGGTACCTCGTAGCACAACTAACATCTTCCCTCCCTGTTCCACTCCCAAACAGAACGAGGGAAAAATGACTGCCTATATGCCTCTGTACGAGCCCTAATCTCTCTTATCTTACCTTTGTGGTCTTTCCGCGAAATGTAAGTTGGTGGCAGTAAAACTGTACTGCAGTCAGCCTCAAATGCTCGTTCTCTAAATTTCCTCAGTAGCGATTCACGAAAAGAAATCCTCCTTTCCTCTAGGGACTCCCACCCGAGTTCTTCAAGCATTTCCGTAACACTTGCGTGATGGTCAAATCTACCAGTAACAAACCTACCAGCCCGCCTCTGAATTGCTTCTATGTTCTCCCTCAATCCGACCTGATAGGGATACCAAACGCTCGAGCAGTACTCAAGAATAAGCCGGCCGGTGTGGCCGTGCGGTTCTAGGCGCGTCAGTCTGGAACCGCGTGACCGCTACGGTCGCAGGTTCGAATCCTGCCTCGGGCATGGATGTGTGTGATGTCCTTAGGTTAGTTAGGTTTAAGTAGTTCTAAGTTCTAGGGGACTGATGACCACAGATATTAAGTCCCATAGTGCTCAGAGCCATTTGAACCAAGAATAAGTCGTATTAGTGTTTTATAAGCGGTCTCCTTTACAGATGAACCACATCTTCCCAAAATTCTACCAATGAACCGAAGACGACCATCCGCCTTCCCCACAACTGCCATTACATGCTTGTCCCACTTCATATCGCTCTGCAATGTTACACCCAAATATTTAATCGACGTGACTGTGTCAAGCGCTACACTACTAATGGACTATTCAAACATTACAGGATTCTTTTTCCTATTCATCTGCATTAATTTACATTTATCTATATTTAGAGTTAGCTGCCATTCTTTACACCAATCACAAATCCTGTCCAAGTCATCTTGTATCCTCCTACAATCACTCAGCGGCGACACGTTCCCCTACACCACAGCTTCATCAGCAAACAGCCGCACATTGCATGTCGTAGCCATGTCGGTTGGACCCTAGAAGACTAGGAAACGGTGGCCTGATCTGATGAGTCCCAATTTTAATTGGTGAGAGGTGACGGTAGGATTCGAGAGCGGCAAAGGATCCACGAAGACATAGGGCCAATTTGTCAACAAGACACTGTGCATGCTGGTGGTGGCTCCATAAGGGCGTGGGCTGTGTTTACTGGTTATGTTCGGATACTTGGAGATCATATGCAGCCGTTAATGGATTTAATGTCCCCAAACAACGATGAAAATTTTGTGGATGACAATGCGCCATGCCACTGGGCCACAGTTATTCGCGATTGGTTTGAAGAATATTCTGGACAGATCGCTCGACATGATCCAATCAACCATTTATAGTACGTAAGTGAGAAATCACTTCGTGCACAAAATCCTGCATCGGCAACATCTTCGCAGTTATGGACGACTACAGAGGTAGCATGGATCAATAGTTCTGCTGGGTACTTCCAATGGCTTGTTGAGTCTATCCCACGTCGAGTTGTTCCACTATGTCGGAGGTCCGACACTGTATGATGAGGTATCCCATAGGTTTCGCCACCTCAGTGTAGTTTCATCATGAGCAGGCTTGGCACTGTAGTGACAGGTATGATCTGCACTAAAAGATACGAGGGTCACTCCAATAGAAATGCACACTATTTTTGTAAAAATACAGTTTTCATTCCGCATGTGTGGAAGTTTTCAAACTTAGTTCAACCTGTTCCCGTGAGTGGCGCCATCACAGCATGTCTTCAAGATGGCTGCTACACTTGACGTTCGTCAGAACCAACGTGCTGTGATAGAATTCCTGCGCTCTGAAAACGAGACAGTGGGAAACGTCCACTAGAGGTTGAGAAAGGTGTATGGAGATGCTGCTGTCGATCGCAGTACAGGTAGTCGGTGGGCACGCAGCTTATGTGAAGAAAGTGGGCACGGCAATATTGAGGATTGTCCTCGCAGCGGCAGGCCTCGTACTGCACACACTCCAGACAATGTGCAGGGAGTTAACGAATTGGTGACTTCTGACAGATGCATCACAGTGAACGAATTGTCACGCTACGTTGGGATAGGGGAAGGAAGTGTTTGCAGAATACTGAAAGTGTTGACGTTAAAAAAGGTTTGTGATAGGTGGGTTCCCAGGATGTTGACAGTGGCTCACAAAGAAACAAGAAAAACGGTATGCAGCAAACTTTTGGAACAGTACGAGAATGATGGAGATGAATTTCTTGGAAGAATTGTGACAGGTGATGAAAATGGCTCCATCATTTTTCACCAGAGACGAAGAGGCAATCAGTTGAGTGGCATCATGCAAATTCACCCAAGAAAAAAAATTCAACACCACACCTTCTGCTGGAAAAGTTATGGCTACAGTGTTTTTCGATTCCGAAGCACTCTTGCTTGTGGACATCATGCCAAGTGGAACCACCATAAGTTCTGATGCATGTGTGACGACACTGAAGAAACTTCAAGCTGGACTGAGTCGTGTTCGACCACATCGGCAAAAGCAGGATGTTTTGCTGTTACACGACAATGCACGGCCACATGTAAGTCAAAAAACTATGGAAGCGATCACAAAACTCGGATGGACAATACCGAAACATCCGCCTTACAGTCCTGACCTGGCTCCATGTGACTATCATCTCCTTGGGAAACTGAAAGACTCTCTTCGTGGAACAAGGTTCGAAGATGATGACTCCCATGTGCACGCCGCCAAACAGTGGCTCCAACAAGTTGGTCCAGAATTTTACCGTGCGGGTGTACAGGCGCTGGTTCCAAGATAGCGCGAGGCAGTTGATTGGGGTGGAAATTATGTGGAGAAATGAAAATGTTGTTCCAAAAGGATGTATCTACACACTGTAAAACTTTCAGACATGTAGAATAAAAGATGGATTTAAAAAAAAAATAGTGCGCATTTCTTTTGAAGTGATCCTCGTATAATTCAATGGCGACTAACTAACGTGATATACTAGTATCCTAAGCTTAAGGATGAAAGCAACTTCCGCATGATGTGTCAGCGCTAAGTATAGCTCGATGATACTTATATCATACATACAAAAACTGCTATAATATACGAGTACAGAAGATAACTGAAAGAAATCAACAATGAGACGAAGATAAATGACGCTTTTATTGAAAGACAATAATTACACCTAAGTCACTGTGATGGTCCCATGGAGATGGATCTCACAAGGGTGTGAGATCACCGTGGGTGGCAATGAATGCTCTGTAATATGCCGGCCACGAGGTTGGTAAGGCGTGGCAGGGCGCCCCCTTCCGACACCTAGTGGATGGTCGGCGGTGGCTGTAGAAGTGGTGCAGTACCTGTCCCCAACGCTTCACACACGTGTCTGATGGAATTTAAGTCGGGGGAATGGTAGGCCATTCTGTTCGGCGAACATCCTCACGTCCCAAGAGCTCCTCTACCTAAAGTAAGGATAAAATGTGCGAGAAGCCTGAAATTCATGCAACAAAATAGTCTTCAAACAAACTGGAAGCTGTGTGTTCTGTAACTAATTTCTACAGGAAATCTAGCTCACGGGCATTACAAAATGCAATAAGTGAACTAAGGCCCATAATCATTCCGTATTAACCCCTTGAGCCGTGGCTGTCTCATGCTATGCGCTGGATTAAACCTTCGTTGCGATTCTGTGTTTAGTCTCCCGCGGTTATCGCGATTATGCTGTTATCCTCTCCTTCCGTGGGTGGCAGCAGCGGTGGGTGTCGATATTCGCACCTTGGACTATCTTTGACCTGGTGCTTATACTTTCCGGCCGGGCGGTGTACGACCAGTCGGTCGGTTGGCGTGGAGCAGCGAGGAATTCTCCGCGGGACGTAGTTTGGCTGGGGTCGCTGGCGGTCCCTACGCGGTGTCGGAGTGTGTGGCGCTGTTCCCATTGCTACGAGGTCCGTGGCTCACCGACCCTCGACACGAAAGTTGAGTTTTGATTTAACGTACCAGCAAGTCAAGACTGTTCACATTGTGTCATTTGGAGTTCGTTGTCGGCTGTTGGCGTATTCCCGCGAGCAACGACGTGGTTTTCAAGTTAAAAAATTCTAGCTACCCTCCGGTGGAGTTTCAGTGTATTTGGTTATTTGAATTGAAGTGCACCAGCGGAATCTTCTGCCTTGTGGCCGTTAACGTTCTGGTTACTTGCCCTCGCCGTTGACGTAAATTTCAGGCAGTATAGTTTCCTCATCGTGTTTTGCTGTCCAGCATGGTGTGTAGTTTGACAGCTCTACGTATGATTGGTTGTCGGTGCCAATATCTTCACATTGTTCCGTTGAACTTCCTGTTGTGCCCTGGACGGGTGAAGTGGAAGTTATCTTGTCGGCGGGTCGGTTCACTGTCGGTCGGTTGGGTTGTCGTCGGATCGTGAATGGTTGGCCCGACCGTCTGTCTCACCTAAGCGAGCCTTAGTGTTTGAATTGCAGGCCGACCCACGAATATCTGAGCGCCCTTGGGTGTAATGCCTTTTTTTTACTTTCTTTTGTTGTTTGTACTTGTATGGCTTCTAGCCGATTTAAAAAAAAATTAAGGTTGCTTTGCCCTTAAGGCGTAAGATTCTTTAGGTCTTCAGCCTAATTTAAGGAAATGTTTCACGCAAGACCTTTGGCATTTTAAAGGTTTTAATGTTGTTGAATTTTAAGTGTTGGGCCTTCAGCCGATTTTGAGTTTGAATTGTTTTCCTCTTAAGGCCTTCAGCCTAGTTCAAAGAACTGTTTCAGGTAAGGTCTTTGGCATTTTAAAAATTTTAATATTGTTGAATTTTAAGTGTTAGACCTTCAGCCGATTTGAATTTAACTTGTTTGCTCTTGAAGTGTCTGATTCCTTGGGCCTTCAGCCTAACTAAAGAACTGTTTTAAGATAAGACTTTGCCTTTTAAATTTTTGTTTTGATCGAGTTTTGCTAATTAAGAACTGTTTTACATAAAAAAGTTTAATGTAGTTTAGCCTTAAGTGTTGGGCTTCCAGCTGATTTTGAATTTAAATTGTTTGCTCTGAAAATCTTAGATTCTGTGGGCCTTCAGCCTAAATAAAGAACTGTTGTAAAATAAGGGTTGCCTTTTAAATTTCTGATTATGCTCGCGTTTTAAGTTATTGGACTTCAGCCGTTTTTAAATTAAAGTGGCTTTCAGCCGGTAATTAAGTCCCAAAGATTAAAGCTGTGTGTTTAAAAAAAAAGCTTTTTTCTGGGCTCTTGCAATGTTTGATCAAATAATAAAGTTGTATGTTCGAGCGTAACTGACAGCCCCTTATTTTGGCCCCTTTCCACAACGTAAACTACCTGTTCTGGGAGTTAAGCTTGGCGATTCACCTCTACCGCGTTGCACATTGAGCCAGTTCAGTGTAGACTTCGACAAACAGAGGACTGTCAGTTAACTAGGAATGTTTGACTTGGGCAGTCTTACGAGCGCGGTACGAAGCACAAGGCACAGCCACTGCCCATCCATCAACCCACAAGAATTTTGCAACCGCCGGCGCTCCTCTGAGCAGTGAGCACAGTATGTGTTGTCCTCCCAGCTGGACGGCCACCGTGCTGCCCCGTTGTCTACTCGTCTTCCTGCTGGGCCGCCAGCCGACGAGCGTTTTGCTCGTCCTGTTGTCCAGGTGTTCCGTCCGCTCCACTGTTGGCGACGAGACTTCACACGTTCGCCCCGGTCACTACCCTGTCGACACCGGTGGCATTAGCTACAGCACCCTTCATATTTCCAGTGCTCCCTGAAATGCAGCAAGGGAACTGCCTACCTACCTGCTGCACCAGCAGAGCTGGGCGGACCCACTACTGTGCCACAATTATCACAATACACTAGCACAATGGAAAATTTCCCTCCTCATGGAAATGGTAAGCTTAATCATAGCTCTGATAGGCACAGGAAGCTACAGCATAGGGACCGCTGAACGTATTACGAAAGTCAGGTACGATTAGACGCGAAATGGAAACTGCTGTGAAAATCCGATGGAACTCTGGACAAACGTCTTTGGCAGTGTCTTTAGTGTGCTTGTCGATCGCTTCACGTCGCTCTTTTCAGTTCAGAGTGCAAAGTGATCACGTATAAATGCCTAAAACGACAGTGTCTCCCGCCAAGTATGTGGATCTGGTGAGAGATTTCGCCTGAAGTTACGCAGTCCACATAACATAAACGAAATTAGACTTATATTTTAATATCTTCAACTGCTACCGGGCGTTGATATATATCAATGGGGACATGTGAAAATGTGTGCCCCGACCGGGACTCGAACCCGGGATCTCCTGCTTAAATGGCAGACGCTTTATCCATTTTTTTTTTTTTTAATAATCTCATTTTGTTCGTTTTCGTTCGTTTCATCTGTTCGGTGCGGACGTCGCAAGACACCCGTTTCAGTTGCTTGTTGATCCATTAACTCAGTTTTTTTATTACAGAGGGCAGCTAACCCTGTAAACCGAACACGCTGAGTTACCGTGCCGGCTTTCCATCTGAACCACCGAGGGCACAGAGGATAGTGCGACTGCACGGACTATCTCGCGCACGCCTCCCGCGAGACCTACAATCTCACCCATTCTCACCTTGTATGTCCACACACTACATTCGTAGTGTCCCACCCCAGCACACTCATTACTCGTGGAAGACATTCTTACCAAGTCCCGTAAGAGTTCGGGGAATATGTGTGCATCCGCACAGAAGAAGAAGGTCATGGCCGGTGTTGCCAGATCTATGTACTTATAGGGACTGGGTGTTGTGTGATGTCCTTAGGTTAGTTAGGTTTAAGTAGTTCTAAGTTCTAGGGGATTGATGACCATAGATGTTAAGTCCCATAGTGCTCAGAGCCATTTGAACCATTTTTTTACAGCTCGGTGCACCACAGTTATATTTACGGAGAACAGACACCATATCGGTATAAGTACACATAACATAAATGTCATGAGATTTTTTCTTAAAGAAACTTTCAGCCGCATTCCACAGCGGCAATGAAGACGCTCCTGCAACGTTTTCCGCCGGAAGTGTTTGATCACACACAATATAGCCCCTAATTGGCTCCCTCCGTTGTTCATCTCTGCTCACATGAACCGCTGGCTAGGAAGACAACATTTTGGCACAGACAACGAAAGGGAGACCAGCGTAGAGAATTGGAGGAAGGCACAGGCGGCTGCTTTCTGTGACGTACCGGGAAGTTTGTACAACGCCACGGCAAATGTCTAAGTCGGAGAGGCGACTATTTAGAGAGATAGCTGGAGGGTGTGGCTAACAGTGATTTCCACTGTGGTTTTTATTTCGCGACCGATAGGACCTTACTTTCCGAACAGCCCTCGCATATTGTATGAAACAAAAGCGTAACAGCTGCTGGTGAACATTTCTGATGCATAATACATACTTAACTCCATTTTTCTGTACGTCTTAGTTTTGTAATGTGACTATATCCTCTGACATATTGAAATGCGGCAGCTAATTCCACGTGACATTTTCATCCAAATTAGAGTGAAATTTTATAAATCAGGCACTGACAACAGGATAAATGAGAATGAGAAACTTTATTGATATGGTGGAACCGTGGTGACTGGACGTATGGTGCTCTGCACAATTTTCATATTTCCTGTATTAACAGGTATGTGAATTAGTGCGTTGCATTAGAGACGGTGAGGATTGCTACGGCCCGATAGTAGTGCCCAGGAGCAACGACTGGCTCTCCAAGTGGAACAGAGACAGGAATAGCCGTGCCCAGGGGCGGCAAGCTGTTGTCCACGCACACGACTACGCAGCCTAACGTCCGGTGGAGAGCAGTGCGCCTCCGGGTGCAGGAGGCGGGAGCGCATTTCAATGTTCTGCAGACCTTCTTTCAAGATAAGCATTTTTCACTTGTAAAAAGTGTCAGGGTACAGCAAACAAGCCCGTCACTGTGGCCGAGCGGTTCTAGGCGCTTCAGTCCGGAACCGCGCTGCTGCTACTGTCGCAGTTTCGAATCCTACCTCTGGCATGGATGTGTGTGATGTCCTTAGGTTAGTTTTTAAGTAGTTCTAAATCTAGGGGACTTATGATCTCAGATGTTAAGTCCCACAGTGCTTAGAGGCATTTGAACCATTTGAACAGGAAACAAAGTCCAGCCTCATAGGGCCTCTTTGTTTATTTCTCAAGCCCCAATTTTGTGAGGCTAATGGGAAGGCACGATTGGTATAATAGCGTGGGTGTCAAGAGCGCAATGATGAAATGTGCTTTGGCAGAAGGAGAGGTTTTCATGCCTCGATTGGCTTCTGAAGGAGACGCGTTTTCTTGGCGAGGTTCTCTAGCTGGAGGAAATCATTTTTATAGGGCAGCAGTGCTTCTTAATTTTGCAGTTTACAACCAGTAGGCCTAGTGTTTGGTTGGAAGGAATTAGGAGGGCGTAAATGACCACCACAGGGGTGGCACTTTGGATTTGGTCGCGGAAGTCTCCACATCAATTTGGCGGTTCTGTTGCATTGATGTCCGAATCGAACCTGGGAACGGTAGTAGTAGAGGACGGATCGACTTGGCGTTGCACCGTGGCTGAGGTCGCAGTACCTTCGAGCTGCGACAGGGTGCTGGAGACATCGTCTTCACGAAGAGGACAGCACTCCTGCAGTGTACAGCTCGATGCCCGGCGGGGTCAGGAATTTTCTCTGCTTCGTGGTGACTGGGTGTTGTGTGATGTCCTTAGGTTAGTTAGGTTTAAGTAGTTCTAAGTTCTAGGGGACTTATGACCATAGATGTTAAGTCATATAGTGCTCAGAGCCATTTGAACCATTTTTTTACAGCTCGGTGCACCACAGTTATATTTACGGAGGACACAATTCGGAGCACAGGCAGAGTAGTTCAATTTGATTTCACACTCGTGAAATCCAAGATGATCGCCCATCACACTTGTACTGAATGTGTGAAGATCTGGGGATAGTCACCAACTTCTAATTACTGTTGCGGTCAGGAACTTACAGGAATATATAAACTGCAGTTCGCCGTACTTTATAAGAGTGTAAATTTCAAGTGGGCACATTGTAAATTCGTAGATGGGCAAGTAACACTGCTATCCACCTAAACTTACGCCTGTCACTGTAAACAGAATTGTCACCATTTTCGTAGTAGAATTTATATGTTGTTTAATATATGTGTTTGTGAACAAATTTCCGTATTTAAGTGATCAGTGTTTCTGTTTGGTACCTTCACTACGTTAAGTTAGAGGCAGTCAACCAGTGTTCAGGGAGGTACCTTCAGTTACGGTAAATCATATACAAATAAATATTGTAGAGTCAGATAGTGTCAATCACTTTCAAGTTTATGCAAATTCTGCACTTTAAGGTGTGTGCTAAGGCCCGAAATTTCGCGTTATCCACTTAAATTGACACAAAATTTAAATTTAAAGGGTAGTGAACTGCTCACAATTAGTTTTGAGGGGTTGGGAATATGACCATCACCGTGGTTTTGCAATGTCACATTTTCATTGATGTAAATTTTTAATATTTAGTATGTAAATTAATTTCTGAATTTGGTGCTGGACTCAATGGTCCTTCGATTTAAATCTTTGGTTACTAAAATATCGTGAGAGAAGGGATTGCTCAGAAAAGTATTGTCTTCATCAGACTATCACGGGAGAACCGTATGCTTTCAGCTTCTCAGCCGCCTTAGTTATACGTTTACTTGTGTCTTTATATACATTTTCGCCACGACACCATTGCTGATAATTGTTGTATCGTTGTTTCATCTATTGCTTCAAATCACCAAAACCTATTGTTCGATATCTTCATGCTTATCAGCCAATAGCAGGCCTGCATTCATAAGGCCCTTTGTGAAACTTTTATCTGCATGCTCTCATACTATTTCATCAATTTATGTTTTGTTCTGTATGTCAGTTGCCGTATATATCTGCAGTTGGCTGGCTAAACGGCCGTTAGCAGCCGAAGTTAATATGAAGAATAATAAAAAATAAATAAATTTTTTTGCGACTGCGGTCCCTTGCACGGTGTTCACGAGATTAGAACGTGACAGGTAGGTGGAGACACATTGCTGAAGGGATGCCAGCGGGACAGTCCAAGTGCGGCGGCGGTCACAGAAGGACGGAAGATAAGTTGGAGAAGCAACAGAAAATGGCAAGCAGTCACCATTGGAAGCGTATGCACAGAAGTGACAAGAAACTAACGATTGTATTAATCATGTCACATGTCGAAGAAAGGTGCACGTATCTCAAGTGAATAATAGGCAAAGTACAGTGGTCTTTCCGATGTTCACCGAAGTATTTAAGGCGAGTGACAAAGATGATACAATCAGTACTAGCTCTGTAAACTAGCGGTGTCCAGAATCTTAGTGATTAATAATAATTCATAATCCAGAAAGGAATACAGTTGTTGACTTCTTACTTAACGTAAACATCTTGTTCTGAATGTCCCATCAGACATTTACAGAGATGTCACCGTGATGGAAACGACGCACTCCACCAGTCGTAACCTCCATACCGAGCGAGTTGGTACAGTGGTTAACACACTGCCCTCGTATTCGGGAGGACGATTGTTCAAGTCATTGTCCGACCATTCAGATTTAGGTTTTCCATAATTTTACAGAAGGTCAACATTGATATTCGCTTTTCGAAACGTCTCTGCTAGAGCAGAAGCACTCGATTTCGAGCGTTTTTTAAAGAAGGAGGCCAAGCTCCCAGCTGCCAACATTGTCGCCATCCAGTAATAGGTCTATTTGAAACTTATTAACGACACAGCATGCGACGTGGTTCTTCGAGGAATGAAATAAGGACTTCACTTCTTCCATGCGGACGGAAATGTTGAGGCTGACCATGGTGGAATAGGACTGCGGACTATACGCATATTAGAACTCCCCTTCGAACTACCGGCGGCAGACGTCATGCTGGCGCTCCAACCCTGATGCATGGTACAAGAACACGTGGCAAAAAGTGGACGCAATTTAAGACTATAAAGTCCTCAATGATTAGCCAGGTGGACACTGAACTCCGACGATACATACCATCATACCTCCAGATAGGAGCCTGCCATGCGATAGTTATTTATTATGGCCATCCAAAAACGCATTCCTGATGCGGCAAGGAATGTCTCCTATGTTCCGAGTGCCTCCAGCATTGGATCACACAACTTCCACCGCAGGGCGTGGTACCTCCACCGACGACCCTTCCAGTGACCTACACGGCGCTCCAGACGTCTCTGCCTGTTCAGAAACAACAGACCGACGTCGTTACACTGGAACTACCCTCCAGGGTCCGAAGCCTTCCTAATCAATCAGCCTCGCCAGTGGCAGAGCTCTGTACAACGCCATCGCTACCACCAAACTCAGCAGGCACCAGCGACAACAAGATGACAATCGATTCACGTATCGTACTAGCAGAAGCCTTTGTGCTGGCGTGGCTTGGATCAATGCCATCGTCCGACAGGCAAGGCCACGCACGAAAACAACGTTTATCGAAAGTCTAAAGCGACGCCACAGGAACAGGGCAGCTCCCACTTGCCAGGTCGCTGACAACGAGGCTGACACCATAGCCACCAATACCAGCCCTGCGGTACAGATGGCGGAACGGGCAGCGTCCGTCTGACAGTCCTCTGCGGTGGACAGTGATCAGCAGGAAGATTCCAGTGCAGGCTGTGAAGCTGCTCCGTCCCTCCCTATTAACCACTACGACCTTACAGAACATGAACTGACTTGCGCGCCCACATCGGGGCCGAGGGCTTCGACACTAGGCAGGACCCTGGTCCCGGGCCCGCTGAAGTGCCGCCGGACCATGGAGTCTGAACAACTCTGGGAGGGCCACAGTCGGCGGGGTATAACCATCACCATGATTAACCTACTGAACTACCGCAACTCTAGGCTTACTGCTTGGTCATGATGAATGTCAACATGGTTAGCTTCCCTGCCAAGATCCAACACCTGAGAGAAACAACAAAAATGGCTCTGAGCACTATGGGACTCGACACGCGATTCATTAATGTTTATGCAGCGTCATGCACTACCAAACGTCCAAGGACGTCGTCCCCGTTTTCCTAGGATAATATGAATTCAGCATCTTCGCCGGCGATTTTAATTGCATCCACCATCCCAAGGACCAAATTCCACACTACACGCCATTACCGAAACTGGGTATGGTGATTCACCATCTTCTAAGTACAGAGTTTTGTCGTGTGCCTTCGCCCATCGAGGCTCGTCGCTGCTGATTCCACATAAAGTCTCGATGCAGCTGGTATCAGTTCCTTCGCTCTCCTGTCCTTTCTCCACTTTACACAATACTTATCACAGCTGCGGATTTCATGTGGTGTCTCTTCTTTCAGACATGTCCGAAAGAACAGACAACACGCATTCATATAACTGATTCGTTTCGACGGGCAATGAAACCAAACCTTCATTGCGGGTGTACAGTATTGTTCGACCTCCGGCGGGAATCTAAAACTAGCGGGCGTGGAGGACATACGGGGACTGTGGGTAGGTGGAACTGGATGGGAATGTGTGTCGACCGGGAAACGTAACGGGTTGACCGCGCCTTTTCGACACATGCTGTGTGGAGAACGCAGTGGTTAACTGCCAAGTAAGCAGGAGATCCCGGGTTCGAGTCCCGGTGGGGCACACTTTTAGCTCGTCGCTGCAGAATCCACATCAAGTACCGATGCAGCTAACATCCTTTCCTTTCTCCTTTCTCCCCCTCCCCCCCCCCCCCCCTCCATCAATATACGCATTATGTATCAGAGCTGCGAATCGCGCCTGATGTCTGTTCTTTCGGACACATTCGAAAGAATAGACACCACCAAATACTTGGCGAAGTTGGTCAGCTCAGGTACCGTAGCTGCTCTGCACCACGGTCGACTCCGTATCATAAGTCCCGCTAATTTCAACCTTTTCGGTTGTCGGTGCCGTTTTCTAGGTTTCAGACGTCGCAGTTGATACTGACGTCTCCTTCTCAGAAAATTCCAAAGCGACTACACCCGATTGCATTGCATCCTCCTGGTAAAAACTTTCCTGAGGTGTCTAGACCGGACTTCACTAGCTCCACACATGTAAAAAGAGAACAAAATCCAACATACAATGAAATATCGCTGTCACCAATTTAACACGAGTGAACGGCCCTTAGCACGAAAATATCTTAGTACTTAATACAAAAATACCTTTACATGCAATGTAAATTTTCCCAATAAAATACTCTCAAAATGCAGATACATATAAAACAGACAAAGTATAAATAACACATGGTTCACATGAGCCACGATAGCATATTCTGCAGCTGCAGATCAATGTGCAAACAAATACACAATGAAAAAAATGGTCGCTACGACCTTTTGCACCCCAAGATGTGTCTTACTTCGCCGCCGTAACTACGTGATACGAAAAGAAACTAACAGTGACATCCTGGATAAGAGCCAAATGACTGTCGCCTGTTTATTGTCTCTGACTGGGAGGGCAGTATGCCACTGACATGCTTTATGATATGATGTTGTTATGATAGATAATGTTGTTGCTTATTAAGTCTGAATACTGCAAGGTCGTTAGTCAAATTATTATAAAACAACAGACAGCAAAGTTATAATCCTAGGATATATCTAGACAATTCTTGCTAGTCAATAATCAAACCTACAATCATACCATACGAGCGAATGCAGTTCTCATTGCCTTCGATGAATAACTAACTGATCTTTGAGTTTAGCTACTGCGTGCAATGACAGCACTGTCACAGTGAGAACAACCATAGGTTGATGACGATGAGATCCCATACTCCGAGGAGCGTAGTGGACGATGCGGGAGACCCGCACCGCTAACTAAGCAAGGTCCTAGCGGAGGTGGTTTGCCATTGTCTTCCTCCGACCGTAATGGGGATGAATGATGATGATGAAGAGGACACAACAACACCCAGGCATCTCGAGGCAGGGAAAATCCCTGACTCCGCCGGGAATCGAACCCAGGACCCTACAACATTTTAAATTTGTTATTAGGTATCACCAAACGGTGGAAAAGTTGTGGGGTAATCAAAGTATCTTGAAATTTAAGTCAAGCCTACTTATAACAAATTTTTATTTGCTGTAATTAATAGACACATTCATAAGAAGTTGACCGAGATCAAAGTTATCTAAAATTTCGATTGATTTTACACAAAACGACGCTAACAAGCACGAAGATATCCGTATCAGGATATTCAAACTCAATAAGACAAAATCACAAATTACAACTCAAGTCAGGCATTCAATCTGTGTATAAGAACAAGTAAGTAGTGAGCTGCTCGGAATATGGATCGCGCTATCGTAGATTGGAACAGTTAAGTTTCCCGAAAATCGGCAAAGAGCAAGCCCATCAGCACCAGATGTTGGACGGGAGATAAACCGCCACCATTCTTAGTTCCTGTGAGTATTTTCGTTCCGCCGTTACAACAACAAGAACATGTGTGTTTTTCTCACCAGATGCGTTTCGCTTTATTGAAGAAAAGCGTCATCAGTGATCTGTAATGAAAGATGTTTGCAATTTGATTTGTTTTTAAGATCGAAAAACATTTCTTTAACACTTTGTTGGTTTTTACTTACGGTAACTTCTGCTTGGTTCCTCACCTATATCAAGAATTGCCGTCTGCTAGTACATCTTTGGTTTCTTTCTTCATTAGACACTGATACTTGTAGTATAATTTTTCGCTGCTTTGCAGAACTACGCATTTTTTTATGTTTTACACAGCACATTTTTTCGCACACCACCGTTTACTATTTAATTTTATACTTCTTAGTGTATATTGTGTTTTGCAGTGTTGCCAGCATTGCCACTAGTTCTTGCCACTTTTTTGTGGTAAATAGGTGGGTCACAAGAAGCAAAAATGAGTGATATAAGCGCGTAGCAGCATGATGGAGTGTGAATTTGAGGAAAAAGGGAAGAGCAAGAAGTGAAATGAAATTAGCGGGAGGGGGGCGGTGTTGGAAAGGGAGACCTGAAGACTGTAAAAGTCTCTTTTCTTTTTCGTGTGACTTTGTAAGTTATTTCATGTAGTGTCTGGTTTCCAATATTTATTTGGTCATTGAGCACCTGTTTATTTTGTATTAATAATTTGGAAATTTCCTTGGAAAGGGAGAATGCGTCTGTCCTTACTAATTCTTATGATGTTAAGATCTTTTTCAATATTATTTTGTCTATAGTATTCCTGTTTTAGATTATCTGCAAATGTTGAGTGGTTTGTACCGTATTACAGTGCTCTGGTGTGTTCTTTATATCTTGTGTCAAATGTCCTGCCATTAATTCCAATGTATATTTTTTTTCACAATCTCTGCAACTGAGCTGATAAGAGGCCAGATTGTTGGTATCTGTCTGATTTTGATTTCAGTTTTGGGATGTTGAGTTGTTTGTTTTGTAAGTAATGTTTATGCCTAGTTTTTTTTAATGTGTTACATATTTTATGTGTGAATTTGTTATGGTAGGTCACTGTATGCCGTTTTTTGTAATAAAGTGTTGGTGTTGTTTGGTTATTTTTTTCATTATTTGTGTCTTTATTTTTCTGTTTTTTTGTTTACCATTGTTTGTGTCCATTTTCAAAGCTATATTTTTATAATGGTCAGCTCTTTTTGGCAATCGGAAGTGTTTAGGGCGATCCTGTTCAGTCTGTTTAACATGTATCTGGTCTTAGCCTTTTTCTGATTTTGCAGGTTTTTGAGGTTTCATTTAAGATAGTGCCAGTTATTGTGGGTTTTCTGTACATGTCAGATGTATGTTTGTGATTGTTTTTTTCTTTATGGTTACGTCTAGAAAGTTGAGTATGTTTTTTGTTCTTCTTCTATTGTGAACTTCGTATTTTTGTGTACAGTATTTACGTCTTTCTGTAGTTGCTGTATTCTATTTTTAGGTTCATCTACCATGCATATTATGTCATCGATGTGCCTGTACCAGCAGATGATATTGTAACTTTTCTTTGTCATTATGTCTTAAAAAATCCATTTTTCTGTATGATCCATGAAAATGTTGGCTAATGTCCTGAAATAGGTGAACCCATGGGTAAACATTCTTGTATGTACTATTCTTGCTTGAATTGAAAATAATTTTATTTTGTTATTAAGTGTAATAATTTTATTGTTCCACCCTCTACCAACCAACCCCTCCTGCCGCCCTCCCCCCCGCCCCTTTTCATTTCACTTCTTGCTTCTCATCTTTTCCTCAAACTCTCTCTCCATCACACTACTATACACTTATGTCCCTCATCTTTCCTTCTCCCTCATTCACGCACTCACCACAAAAAATAAAGGTCAAAGATAAACTAGTGGCAATTTTGACAACACCATACAACGCAACACACACTAAGAAGTATAAAAATAGACAGTAAACAGTGGTGTACGAAAAAGTGTGCTATGTAAAACGTAAAAAAATACGTAGTTCTACAAAGCAGCGGAAAACTGGACTACAAGTATCAGTGTGTAATGAAGAAAGAAACCAAAGATGCGCTAGCAGACGACATTTCCTGATGTAGCGAGAAACCAAGCAGAAATTACCGAAAATAAAAACCAACAAAATGTTAGAGAATCATTTTTCGATCTTAAAAACAAATCAAATTGTAAATACCTTTAGTTACAGACCACTGATAACGTGTACCATAATAAACCGAAACGCATCTCGGGAGAAAAACGGGCATTTTCATGTATTTGTAACGACAGAACCCGTCTTTCTTCTCGACTACATGGAAGAGGGTGTTATATGTTGACACAGCCTGATCAGTTACTCTGTCATTGCGCATCCGTTGTATTTCGAGTGCTACTTTCATCTCATACACCAATGGTATCAGATATGGTGCGACAGAGAATTTGTTGTCTTCTTTGAACTTAAATACATAATGTAAATCCTTAATGAGCCCCCACTTTCGGTGCAAATACCTCCATTTTGGAGAGTAATATCTCACGCAAATGTTCCCTAATGAATTGTAAAGCAACGGTGTACAAACAATATGGCCACAGAAAGAAACAATTCTTAGTTTTTCTAACGAAATTCTTTACCTTCCAAGAAACTCTACGTGGAAATGATGACGTAATGTAATGGACACGAATTCCGCTTTTTTAATGAAAAACCGGAAGGACGCAACAGAAACTTCCCACTCTTGACAAATTAACAACCACGAGGTTGGTACCTGGAGGAGTGCCTCCTCGATTAATTAGCTTCTGCACACCAAGCACGGTGGCGGGGGTGAAACATTCGACAGGATGTATCAAAATATTTTTTAGTGAAAGCAACCGGTTTTCTCATGCTGGCTGGGCTGCACTGTGGCTTCTCTTCCTTTGCTGTTCATGCATAAGAGGCAAAATGTCATGCTCAATTATTCTCTGGGGATGGCAATGGCAGCATGGTGACCTCTGCCGTCAGAGGGATGAGGCGGTGGCTCCGCCCACTACTGCAAGGAGCACGTCGCTGACCCTCTTCTGTGAAAATTGGCCATGTCTTCGGAGTGGTTCGCCTCTCCTAATGTACGGCTGCTGGTTTTTCTTATTTCTACAAGTTTACGACCATCTACAGTCCCATGTCCATTTCACTGCCAGGACATTTTAAACTCAGTAAAAAAGACGTCACAGGAAAGATGTCGCAAAGCACCGCAGTGGTTACGCGCACTAACGCAAGAAGACATATTCACTGCGCTGGCGTGGCAGAAGCTGCAGCTCGGGATTGCTTAAATGAGTTGCAACATCGTTAGAGTACCACCAGGGACGTGAAGCTGCTAACATGTTGAGGAAGTGGGAGCATAGGTACCAGGGCTGCTCAGCGGTCACTCCAGGCGTCGAACTTGCTAGGATTTTTTTTTTTTTTTTTAGTCGTCAATTAGCTGAGTGGTTTAATGCGGCCATGAATTCCATGCCTGTGCCAGTCTCTTCATCTCGGAGTAGTACTTGCAACCTACGTCCTCAATTGTTTGCCTGATTTATTCCAGTCTCTGTCTTACTCTACAGTTTCTTACCTCTACAGCTCCCTCTGGTACCATGGAAGCCATTTCCTGATGTTTTAGTAGACGTCCTATTAAGGTGTCCCTTCTCCTTGTCAGTGTTTTCCACATATTCCTTTCCTATCCAAGTTTGTGCAGACCATTCTCATTCCTTACCTTATCAGTCTTCCAAATTTTCAACATTCGTCTGTACCGCCACATCTCAAATGCTTCGATTTTCTTCTGTTCCGGTTTCCCCACAGTCTATGTTTCACCACCATACGAAGCTGTGCTCGAAATGTGCATTGTCAGAAATTTCTTCCTCAGCTGAAAGCATATGTTTGATACTAGTAGACTTTTCTTGGTCAGGAATGTCCTTTCTGCCAGTGCTTTTGATGTTCTACTTGCTCTATCCTTCAATGGTTATTTTCTGACTAGGTAGCAGAATTCCTTAAGTTCATCTACTTCTTGACCGTCAACCCAGATGTTACATTTCTCGCTGTTCTCAATTCTGCAACTTCTCATTACTTTCGTCTTTCTTCGATTTACTCTCAATCCATACTCTGTACTCATTAGACTGTACATTTCATTCACTAGATGATTAATTCTTCTTCACTTTCACTCAAAAATGTCATCAGTGAATCGTATCATTGATATCCTTTCACCTTGAATTTTAATTCCACTCCTGAAACTTTCTTTTATTTCAATCATTGCTTATTCGATGAACAGATTCAACAGTAACGGCGAAAAACTGAATTCCTGTCTTACATCCTTTTTAATCCGAGCGCTTCGTTCTTGGTCGTCCACTCTCATTATTTCCTCTAGGCTCTTGTACATGTTGTATATTACCCGTCTCTCCCTATAGTTTACCCCTGTTTTTCTCAGAAAATCGAACATCTTGCACCATTTTAACGCTTTTTCCAGGTCGACAAACCCTATGAATGCATCTTGATCTTTCTTTAGTCTTGCTTGCATTATCACCCGCAATGTAACGACAACTCTGGACAATGTACCTTTCCTAAAGCTAAGCTGCTCGTCGACTAACACATCCATAATCTTCTTATTCATTCTTCTGTATGTTATTCTTGTCAGCAACTTGAATGAATGAGCTGTTAGGCTGATGGTGCGATAATTCTCACACTTGTCAGCTCTTGCAGTCCTCTGAATTGTGGAGATGAAATTTTTCCGAAAGTCGGATGGTAGTTCGGCAGACGCCGTGAATAGTGGTTTTTTTGCTACTTTCCCCAAAGACTTTAGGAATTCTGATGGAATGTTATCTATCCCTTCTGATCTCTTTTAATTTATGTCCTCCAAAACTCTCTTAAATTCTGTTTCTAATTCTGGATCCCTATCTCTTCTACGTCGACTCCAGTTTCTTCCATCACATCAGACAAACTTCCCTCGTACAGGCCTTCAATCAACGCTTTCCACCTATCCGCTCTCTACTCTGCATTTAATAGTGGAATTCTCGTTGCATCATCATGTTACCACCTTTGCTTTTAATTTCACCGAACGTTATTTTGATATTTCTTTATGCTGAGTCAGTCCTTCCGACTATCGTTTCTTTCTAGATTTCTTCACAATTTCATACAGCCATTTCGTCTTAGCTCCCCTGCAGTTCTATTTATTTCATTCCTCAGCAACTTGTATTTCTGTATTCGTGAATTTCCCTGAACGTTTTTGTACTTCCTTTTCCATCTATCTACCGAGAACCTATATTTTTCTTTCCAACTTCAGTGGATGCCCTTTTTAGAGGTGTCCGTTCCTCTTCAACTGTACCGCCTACAGAGTTATTCCTTATTGCTGTATCAATAGTCTTAGAGAACTACAAGCGTGTTTCGTCATTCTTTATTACTTCTGTGTCCCACTTCTGGTTTATTTCTTAACCTTCAGCTTACTCTTTATCACTACTACATTGTGATCTGAGTCTATATCTGCTCCTGGGTACGCCTTACAACGGGGTATCTGGTTTCGGAATATCTGTCTGACCATGATGTAATCCAACTGAAGTCTTCCCTTATCACCCGGCCTTTTCCAATTACACCTCATCCTCTTGTGATCCTTGAACAGAGTATTCTCTGTTACTAGTTGAAATTTGTTACAGAGTTCAATTAGTCTTCCTCCTCTCTCATTTCTTGTCTCAAGCACATATTGGGAGTTAAGAGGCCAGAAATTCTGCCTCTTCAACAACTGTAGCTGACCAGGCTTTCTTGTTTACCGCCAATGTCAGACAGGCATTCTCGGTCAACACTGGCTGCCAAGAGCTGAGACGACTCATCAAGTTGCCATTGCCAGCCTGTCTTCATTGCCTGCGGGTTGCTACCTACGCTAAGTCTGAATACTACCGACTTCGTACCTTCCAAATGGTGGCTCACCTGCTAGGTGGCTGTCAACTGCTGTTTGCCGCGTACCCTGGTAGACTGTGGTTGGACCCTGGGTATGTTAACTGACCAGCCGTCACCAACTGTGAGCTACCATCATCCACACTAGAGACTGGGGTTTCCCTGGCATCAGCCCCGGTGTGCTTCGTGCTGAACAGCAGGAGCGAATCAGGTGCCTCAGCGCCGTGCACTGTCCATCGCACGCCACCAGCCCCGCCCTTACATCAGCACAATGGCTGCCACGCTCAAGGCAGCAGGCTTTCTCCGGCGCTGCCACAGCCTGTGCGACAGCGCAACGCACAGCCATGTGATGGTCCTTTGCTGACACCAGAACGCTTCTGCTGGCCGACACCAGCCTGTGTCAGAGAGAGCATTGACAGCCCGACATCATTGTTCCGTTTTATTATGGAATGAAGAGATTACTTGAGTACGCAGTTTTCATCTACATCTACATTTATACTCCGCAAGCCACCCAACGGTGTGTGACGGAGGGCACTTTACGTGCCACTGTCATTACCTCCCTTTTCTGTTCCAGTCGCGTATGGTTCGCGGGAAGAACGACTGTCTGAAAACCTCCGTGCGCGCTCGAACTCTCTAATTTTACATTCGTGGTCTCCTCGGGAGTTATAAGTAGGGGGAAGCAATGTACTCGATACCTCATCCAGAAACGCACCCTCTCGAAACCTGGCGAGCAAGCTACACCGCGATGCAGAGTACCTCTCTTGCAGAGTGTGCCACTGGAGTTTGCAAAACATCTCCGTAACTCTATCACGGTTACCAAATAACCCTGTGACGAAACGCGCCGCTCTTCTTTGGATCTTCTCTATCTCCTCCGTCAACCCGATCTGGTACGGATCCCACACTGATGAGCAATACTCAGGTATAGGTCGTCATGTAACCAGCTGACACCACCACCAGACCACAGCAGGCCTCCCAGGGTGGTGAGCTGCAAGCATCTGGACCTATCAGAGCCAGCCTAAACACTCACCTTAGCCGTCATCCACCAAACCACCTACTGTAGTGTGGAGTCAAGAGAGCCCGGATATGCTGCTGAGGAAAACACTACCACAAGCTCCGTAGCCGCATCCGCGAAGCATTGATATTGGTTGCAGGAGGATCAGAACCGACTTTATCCCAGACATGTTCGACGTCAGGTGAAAATTCAGGTCGAGTGACCAGTTGCTCCTCAAAGAACATTTGCACATACCTCGCCACATACGAGGTATATGAGAAAAGTAATGTAACTGATTTTTTATCTACGAAAGTTTTTATTTTTTTTAAACAACAATATTTTCGACATAAAAGTTTTCTGGGTTTGGTACCGCGTCATAATGTAAAAACTACTGCTGCTATAGAAAAGCCAACGTTTCGGCCACGATTGCAGCGGCCTTCTTCTGGGTCTGGGTTGGCTTTTCTATAGCAGCAGTAGTTTTTACATTATGACGCGGTACCAAACCCAGAAAACTTTTATGTCGACTGACTCTGGCCGCGGAAGCCTACGCAATTATATCAACAATATTTTCCTCTTCAAAGTAATTCCCTTCAGCAGCCATACCCGGGCGGAGTCGTAGTTCCCTCTCTTGGTAGCAGCCTTGAAATCATTCAACACGTAGGGCCTTCAACAAGTCGGTCACATTCTTTTGAATGACCTCCAGAGTTCCAGAATGACGTCGTTTTAAGACTTTTTTTCAAGATCTGGAAAAGAAAAAGATCACAAGGACTCAGATCACGTAAATAGGGAGCTGTGTAACTACAGGAATGTCTTTTGAGGTCAAAAATTCCGAGAAGGAAGTGGCTGTATGACATGTGATGTTGTCATGATGGAGTATCCACTTGTCTGCAGTGTCCAGTCTCATTCGATTCAGTCTCGTCCTAAGCATTTCAAGAACATCCTGAAAAACACGTGGTTGACAATCTTTCATTCGTGGGGAACCACAGTCATTTAAATTTTTGGAAAGAAATTTCCACCGTTTGACTGTTAACTGGTCGTTTATTTCACACAATCACGATTTCGGCTTTATAGCCATTCTCAAATGCATGCTGAAATGTTAAAAACGTCTGACCTATCTTTGACATGTCATAGTAGAAAAAAAAACTCGTTTCTGCTCTTTTAGACCAGTTGTCGTGTTAAGGGGAGACAGAAGGAAATTTTTATCCCTATTCTGCCGATGCTATTTTACCCTTTGAATAGATACACTTTTCAACAGAACTATATGCGATAAAACAATGACATTTTTACTGCATATATATAACACATATATGCCTCGATTTACAAGTAAAATGAACATAATACCTATTACGGTTTTGAAGAAAAAAAATTAGTCTTTCAGTAGTAAAATTTAACTTTTTTTGTACATTTATTATTGTAAAACAAGATTTTAAACATGGCTGCAGCAGCAACTGTTAAAATTCTTCACAATAAAGGATGGCAGTCAAAAACAGTTGCAGGATAGAATTTTTTTATTAAAATTCTTGACCAAGGTTTCGGTACATATAAATATACCTTCCTCAGAAGTAAAACTTCCTGAATGGAAAGACACATTCATTAGAAAAGCCATATCAACGAAAGTGTTTTTTTTTTTTTTACTTTATTGTTATTTTAAAACCTGTACAACAGGCAGGCTGTCAGCAGCACACTATGCTGCTCTTCAGCCATAGAAGACACAAGCAGCAAAAACAGGGAGAAGACACATAAGTCACAGAGCGGTGGGCAATAAAACAGGAGACACATAGAGACAATCACGGAGCCGTTCACACTCGTCGATAATCCACACTGCTAGCTGACGCACAACCACTGAAGATGATGATGGCACTGGTGAACGATGGAGGGGACGGTGAACACTAAACACTAAACACTAAACACACAAAACACTGATGGCGGCGACCTCCGGCGCGCGAATGTCCACGTAACGTGTGCGAGTCCGGGGACCTGCCAAGAGGGGGAGAAGGGGGAGGTGGGGGAGAGGGGAGAAAAAGGATGCCAATGGCTGAGGAGGCGGGGGCAGGAGGAGAGGAACAGGGGAGGGGAGGCCCGGGGGAGGAGGGGGGGAGAAAAGGAGGAGGGAGGGAAAAGGGAGAGGAGGGAGGGGGGAGAGGACGGAGCCTTGGGGCACACCGGCGGAGGGGAAAAAGGTGGAGGAATCGGTGTTATGGATGGAGACATAGGAAGGACGGCGGGAGAGAAAGGAGCCGATCAGACGGACGTAGTTGATGGGAAGGGCGAAGGTTTGGAGCTTGAAGAGGAGACCGGAATGCCATACGCGGTCATATGCACGTTCGAGGTCCAGGGAGACTAAGATTGCGGAGCGACGGGAATTAAGCTGTTCGGAAAGGAGATGAGTGAGGTGAAGGAGAAGGTCGTCGGAAGAGAAGGACGGCCGAAAGCCACACTGGGTGACGGGAAGGAGGCGGTGCTGGCGGAGATGCTGGTGGATGCGACGGGTGAGGATAGATTCCAGGACCTTGCTGAAGACCAAGGTAAGGCTGATGGGACGGTAGGAAGAGATGGCGGACGGCGGTTTGCCAGGTTTAAGGAACATGAGGATACAGGAGGTTTTCCACAGGTCGGGGTAGTAACCGGTGGACAGGACTACATTGTAGAGCCTGGCCAGGGTGGAGAGGAAAGAGACAGGAGCTTCACGAAGGTGACGGTAGGTGACACGATTGTGACCAGGAGCGGCGTTGCGTTTGGTGCGGAGTGTAACAATGAGATCCTGTGTAGTGATAGGGGCATTGAGTTCCGTGTGTGTAATGTTGTCCAAGTACTGGAAACCAGGAGCGAGGGGAGGGACAGAGGTGTCAGTTCGATCGCGGATATCCGGGAAGAGGGAGTAATCGAACTGGGGATCGTCAGGGATGGAGAAGACATCGGAGAGGTAGGAGGCAAAGTGATTGGCCTTACTAAGGGTGTCAGGGAAGGGGTGATCATCGTGGAGAAGAGGATAGTAGGGGGAGGGTTTAGTTCCGGTAAGGCGACGGAAGGCCGTCCAGAACTTGGACGAGTTGATTGTTAGGGTTGCATTTAAACGGGTGCATGTCTGTCGCCAGTCCCAGCGTTTCTTAGCCGCGAGCAAATTACGAACGTGTCGCTGGAGTTGCCGGTGGCGCCGTAGTGTGTCCGGGTCACGCGTGCGGAGGAAGGCACGGTAGAGACGACGGGATTCACGGAGGAGGAGAACGGCCTGTGGGGGTAAGGTAGGACGGTGGGGGTGGATGGCGACAGTAGGAACGTGGGCCTCCACGGCCTCAGACAAGATCTGCTGGAGAAAGGAGGCGGCATGGGTGACATCGGCAGGGTGGTGGTAGGTGAGAGGGTGGCTATCGACCTGGGTGGAAAGGGTATCCCGGTAGGCATTCCAGTCGGCTCGGGAATAGTCGTGGACATACTTAGGGGGAGGGTCAGTACGAGGGTCGGGGCGAGGGCGACGACCGTCTGAAACGGTGAGGAGGACAGGGAGATGGTCGCTACCAATAGGCTCCAGGACATCCACCGTTATGCGGCCAAGGAGGTTGGGGGAGGAGAGGATAACATCAGGAGTGGAGTTGGATTCAGGACGGGTATGCCGGGGGATGGGGACGAGGTCACCTTGAAGGGTGGAGAGGAACCGATGCCATCGCCGTAACTGGGCGGCGGAACGACTATGGATGTTGAGGTCGGCGGCGATCACGTAGGAGGAAAAGGTACGATCGACATGCGAGAGGAAGTCGAAGGGAATAGGAGCGTTGGGGCGGACATAGATGGTGGCGCAGGTAACGGTAAGGCCGGGGAAGAAGAGACTAAGGATCAGGTGTTCGGTGGGGTCGGGAAGGAGAGGTTGGAGCCGAACGGGGATCTGGCGGTGGTGACCAATGGCAACTCCGCCACGCGCAATTGGGAGGGGATTATCGGAGCGGTGGAGGAGGTAGGGCGAAGTGTGAATGGTGTGGTGGGGTTGGAGGAAGGTTTCATTGAGGAGGAAGGCATCCACGCGGTGGGTGGCAAGGGTGTGCAGGAAGAGGTTCCTGTTGGCGGGTAGGGAGCGGATGTTGTTGAAAAGGATACGTTGCTGTCACGCCATGATAGGGATTTAGACGAGGGTGTCGAGGCGGGAGAAGGTGAAATGGGCCTGGTTGTTGGAGTAGGTGGCGTACATCTTGAGTTGGAATATGGAACGGGCGGCGAGGGAGATCTGTTGGAGGGTGTGTGGGCGCTGAAAGGGATGAACATTCTGGAGGACGATGGTAAGGAACCTGATGATGTCCTCAGCGGTGGGGGGGGGGGGACGAAGGGAATTGCCAGGAGGGGTGGGGGCGTCCAGGGGACGGACAGGGACGGTGAGTTCAGGAGTGGTTGGAGGGGGTCGGGCTTTACACTTTTGGGAATAGGTGGGATGGGGGAGATTGCAGGTGTTGCAGGAAGGAGGGGATTGGAGGTTGGGGCACTGCCTGAGGAAGTGCGCTTGCCGACAATGCGGGCAGGTGGGGGCCTCGCGGCACTCAGCTGTGGGGTGCGCGTTATAGCGCAGATACCTCTGGCAGCGCAGGGATTGAGGAGGGGAACGGGAGGGGTCGACCTTGTACCGCTGGTTAAAAAGGAGGGCACCCTCCTTCAGGAGACGGTCAACGGAGGGGGCGTGCTCAGAAAAAACCCGCATAAGGCGGCTGGGGCTGGCAGCGTTATGTATGCGGCGAACCGCTCGCACCTCCAAATGGGGATGCGCCTTGAGCTCCGCCAACACCTCCTCCTCCGTGATCACTGGACTAAGCCGGGTGATCATGGCGGTGAGAGTTGGCGGGCGATGCGGAGGTTGGGGTTGGCGGGAGGGAGGTGGTGAAGGAGCAGGGGTGAGAGAGGCATGAGGGCCAAAGCGGGTGACAGGGATTTGGGAAAGGAGGTAGGTGTGGAGGGTTGGGCTGGGGTAGGAGATGAGGACCGAATCTCGGCGAGGAGTGAGGAGGGAGATGGGGGCACCAGGACAATGCTGGCGAAGGATGAGGGTGAGGTTCCGGGCTTCAAGGAGAGAGGGATCAGGACGGGAGAGGAGGTAGCGATAGGAGGAAAGGGGAGAGGAGGAGGATGAGGGGGCAGGGACAGGCGAGGAGACTTCCATGGCATCATGGGTGGGGGAAGGAGGATGAGGCGCAGCCTTTTTGGAAGCAGAGGAAGCAGGAGTGCCACCGGGGCGCTTGACGGCGGTGGAGGAGGTGTGGGGGACGGGAACAACGGGAATGTGGCGGGGAGTGGCAGGTCCCGGGGCCGAGTCGGCGCCGGAGATGGTGATGGTGACGGTGAAGGCGAAGGCGACGGCGGCGATGACGATGACGGTGGCAGCGGCGGCGGTGATGGCGAAGGTGACGGGGAGAGCTGGGCGTGGGCAGTGGCCCGACGGGCCACCACCCGAGCCGGAGCTGCAGTGACAGGCTGGGGGAGTGGGGGGAAGGGATCAGAACGAGAGGAGCGGGAGGAAGAAGCGGGAGAGGGGGCGACAAAGATAGAGGGTGAAGGGAGAGTGAGGAGAGGCGGAATGGAAGGAGGGGGGTGGGACTGGGCACACCAAGTTATAGTGGTGGAGGCGGCGGAAGGGGAGGTATAGACAATGGCGGTGGTGGTAGTAGTGACAGTGGCGGTGGGGGCGGACATGACGGGAGAGAGAAACAAGAACGAACAGAACGAAGAGGAGAGGACAGAAACTGGGGACAGACAAAGACGAAGACGGATGAAGACGAAGACGGCCGTAGACCAGGGTCAGGACGGCGGCGATGGCGGCGACCAGGCGGCACCGGATGGCGGCGGCGGCGGGCACCGGATGGCGGCGACGGCGTCGGCGGCGATCAGCAGGCGGCGGCGGCGGCGGCGAGCACCGGCATTCGGCGACCAGGCGGGGGCGGCGAGCCCCGGCAGGCGGCGACGGCGGCGGCGGCGGCGAGGACCGGAAGGCGGCGACCAAGCGGCGGTAGCGGCGGCGAGCACCGGCAGGCAGTATAGACGGCAAGCAGACGACACGGCAGGGATCTTCCACGTCGAAGGGCGGTGGGAGAGGAAGGAGGCCACCAGACGGATGTAGTTGATGGGAAGGGCGTAGGTTTGGAGTTTAAACAGGAGACCGGGATGCCAGACACGGTCGTAGGCCTTTTTGAGGTCAAGTGAGACAAAAATGGCGAAGCGACGGGAGTTAAGCTGGAGGGAGAGGAGATGAGTGAGGCGGAGGAGTTGGTCATCAGCAGAGAAGGAAGGTCGAAAGCCACATTGGGTGTTTGGGAGGAGGTGGTTTTGGTGGAGGTGGAGATGGATGCGCCGGGAAAGGATGGATTCCAAGAGCTTGCTGAACACCGATGTGAGACAGATAGGACGATAGGAAGAGGCATCAGATGGAGGCTTATTGGGTTTGGAGAACATCAGGATACGGGAGGTTTTCCACAGGTCGGGATAGAAGCCAGTGGCAAGGATGACATTGTAGAGGGTGGCAAGGAGGGAAAGGAAGGAGGGAGGGCAGTGTTTGAGGTGGTGGTAGGTAACGCAGTCGTGGCCGGGAGCAGTGTTGCGTTTAGTGCGGAGTGTGAGGCTGATGTCCTGTGTAGTGATGGGAGTGTTAAGTGCAGAAGGTGGGGTGTGGCCCAAGTACTGGAAGCTAGGAGCAAGGGGAGGAACAGAGGTATTCGTACGGTCCATGACATCAGGGAAGAGGGAATAATCAAAGTGGGGATCATCTGGGATGGAAAAAACATCAGAGAGGTGGGAGGCAAAGTGGTTGGCCTTACTGAGGTTGTCAGGAAAGGGACGGTCATTAAGGAGGAGAGGGTACTGGGGGGTGGGGCGGTTCCCAGTAAGGCGGTGGAAGGCAGACCAATACTTGGAAGAGTTGATGGGGAGTGTGGTGTTGAGTCGTGTACATGTCTGGCGCCAGGCTCGGCGTTTCTTCGCAACAAGCAGGTTGCGGATGTGTCGCTGTAATTGCCGGTGGCGGGTAAGTGTATCCCGGTCACGAGTGCGGAGAAAAGAGCGGTAGAGGCGGCGGGACTCTCAAAGGAGAAGGACGGCCTGTGGAGGCAGGGTGGGGCGGTGAGGGTGGATGGCTTTGGTGGGGATATGGGTGGCGACGGCGTCAGACAATGTCTGGTGCAGGAAGGCAGCAGCGCGAGCGATGTCATCAGGAGACTGGAGGGTAAGGTCGTGGCCGTCAACCTGGGTGTGAATGGAATCCCGGTAGGCATCCCAGTTGGCACGGGAGTAATCATGGACAAGTTTAGGAGGGATGTCAGGACGAGGAGTGTGGCGGGGATGGCGACCGTTAGAGATAGTGAGGAGGACAGGAGCATGGTCACTGCCAATGAGGTCAAGGACATCCACGGTGATGCGCCCAAGGAGGTTCGGAGAGGCAAGGACCACATCAGGAGTGGTGTTGGATTCGGGCCGGGTGTGCTGAGGCAGGGGAACCAGGTCTCCCTGGAGAGTGGTGAGAAACTGATGCCACCGCCGGAGGTCGGCAGGATCACGGCTGTGGATATTGAGGTCAGCGGCAATCACGTAGGTGGAGAAGGTGCGGTCAATGTGGGCCAGGAAATCGTACGGGATGGGGGTGCGAGGGCGGACATAAATGGTGGCACAGGTGATGGTAAGGGTGGGGAAGAAGAGGCTGAGGGTGAGATGCTCGGCAGGATTGTTAAGGAGAGGTTGGGGCCGGACTGGGAGGATCTTGAGGTGGCCTATAGCAACTCCGCCACGTGCCAGAGGGTACGGGTTATCGGTGCGATGTAGGGTGTAAGGGGCAGTGGAGACGGAGATACGGGGCTGAAGGAAGGTTTCATTGAGGACGAAGGCATCCACGCGGTGCTGACGTAGGGTGTGGAGGAAGAGGAGTTTGTGGGTGGGCAGGGAGCGAATGTTGTGGTACAGGATACGGTACGGTTGTTGTACCATGGGAGTGGAGAGTTAGACGAGGGTGGTGAGGGGGGTGAAGGTGAAGTGGGCCTGGTTGTGGGAGTAAGTGGCATAGGTGGTAAGATGGAACGGGCAGCGAGGGCGATTTGGGAAAGAGTGTGGGAGCGCTGGAAGGGGTGGATGTTTTGGAGCACAATGGTGGTGAAACGGATGATGTCCTCAGCAGTAGGGGGAGGGCGGAGCGAGTTGTTGGGGTGGATGGGGTCATCAACAGGACGGACAGGGACGGTGAGCTCAGGGGTTACTGGTGGAGGTTTCGCTTTACACTTCGAGGAGTAGGTAGGATGGGGTTCATTACAAGTGTTGCAGGAGGGGGGAGAGGTGAGGTTGGGGCAATGCTTGAGGAAGTGGGAAGCTTCGCAGTGGGGACAAGTAGGGGGGTTCTTGCAGGCAGAGGTAACGTGGTCGTTGTAGGTGAGACAGCGTTGGCAGCGGTAGGATTGGACTGGGGAACGGGAGGGGTCCACCTTATGGCGCTGATTGTAGATGAGGGCTCCCTCGGTAAGGAGGCGGTCAATGGAGGAGGAGGATTCAGTGAATATCCGCATGAGAAAAGTCGGCCCGGCATCATTGAAGATGCGACGGGCCAAGCGGATTTCTATGTCGGGCCGGGAGTTGAGTTCCGCCAACACCTCAGCCTCCGTGATCACGGGGCTAAGCTTCGTGATCACAGCGGTGAAGGTCGGCAGACGTCGGGGAGGTTGAGGCTGACGGGGAGAGGACGGGGTGTGGTAGGGGGTGAGGGTTGCACGTTGGCCAAATTGGATACGAGGGATGCGGGAGAGGAGGTCGGTGTGGAAGGAAGCATTGGGGGATTTTATGAGGACCGAGTCCTTGCGAGGAATCAGTTGGGAGATGGGAGCATTGGGGCAGTATTTCCGGATGGCGAGAGTGAGGGAGCGGGCATCAAGGAATTGAGGGTCAGGATTGGAGAGGACAAAGGTGTGGGTGGCAGGCGTGGCGGGGGCGGGGGTCGGGGCCGCGTCCATGGGAGTGGGTGGGTCACGGGGATTGGGGGTTTTTTTGGAGGAGACTTCGGGGGAAGGGTCAGCATTCGGGCGCTTTGAAGGTTTCGTGGACACCACTGGGTGGGGAGGGGGCAGGGGGACGGGTTGCAGGGGGAGATGGCGGGGGGCAGGACCACCCTGAGCAGCGGAAGACGCAGACGGTGGGGGCGTGGGTGTCACTGAGACTGTGGAGCGTCGAGCAGAGATCCGTGCTGGCTTGGAGCCTGTCGGAGGCGGTGCGGGGAGCGGCGGAAAGTCTGTAGCTGGCGATGGGGCGACAGTGATAGGGGAAGAGGAGTTGGGGGTGCGTACAGCCGAAAGTGGCGCAGGGGTGGGGTGGACAGGGAGAGAAGGAAGGACGGGAAGTGGGGTGGAGGATGAGCTCCATGTGATGGTGGTTGGAGCAGTGGAGGGAGAGGTGAAAATGATAGTGGTAGTGGTGGTGGGTTGGGACATGGCGGCGGCGCGCGAGAAGGGCGGCGGCGGCGACCAGACGGCGACGGCGGCGACCGGCAGGCGGCGGCGGCGGCGGTGGCGGCGGCGGCGGCGAGCACCGGCAGGCGACGGCGGTGGCGGGCCCCGGCAGGCGGCGACGGCGGCGGCGGCGGCGGCGGCGGCGGCGGCGAGGACCGGAAGGCGGCCAAACGGCGGCGCAGACGGCGACGGCGGCGACGGCGGCGAGCACCGGCAGGCGGCGACCAGGCGGCGGCGGCGGCGGCGGCGGCGGCGGCGAGGACCGGAAGGCGGCGACCAAGCGGCGGCGGCGAGCACCGGCAGGCAGTATGGACGGCAAGCAGACGACACGGCAGGGAAACGGCGGGAATCTTCCACGTCGAAGGTGCACCCTGAGAGTAGCCCAGGCAATAATACTCTTCGATGAAGAAGAGAGGGAATCCAACCCTCGAATGGATAACGAAAGTTTTTTTTTTTTTTTTTTTTTTTACTTTATTGTTATTTTAAAACCTGTACAACTCAGGTAGGCTGGCAGCGTCACACTACGCCGCTCTTCAGCCATAGCGTTTTACAAGAGTATAAAACATGGTGAATGACAATGAACAAAGTGACGGGCAAAAGAGAGAGGTCACAGAGACATAAAAAACACGGAGTCGTTCACATGTGACGATAACAACACTGAAAACACGTTGGCACGGCGCACAAAACACTGATGAGTCCGACGGCACAAGTGAACGTAGGAGTGGGACGGCGGACACCAAAAACACTATACGACGTCACACACACGAGACACAAAAGGCGACGATCTCCGGCGCGCGAATGTTCACTATACGTGTGCGAGTCCGGGGACCTGCCAAGAGAGGAGGAGGAGGAAGGGGAGTGGGAGAGCGAGAGGGGAGAGCAGAGATGCCAAGGGCAGGGGAGATAGGGGGGAGGGAGGAAGGGGGAGAGGATGCCCGGGGGAAGAGGGGGAAGGGAGGGGACAGGGAGATGGAAAAAGAAGGGAAGAGAAGAGAAGGGAGGGAGGGTGCCGAAAGGAAAGGACACGGGAAGTGGGGGGCGGGGCAGGGTCAAAGTTGATAGGAGGGGCAGATGGAGGGGACGAAGACATCATCAGGGAGAGGGAGCTGGCGGAAGCCACCTTGGGAGAGGGTATGGAGGGTGGAGAGATGGAGACCGGGTGGGACGTGGGAATACAGGCGCGGCAGCGGGCGGGGGTGGGAGAGGATCGGGGAAATGAGCGGGTGAGGAGGATCAAGTTTACGTGAGGTGTACAGAATACGTATCCTTTCAAGGAAAAGGAGGAGGTGGGGGAAGCGGATGAGATCATACAGGATCCGCGTGAGGGAGGGGAGACGGATGCGATAGGCAAGGCGGAGAGCATGGCGTTCAAGGATTTGGAGGGATTTATAGAAGGTAGGGGGGGCGGAGATCCAGGCTGGATGGGCGTAACAAAGGATAGGGCGGATGAGGGATTTATAGGTGTGGAGGATTGTGGAGGGGTCCAGACCCCACGTGCGGCCGGAAAGGAGCTTGAGGAGACGGAGTCGGGAATGTGCCTTGGCTTGGATTGTCTGGAGATGGGGAGTCCAGGAGAGGCGACGGTCGAGGGTGACGCCAAGGAACTTAAGGGTGGGAGTGAGGGCGATAGGACAGCCATAGACGGTGAGATAGAAATCAAGGAGGCGGAAGGAAGGGGTGGTTTTGCCTACAATGATCGCCTGGGTTTTGGAGGGATAACGAAAGTGTGTTTTTTTTTTTTTTTTTCTTTATTGTTATTTTCAAACCCGTACAAACAGGCAGGCTGTCAGCAGCATGGTACGCCGCTCTTCAGCCGTAGAGGAGATAAAGATAGAACAGAAAGAATACACAAATGTGACATAACGGTGGGAAATAAAATAGTAGACACATAAAGACAAACACGGAGCCGTTCACACTTGACGAAAATTCACTACAAACTGTTGTCACGACGCACTAACACTGAAGATGGCGATGGCACAGGTGAACGATGGAGTATGACGGGAACACTGAACACGAAACACGACGGCACTCACGAGACACTGATGGCGATGATCTCCGGCGCGCGAATGTCCACTCAGCGTGTACGAGTCCGGGGACCTGCCAAGAGAGGAGGTGGAGGAGGAGGAAGGGGAAATGGGAGAGGGGAGAGCTGAGATGCCATGGGCAAAGGAGAGAGGGGGAGGGAGGAAGGGGGAGTGAAGCCCGGAGGAGAGGGTAGGAGGGAGGGGGGAAAGGAAAGAGAAGGGAAAGGAAAAGGGGGGGAGGGAGGGTGCCTGAAGGAAAGGTCACAGGAGGGGGGGGGAGGATCAAAGTTGATAGGAGGGGTAGATGCAGGGGAGGAGGACATCATCAGGGAGGGGGAGCTGGCGGAAGCCACCTTGGGAGAGGGTAAGGAGGGTGGAGAGATGGAGACCGGGTGGGACATGGGAGTACAGGCGCGGCAGCGGGCGGGGGTGGGAGAGGACCGGGGAGACGAGCGGGTGAGGTGGATCGAGTTTACGGGAGGTGTATAGGATTCGTATCCTTTCGAGGAAGAGGAGGAGGTGGGGGAAGGGGATAAGGTCATACAGGATCCGCGTGGGGGAAGGGAGACGGATGCGATAGGCAAGGCGGAGAGCATGGCGTTCAAGGATTTGGAGGGGTTTATAAAAGGAAGGGGGGGGCGGAAATCCAGGCTGGATGGGCGTAACAAAGGATAGGGCGGATGAGGGATTTATAGGTGTGGAGGATGGTGGAGGGGTCCAGACCCCACGTCCGGCCGGAAAGGAGCTTGAGGAGACGGAGTCGGGAACGTGCCTTGGCTTGGATTGTCTGGAGATGGGGAGTCCAGGAGAGGCGACGGTCGAGGGTGACGCCAAGGTACTTAAGGGTGGGGGTGAGAGTGATGGGACGGCCATAAACGGTGAGATAGAAATCAAGGAGGCGGAAGGAGGGAGTGGTTTTGCCTACAATGATCGCCTGGGTTTTGGAAGGATTGACCTTGAGCAACCACTGGTTGCACCAAGCGGTGAACCGGTCAAGATGGGATTGGAGAAGGTGTTGGGAGCGTTGCAGGGTGGGGGCAAGGGCAAGGAAGGCGGTGTCATCGGCAAACTGGAGAAGGTGGACGGGGGGTGACGGCGGCGGCATATCCGCCGTGTACAACAAGTACAGAAGGGGGGAGAGGACGGAGCCTTGGGGCACACCGGCGGAGGGGAAAAAGGTGTAGGAATCGGTATTATGGATGGTGACATGGGAAGGACGGCGGGAGAGAAAGGAACCGATCAGACGAACGTAGTTAACGGGAAGGGCGAAGGTTTGGAGCTTGAAGAGGAGACCGGAATGCCATACGCGGTCATATGCGCGTTCGAGGTCAAGAGAGAGGAAGATTGCGGAGCGACGGGAATTGAGCTGTTCGGAAAGGAGATGAGTGAGGTGAAGGAGAAGATCGTCGGAAGAGAAGGACGGCCGAAAGCCACACTGGGTAACGGGGAGGAGGCGGTGCTGGCGGAGATGCTGGTGGATGCGGCGGGTGAGGATAGATTCCAGGACCTTGCTGAAGACCGAGGTAAGGCTGATGGGACGGTAGGAGGAGGCGGCGGACGGCGGTTTGCCAGGTTTGAGGAACATGAGGATACGGGAGGTTTTCCACAGGTCGGGGTAGTAACCGGTGGACAGGACTACATTGTAGAGCCTGGCCAGGGTGGAGAGAAAAGAGACAGGAGCTTCACGAAGGTGACGGTAGGTGACACGATCATGACCAGGAGCGGTGTTGCGTTTGGTGCGGAGTGTATTGATGAGATCCTGTGTGGTGATGGGGGCATTAAGGTCCGTGTGTGGAATGTTGTCCAAGTACTGGAAACCAGGAGCGAGGGGAGGGACAGAGGTGTCAGTTCGATCGCGGATATCTGGGAAGAGGGAGTAATCGAACTGGGGATCATCAGGGATGGAAAACACATCGGACAGGTAGGAGGCAAAGTGATTGGCCTTACTAAGGGCGTCAGGGAAGGGGTGATCATCGTGGAGAAGAGGATAGTAGGGGGAGAGTTTAGTTCCGGTAAGGCGACGGAAGGCGGTCCAGAACTTGGACGAGTTTATAGGGAGGGTAGCATTTAAACGGGTGCATGTCTGTCGCCAGTCCCGGCGTTTCTTGGCCGCGAGCAAATGTCGAATGTGTCGCTGTAGTTTCCGGTGGCGTCGTAGGGTGTCCGGGTCACGCGTGCGGAGGAAGGCACGGTAGAGACGACGGGATTCACGGAGGAGGAGGACGGCCTGTGGTGGTAAGGTAGGACGGTGGGGGTGGATGGCAACAGTAGGGACGTGGGCCTCCACGGCCTCAGACAAGGTCTGCTGGAGAAAGGAGGCGGCATGGGTGACATTATCGGGACGGCGGTAGGCGAGAGGGTGGCTATCGACCTGAGTGGAGAGGGTATCCCGGTAGGCATTCCAGTTGGCACGGGAATAGTCATGGATGTACTTAGGGGGAGGGTCATGACGAGGGTCGGGGCGGGGGCGACGGCCGTCTGAAACGGTGAGGAGGACAGGGAGATGGTCGCTACCAATAGGCTCCAGGACATCCACCGTAATGCGACCAAGGAGGTTGGGGGAGGAGAGGATAACATCGGGAGTGGAGTTGGATTCGGGGCGGGTGTGCTGGGGGATGGAGATGAGGTCGCCTTGAAGGGAGGAGAGGAACCGATGCCACCGCCGTAACTGGGCAGCGGAGCGACTATGGATGTTGAGGTCGGCAGCGATCACATAGGAGGAGAAGGTACGGTCGATGTGGGAGAGGAAGTCGAAAGGAAGAGGGGCGTTGGGGCGGACATAGATGGTGGCACAGGTAATGGTAAGGCCGGGGAAGAAGAGACTAAGGATCAGGTGTTCGGTGGGGTCGGGAAGGAGAGGCTGGAGCCGAACGGGGATCTGGCGGTGGTGGCCAATGGCAACTCCGCCACGCGCAACTGGGAGGGGATTATCGGAGCGGTGGAGGAGATAGGGGGAGGTGTGGATGGAGTGGTGGGGTTGGAGGAAGGTTTCATTGAGGAGGAAGGCATCCACGCGGTGGGTAGCAAGGGTGTGCAGGAAGAGGTGCTTGTTGGCGGGAAGGGAGCGGATATTGTTGAAAAGGATACGATGCTGTCGCGCCATGATAAGGACTTATACGAGGGTGTCAAGGCGGTAGAAGGTGAAATGGGCCTGGTTATTGGAAAAGGTGGCGTACATTTTAAGGTGGAATATGGAACGGGCGGCGAGGGAGATCTGTTGTAAGGTGTGGGGGCGCTGAAAGGGATGGACGTTTTGGAGGACAATGGTGAGGAACCTGATGATGTCCTCAGCAGTGGGGGGGGACGAAGGGAATTGCCAGGAGGGGTGGGGGCGTCTAGGGGACGGACAGGTACGGTGAGTTCAGGAGTGGTGGGAGGGGGTCGGGCTTTACACTTTTGGGAGTAGGTGGGGTGGGGGAGGCTGCAGGTATTACAGGAGGGAGGGGATTGGAGGTTGGGGCACTGCCGGAGGAAGTGCGCTTGCCGACAATGCGGGCAGGTGGGGGCCTCGCGGCACTCTGCTGTTGGATGTGCATTGTAGCGCAGACATCTCTGGCAGCGCAGGGATTGTGGGGGGGAACGGGAGGGGTCGACCTTGTACCGTTGATTGAAGAGGAGGGCACCCTCCTTCAGGAGACGGTCAATGGAGGGGGCGTCCTCAGAGAAAACCCGCATAAGGCGGGTGGGGCCGGTCGCGTTGAAAATGCGGCGGACTGCCCGCACCTCCAGGGTGGGATGGGCCTTCAGCTCCGCCAGCACCTCCTCCTCCGTGATCGACGGGCTAAGCCGAGTGATCACGGCGGTGAGGGTCGGCGGGCGACGCGGGGGTTGGGGTTGGCGGGTAGGAGATGTGGAGGGAGCAGGGGTGAGGGTGGCGTGAGGACCAAAACGGGTGATGGGGAGGCGGGAGAGGATGTCAGTATGGAGGGTTGGGCTGGGGGAGGAGATAAGAACAGAATCCCGTCTGGGAGTAAGGAGAGAGATGGGGGCGCCAGGGAAATGTTGGCGGAGGAGGAGGGAGAGATTCCGGGCCTCGAGGAAGGAAGGATCGGGACAGGACAGGAGCTATTTGTAGAGACCGAGTGGGGAGGAGGAGGAGGAGGGAGCGGGGCCTGGTGGGGAGACGTCCATGGCATTTTGGGGTGGGGATGGAGGGCGGGGTGGAGCCTTTTTAGGAGCAGAGGAAGTGGAGGCGCCACTAGGGCGTTTGACAGCGGCAGATGGGCGGGTGGTGACAAGAGGGACGGGAACGATGGGGAGGTGGCGGGAAGGGACAGGTCCCGGCATGGACGCAGCAGTCGGCGCCGGAGATAGTGACTGTGACGGTGCAGGCGAATGTGGCAGTGATGGTGATGGTGACGATGATGACGGTGGTGGCGGTGGCGGTGGCGGCGGTGATGGCGATGGCGATGGCGATGGCGACGGGGAGAGCCGGGCGTGGCCAGTGGCCCGACGGGCCACCACCCTAGCGGGAGCTGCAGTGACAGGCTGGGGGAGTGGGGGGAAAGGATCAGAACGAGAGGAAGAGGCGGGAGAGGGGGCGACAAAGAGCGAGGGCGGTGGGATAGAGAGGAGGGGAGGGATGGAAGGAGGGGGGTGGGACTGGGCACACCAAGTGATAGTGGTGGGGGCGGCGGAAGGGGACGTATACACGATGACGGTGGTGGTAGTAGTGACGGTGGTGGTGGGGGCGGACATGACGACAAGAAGAAGAAAGAAAAACACAGCACTAAAAGGACAGGACACACACTGGGAGACGACGGACGGCGACGGCGACGGCGACGGCGAGAGGCAGGGACGCTGCCGCCGCGGACGGGGCCAGGGCGGCGGCGGCGGCTGCTGCTGCTGCTGCTGCTGGCTGGACTGCTGCTGGCTGGACTGCTGCTGCCACCGGAGGGCTGGCTGGCTGGCTGGCTGGCTGGCTGGCTGCGGGACCACTGCTGCAGGCCGGGACCGGGAACTGCTGCTGCTGCTGCTGCTGGCTGGCTGGCTGGCTGGAACCCCTAGCACTTCGATTAGCGCGAAAATGGCACTATCGAAGGGCGGTAACCTTGCGGTGTACCGCCGGAGATGAACGAAAGTGTTTTTTTTTTTTTTTTTCTTTATTGTTATTTTCAAACCCGTACAAACAGGCAGGCTGTCAGCAGCATGGTACGCCGCTCTGCAGCCGTAGAGGAGATAAAGATAGAACAGAAAGAATACACAAATGTGACATAACGGTGGGTAATAAAACAGTAGACACATAAAGACAAACACGGAGCCGTTCACACTTGACGAAAATTCACTACAAACTGTTGTCACGACGCACTAACACTGAAGATGGCGATGGCACAGGTGAACGATGGAGTATGACGGGAACACTGAACACGAAACACGACGGCACTCACGAGACACTGATGGCGATGATCTCCGGCGCGCGAATGTCCACTCAGCGTGTACGAGTCCGGGGACCTGCCAAGAGAGGAGGTGGAGGAGGAGGAAGGGGAAATGGGAGAGGGGAGAGCAGAGATGCCATGGGCAAAGGAGAGTGGGGGAGGGAGGAAGGGGGAGTGAAGCCCGGAGGAGAGGGTAGGAGGGAGGAGGGAAAGGAAAGAGAAGGGAAGGGAAAAGGGGGGGGAGGGAGGGTGCCTGAAGGAAAGGACACAGGAGGGGGGGGAGGATCAAAGTTGATAGGAGGGGTAGATGCAGGGGAGGAGGACATCATCAGGGAGGGGGAGCTGGCGGAAGCCACCTTGGGAGAGGGTAAGGAGGGTGGAGAGATGGAGACCGGGTGGGACATGGGAGTACAGGCGCGGCAGCGGGCGGGGGTGGGAGAGGACCGGGGAGACGAGCAGGTGAGGTGGATCGAGTTTACGGGAGGTGTATAGGATTCGTATCCTTTCGAGGAAGAGGAGGAGGTGGGGGAAGGGGATAAGATCATACAGGATCCGCGTGGGGGAAGGGAGACGGATGCGATAGGCAAGGCGGAGAGCATGGCGTTCAAGGATTTGGAGGGATTTATAAAAGGAAGGGGGGGCGGAGATCCAGGCTGGATGGGCGTAACAGAGGATAGGGCGGATAAGGGACTTACAGGTGTGGAGGATGGTGGAGGGGTCCAGACCCCACGTTCGGCCGGAAAGGAGTTTGAGGAGACGGAGTTGGGAACGTGCCTTGGCTTGGATTGTCTGGAGATGGGGAGTCCAGGAGAGGCGACGGTCGAGGGTGACGCCAAGGTACTTAAGGGTGGGGGTGAGAGCGATGGGACGGCCATAAACGGTGAGATAGAAATCAAGGAGGCGGAAGGAGGGAGTGGTTTTGCCTACAATGATCGCCTGGGTTTTGGAAGGATTGACCTTGAGCAACCACTGGTTGCACCAAGCGGTGAACCGGTCAAGATGGGATTGGAGAAGGCGTTGAGAGCGTTGCAGGGTGGGGGCAAGGGCAAGGAAGGCGGTGTCATCGGCAAACTGGAGAAGGTGGACAGGGGGTGACGGCGGCGGCATATCCGCCGTGTACAAAAGGTACAGAAGGGGGGAGAGGACGGAGCCTTGGGGCACACCGGCGGAGGGGAAAAAGGTGTAGGAATCGGTATTATGGATGGTGACATGGGAAGGACGGCGGGAGAGAAAGGAACCGATCAGACGAACGTAGTTAATGGGAAGGGCGAAGGTTTGGAGCTTGAAGAGGAGACCGGAATGCCATACGCGGTCATATGCGCGTTCGAGGTCAAGAGAGAGGAAGATTGCGGAGCGACGGGAATTGAGCTGTTCGGAAAGGAGATGAGTGAGGTGAAGGAGAAGATCGTCGGAAGAGAAGGACGGCCGAAAGCCACACTGGGTAACGGGGAGGAGGCGGTGCTGGCGGAGATGCTGGTGGATGCGGCGGGTGAGGATAGATTCCAGGACCTTGCTGAAGACCGAGGTAAGGCTGATGGGATGGTAGGAGGAGACGGCGGACGGCGGTTTGCCAGGTTTGAGGAACATGAGGATACGGGAGGTTTTCCACAGGTCGGGGTAGTAACCGGTGGACAGGACTACATTGTAGAGCCTGGCCAGGGTGGAGAGAAAAGAGACAGGAGCTTCACGAAGGTGACGGTAGGTAACACGATCGTGACCAGGAGCGGTGTTGCGTGTGGTGCGGAGTGTATTGATGAGATCCTGTGTGGTGATGGGGGCACTAAGGTCCGTGTGTGGAATGTTGTCCAAGTACTGGAAACCAGGGGCGAGGGGAGGGACAGAGGTGTCAGTTCGATCGCGGATATCTGGGAAGAGGGAGTAATCGAACTATGGATCATCAGGGATGGAAAACACTTCGGACAGGTAGGAGGCAAAGTGATTGGCCTTACTAAGGGCGTCAGGGAAGGGGTGATCATCGTGGAGGAGAGGATAGTAGGGGGAGGGTTTAGTTCCGGTAAGGCGACGGAAGGCGGTCCAGAACTTGGACGAGTTTATAGGGAGGGTAGCATTTAAACGGGTGCATGTCTATCGCCAGTCCCGGCGTTTCTTGGCCGCGAGCAAATTTCGAATGTGTCGCTGTAGTTGCCGGTGGCGTCGTAGGGTGTCCGGGTCACGCGTGCGGAGGAAGGCACGGTAGAGACGACGGGATTCACGGAGGAGGAGAACGGCCTGTGGTGGTAAGGTAGGACGGTGGGGGTGGATGGCAACAGTAGGGACGTGGGCCTCCACGGCCTCAGACAAGGTCTGCTGGAGAAAGGAGGCGGCATGGGTGACATCATCGGGACGGCGGTAGGCGAGAGGGTGGCTATCGACCTGAGTGGAGAGGGTATCCCGGTAGGCATTCCAGTTGGCACGGGAATAGTCATGGATGTACTTAGGGGGAGGGTCGTGACGAGGGTCGGGGCGGGGGCGACGGCCGTCTGAAACGGTGAGGAGGACAGGGAGATGGTCGCTACCAATAGGCTCCAGGACATCCACCGTAATGCGACCAAGGAGGTTGGGGGAGGAGAGGATAACATCGGGAGTGGAGTTGGATTCGGGACGGGTGTGCTGGGGGATGGGGATGAGGTCGCCTTGAAGGGAGGAGAGGAACCGACGCCACCGCCGTAACTGGGCAGCGGAGCGACTATGGATGTTGAGGTCGGCAGCGATCACATAGGAGGAGAAGGTACGGTCGATGTGGGAGAGGAAGTCGAAAGGAAGAGGGGCGTTGGGGCGGACATAGATGGTGGCACAGGTAATGGTAAGGCCGGGGAAGAAGAGACTAAGGATCAGGTGTTCGGTGGGGTCGGGAAGGAGAGGCTGGAGCCGAACGGGGATCTGGCGGTGGTGGCCAATGGCAACTCCGCCACGCGCAACTGGGAGGGGATTATCGGAGCGGTGGAGGAGATAGGGGGAGGTGTGGATGGAGTGGTGGGGTTGGAGGAAGGTTTCATTGAGGAGGAAGGCATCCACACGGTGCGTGGCAAGGGTGTGCAGGAAGAGGTTCTTGTTGGCGGGAAGGGAGCGGATATTGCTGAAAAGGATACGATGCTGTCACGCCATGATAAGGACTTATACGAGGGTGTCAAGGCGGGAGAAGGTGAAATGGGCCTGGTTATTGGAAAAGGTGGCGTACATTTGAAGGTGGAATATGGAACGTGCGGCGAGGGAGATCTGTTGTAAGGTGTGGGGGCGCTGAAAGGGATGGACGTTTTGGAGGACAATGGTGAGGAACCTGATGATGTCCTCAGCAGTGGGGGGGGACGAAGGGAATTGCCAGGAGGGGTGGGGGCGTCCAGGGGACGGACAGGTACGGTGAGTTCAGGAATGGTGGGAGGGGGTCGGGCTTTACACTTTTGGGAGTAGGTGGGGTGGGGGAGGCTGCAGGTATTACAGGAGGGAGAGGATTGGAGGTTGGGGCACTGCCAGAGGAAGTGCGCTTGCCGACAATGCGGGCAGGTGGGGGCCTCGCGGCACTCTGCTGTTGGATGTGCATTGTAGCGCAGACATCTCTGGCAGCGCAGGGATTGAGGGGGGGAACGGGAGGGGTCGACCTTGTACCGCTGATGGAAGAGGAGGGCACCCTCCTTCAGGAGACGGTCAATGGAGGGGGCGTCCTCAGAGAAAACCCGCATAAGGCGGGTGGGGCCGGTCGCGTTGAAAATGCGGCGGACTGCCCGCACCTCCAGGGTGGGATGGGCCTTCAGCTCCGCCAGCACCTCCTCCTCCGTGATCGACGGGCTAAGCCGAGTGATCACGGCGGTGAGGGTCGGTGGGCGACGCGGGGGTTGGGGTTGGCGCGTAGGAGATGGGGAGGGAGCAGGGGTGAGGGAGGCGTGAGGACCAAAACGGGTGATGGGGAGGCAGGAGAGGATGTCAGTATGGAGGGTTGGGCTGGGAGAGGAGATAAGAACAGAATCCCGTCTGGGAGTAAGGAGAGAGATGGTGGCGCCAGGGAAATGTTGGCGGAGGAGGAGGAGGAGGGAGCAGGGCCTGGTGGGGAGACGTCCATGGCATTTTGGGGTGGGGATGGGGGGCGGGGTGGAGCCTTTTTAGGAGCAGAGGAAGTGGAGGCGCCACTAGGGCGTTTGACAGCGGCAGATGGGCGGGTGGTGACAAGAGGGACGGGAACGATGGGGAGGTGGCGGGAAGGGACAGGTCCCGGCACGGATGCAGCAGTCGGCGCCGGAGATAGTGACTGTGACGGTGCAGGCGAATGTGGCAGTGATGGTGATGGCGACGATGATGACGGTGGTGGCGGTGATGGCGATGGCGACGGGGAGAGCCGGGCGTGGCCAGTGGCCCGACGGGCCACCACCCTAGCCGGAGCTGCAGTGACAGGCTGGGGGAGTGGGGGGAAAGGATCAGAACGAGAGGAAGAAGCGGGAGAGGGGGCGACAAAGAGCGATGGCGAAGGGATAGAGAGGAGGGGAGGGATGGAAGGAGGTGGGTGGGACTGGGCACACCAAGTGATAGTGGTGGGGGCGGCGGAAGGGGACGTATACACGATGGCGGTGGTGGTAGTAGTGACGGTGGTGGTGGGGGCGGACATGACGACAAGAAGAAGAAAGAAAAAACACAGCACTAAAAGGACAGGACACACACTGGGAGGCGACGGACGGCGACGGCGACGGCGACGGCGACGGCGACGGCGAGAGGCAGGGACGCTGCTGCCGCGGACGGGGCGGCGGCGGCTGCTGCTGCTGCTGCTGCTGGCTGGACTGCTGCTGGCTGGACTGCTGCTGGCTGGACGGCTGCTGCCACCGGATGGCTGGCTGGCTGGCTGGCTGGCTGGCTGCGGAACCACTGCTGCAGGCCGGGACTGGGAACTACTGCTGCTGCTGCTGCTGCTGCTGCAGGCTGGCTGGCACCTGGAACCCCTAGAGCTTCGATGAGCGCGAAAATGCACTATCGAAGGGCGGTAACCTTTCGGTGTACCGCCGGAGATGAACGAAAGTGTTTTTTTTTTTTTCTTTATTGTTATTTTCAAACCCGTACAAACAGGCAGGCTGTCAGCAGCATGGTACGCCGCTCTTCAGCCGTAGAGGAGATAAAGATAGAACAGAAAGAATACACAAATGTGACATAATGGTGGGTAATAAAACAGTATACACATAAAGACAAACACGGAGCCGTTCACACTTGACGAAAATTCACTACAAACTGTTGTCACGACGCACTAACACTGAAGATGGCGATGGCACAGGTGAACGATGGAGTATGACGGGAACACTGAACACGAAACACGACGGCACTCACGAGACACTGATGGCGATGATCTCCGGCGCGCGAATGTCCACTCAGCGTGTACGAGTCCGGGGACCTGCCAAGAGAGGAGGTGGAGGAGGAGGAAGGGGAAATGGGAGAGGGGAGAGCAGAGATGCCATGGGCAAAGGAGAGAGGGTGAGGGAGGAAGGGGGAGTGAAGCCCGGAGGAGCTGGTAGGAGGGAGGGGGGAAAGGAAAGAGAAGGGAAGGGAAAAGGGGGGGAGGGAGGGTGCCTGAAGGAAAGGACACAGGAGGGGGGGGAGGATCAAAGTTGATAGGAGGGGTAGATGCAGGGGAGGAGGACATCATCAGGGAGGGGGAGCTGGCGGAAGCCACCTTGGGAGAGGGTAAGGAGGGTGGAGAGATGGAGACCGGGTGGGACATGGGAGTACAGGCGCGGCAGCGGGCGGGGGTGGGAGAGGACCGGGGAGACGAGCGGGTGAGGTGGATCGAGTTTACAGGAGGTGTATAGGATTCGTATCCTTTCGAGGAAGAGGAGGAGGTGGGGGAAGGGGATAAGGTCATACAGGATCCGCGTGGGGGAAGGGAGACGGATGCGATAGGCAAGGCGGAGAGCATGGCGTTCAAGGATTTGGAGGGATTTATAAAAGGAAGGGGGGGCGGAGATCCAGGCTGGATGGGCGTAACAGAGGATAGGGCGGATAAGGGACTTATAGGTGTGGAGGATGGTGGAGGGGTCCAGACCCCACGTTCGGCCGGAAAGGAGTTTGAGGAGACGGAGTCGGGAACGTGCCTTGGCTTGGATTGTCTGGAGATGGGGAGTCCAGGAGAGGCGACGGTCGAGGGTGACGCCAAGGTACTTAAGGGTGGGGGTGAGAGCGATGGGACGGCCATAAACGGTGAGATAGAAATCAAGGAGGCGGAAGGAGGGAGTGGTTTTGCCTACAATGATCGCCTGGGTTTTGGAAGGATTGACCTTGAGCAACCACTGGTTGCACCAAGCGGTGAACCGGTCAAGATGGGATTGGAGAAGGCGTTGAGAGCGTTGCAGGGTGGGGGCAAGGGCAAGGAAGGCGGTGTCATCGGCAAACTGGAGAAGGTGGACGGGGGGGGTGACGGCGGCGTCATATCCGCCGTGTACAAAAGGTACAGAAGGGGGGATAGGACGGAGCCTTGGGGCACACCGGCGGAGGGGAAAAAGGTGTAGGAATCGGTATTATGGATGGTGACATGGGAAGGACGGCGGGAGAGAAAGGAACCGATCAGACGAACGTAGTTAATGGGAAGGGCGAAGGTTTGGAGCTTGAAGAGGAGACCGGAATGCCATACGCGGTCATATGCGCGTTCGAGGTCAAGAGAGAGGAAGATTGCGGAGCGACGGGAATTGAGCTGTTCGGAAAGGAGATGAGTGAGGTGAAGGAGAAGATCGTCGGAAGAGAAGGACGGCCGAAAGCCACACTGGGTAACGGGAAGGAGGCGGTGCTGGCGGAGATGCTGGTGGATGCGGCGGGTGAGGATAGATTCCAGGACCTTGCTGAAGACCGAGGTAAGGCTGATGGGATGGTAGGAGGAGACGGCGAACGGCGGTTTGCCAGGTTTGAGGAACATGAGGATACGGGAGGTTCTCCACAGGTCGGGGTAGTAACCGGTGGACAGGACTACATTGTAGAGCCTGGCCAGGGTGGAGAGAAAAGAGACAGGAGCTTCACGAAGGTGACGGTAGGTAACACGATCGTGACCAGGAGCGGTGTTGCGTTTGGTGCGGAGTGTATTGATGAGATCCTGTGTGGTGATGGGGGCATTAAGGTCCGTGTGTGGAACGTTGTCCAAGTACTGGAAACCAGGAGCGAGGGGAGGGACAGAGGTGTCAGTTCGATCGCGGATATCTGGGAAGAGGGAGTAATCGAACTGGGGATCATCAGGGATGGAAAACACATCGGACAGGTAGGAGGCAAAGTGATTGGCCTTACTAAGGGCGTCAGGGAAGGGGTGATCATCGTGGAGAAGAGGATAGTAGGGGGAGGGTTTAGTTCCGGTAAGGCGACGGAAGGCGGTCTAGAACTTGGACGAGTTTATAGGGAGGGTAGCATTTAAACGGGTGCATGTCTGTCGCCAGTCCCGGCGTTTCTTGGCCGCGAGCAAATTTCGAATGTGTCGCTGTAGTTGCCGGTGGCGTCGTAGGATGTCCGGGTCACGCGTGCGGAGGAAGGCATGGTAGAGACGACGGGATTCACGGAGGAGGAGGACGGCCTGTGGTGGTAAGGTAGGACGGTGGGGGTGGATGGCAACAGTAGGGACGTGGGCCTCCACGGCCTCAGACAAGGTCTGCTGGAGAAAGGAGGCGGCATGGGTGACATCATCGGGACGGCGGTAGGCGAGAGGGTGGCTATCGACCTGAGTGGAGAGGGTATCCCGGTAGGCATTCCAGTAGGCACGGGAATAGTCATGGATGTACTTAGGGGGAGGTTCATGACGAGGGTCGGGGCGGGGGCGACGGCCGTCTGAAAAGGTGAGGAGGACAGGGAGATGGTCGCTACCAATAGGCTCCAGGACATCCACCGTAATGCGACCAAGGAGGTTGGGGGAGGAGAGGATAACATCGGGAGTGGAGTTGGATTCGGGACGGGTGTGCTGGGGGATGGGGATGAGGTCGCCTTGAAGGGAGGAGAGGAACCGATGCCACTGCCGTAACTGGGCAGCGGAGCGACTATGGATGTTGAGGTCGGCAGCAATCACATAGGAGGAGAAGGTACGGTCGATGTGGGAGAGGAAGTCGAAAGGAAGAGGGGCGTTTGGGCGGACATAGATGGTGGCACAGGTAATGGTAAGGCTGGGGAAGAAGAGACTAAGGATCAGGTGTTCGGTGGGGTCGGGAAGGAGAGGCTGGAGCCGAACGGGGATCTGGCGGTGGTAGCCAATGGCAACTCCGCCACGCGCAACTGGGAGGGGATTATCGGAGCGGTGGAGGAGATAGGGGGAGGTGTGGATGGAGTGGTGGGGTTGGAGGAAGGTTTCATTGAGGAGGAAGGCATCCACACGGTGGGTAGCAAGGGTGTGCAGGAAGAGGTTCTTGTTGGCGGGAAGGGAGCGGATATTGTTGAAAAGGATACGATGCTGTCGCGCCATGATAAGGACTTATACGGAGGTGTCAAGGCGGGAGAAGGTGAAATGGGCCTGGTTATTGGAAAAGGTGGCGTACATTTTAAGGTGGAATATGGAACGGGCGGCGAGGGAGATCTGTTGTAAGGTGTGGGGGCGCTGAAAGGGATGGACGTTTTGGAGGACAATGGTGAGGAACCTGATGATGTCCTCAGCAGTGGGGGGGGACGAAGGGAATTGCCAGGAGGGGTGGGGGCGTCCAGGGGACGGACAGGTACGGTGAGTTCAGGAGTGGTGGGAGGGGGTCGGGCTTTACACTTTTGGGAGTAGGTGGGGTGGGGGAGGCTGCAGGTATTACAGGAGGGAGGGGATTGGAGGTTGGGGCACTGCCGGAGGAAGTGCGCTTGCCGACAATGTGGGCAGGTGGGGGCCTCGCGGATCTCTGCTGTTGGATGTGCATTGTAGCGCAGACATCTCTGGCAGCGCAGGGATTGAGGGGGGGAACGGGAGGGGTCGACCTTGAACCGCTGATTGAAGAGGAGGGCACCCTACTTCAGGAGACGGTCAATGGAGGGGGCGTCCTCAGAGAAAACCCGCATAAGGCGGGTGGGGCCGGTCGCGTTGAAAATGCGGCGGACTGCCCGCACCTCCAGGGTGGGATGGGCCTTCAGCTCCGCCAGCACCTCCTCCTCCGTGATCGACGGGCTAAGCCGAGTGATCACGGCGGTGAGGGTCGGCGGGCGACGCGGGGGTTGGGGTTGGCGGGTAGGAGATGTGGAGGGAGCAGGGGTGAGGGTGGCGTGAGGACCAAAACGGGTGATGGGGAGGCGGGAGAGGATGTCAGTATGGAGGGTTGGGCTGGGGGAGGAGATAAGAACAGAATCTCGTCTGGGAGTAAGGAGAGAGATGGGGGCGCCAGGGAAATGTTGGCGGAGGAGGAGGGAGAGATTCCGGGCCTCGAGGAAGGAAGGATCGGGACGGGACAGGAGATATTTGTAGAGACCGGGTGGGGAGGAGGAGGAGGAGGGAGCGGGGCCTGGTGGGGAGACGTCCATGGCATTTTGGGGTGGGGATGGGGGGCGGGGTGGTGCCTTTTTAGGAGCAGAGGAAGTGGAGGCGCCACTAGGGCGTTTGACAGCGGCAGATGGGCGGGTGGTGACATGAGGGACGGGAACGATGGGGAGGTGGCGGGAAGGGAAAGGTCCCGGCACGGACGCAGCAGTCGGCGCCGGAGATAGTGACTGTGACGGTGCAGGCGAATGTGGCAGTGATGGTGATGGTGACGATGATGACGGTGGTGGCGGTGGCGGTGGCGGCGGTGATGGCGATGGCGACGGGGAGAGCTGGGCGTGGGCAGTGGCCCGACGGGCCACCACCCTAGCCGGAGCTGCAGTGACAGGCTGGGGGAGTGGGGGGAAAGGATCAGAACGAGAGGAAGAGGCGGATGAGGGGGCGACAAAGAGCGAGGGCGGTGGGATAGAGAGGAGGGGAGGGATGGAAGGAGGGGGGTGGGACTGGGCACACCAAGTGATAGTGGTGGGGGCGGCGGAAGGGGACGTATACACGATGGCGGTGGTGGTAGTAGTGACGGTGGTGGTGGCGGCGGACATGACGACAAGAAGAAGAAAGAAAAACACAGCACTAAAAGGACAGGACACACACACACACACTGGGAGACGACGGACGGCGACGGCGACGGCGACGGCGACGGCGACGGCGACGGCGACGGCGACGGCGACGGCGACGGCGACGGCGACGGCGAGAGGCAGGGACGCTGCTGCCGCGGACGGGGCGGCGGCGGCGGCGGCGGCGGCTGCTGCTGCTGCTGCTGGCTGGACTGCTGCTGCCACCGGAGGGAGGGCTGGCTGGCTGGCTGGCTGGCTGGCTGGCTGGCTGGCTGGCTGGCTGGCTGGCTGGCTGGCTGGCTGGCTGGCTGGCTGGCTGCGGGACCACTGCTGCATGCCGACGCGAAAATGGCACTATCGAAGGGCGGTAACCTTGCGGTGTACCGCCGGAGATGGAACGAAAGTGAGAAACAGAAGCTTAAATAACGGTGAAATTGCTAAAGTAATACAGGCACACAATCTTTAGTACTTACTAAAATTACATCATGCACTGGAGAATAATAAAACAATTATGCCAAAAGGCGTCGTCAGTAATTAAAATATCATCTCCATTTGTACAACATGTGTAATGGGCACAGGATCAAAGCGAACAGTTTAACAATGTTACTTCGCCTATGAACTGTTGAGACACGAGTGTGAAGGCACTAAGGTAGATTGTTTCGCCGAGAGAGGGCACTTGCATGTGCCAGACTCGCGCATATTACAATCCATAAATACATACATAAGCGCATCAAAAATTATTAAAGGTTGTGTTAATTCAAACTTTGTCTTAATAAATAAAGCGTATCACGCCAATTAAAGACATTTTTGTAAACTAGAATATAGAACCAAATTTACCTGTGTCCTAGTGTCAAACGGATAAAGCTTGCGCTTGGAACATCTAACGAGAGAGGGCACTACTGTAATGCGCGAGAGTCTCGCGTAACGTAGACAGTGAAATACATACTAGCGAAACAACCAAAATGTTATAATAAAACGAAACCATCTGTCTGTATGAATAAAACATAGTAGTCATTTAACCACACATACACATTGAAATTCATAATTAACAAACATCACAATATGTAGATCCCAACAAAACAGGAAAAGCGCATTTCACCGGCATCAACAAGCAAGAAAATGACTAGTCAGCCAGACTATATTACATTAAGGCAATGAGGGGTTTGAAATTGTCTAAAAAATTTTTGTTTCGAAGCTGCACCTGTTCATTAAGAACAAAACCATCTTTTAGAGACAGATGCTTGAAAATCTCTAATTCTTCGAGCAAGTCTAGTTTGTCACCTTTATCAGCTTCATGAAGCAGCTCTACGTCGTCCAGTTCACTTGGCGTGTGCTGTAAGAGCCATAGATGTTCAGCAAAGGTGGAATTATATACGTTTTCCCCATTTTTACCTAACCTGTGTTCTTTATACCTAACTTTAATGGGTCTACCTGTCTGCCCTATGTAATAGTTTGGGCAGTCGTTACAAGTAATTTTGTATACACCGGACTTAGTGCTGAGTTCTTCTCGTGCTCCAATATTATGAATTACTCTACGTTTGAGGCTATTATTTACGGAAAAAGCAACTCTATAACCGTATTGTTTCTGTAAAAGTCTTTTAATCTTATATGAAACGTTCCCTAAAAATGGAATAGAAATAAAGTTATTACTCTCATAGTTTTTTGCCCTGTTATCTCCTAAAGTAGAAAATTTTACAGCTGTTTTTTTCTTAGCAATTTGGTCAATTAATTTAGGGTCGTATCCATTGTTAGTAGCTATTGATTTTAATAAAAATATTTCATTTTCAAAACAATTCTGTGCTGAAGGTGTGCTCACAGCGCGATGAACTGCAGAATGAAAAAAGGCGATCTTGTGAGTTTGAGGATGACAGGAATCTGCTGGAATAATATTATCAGAAAAAGTTTCCTTACGGAAAATGTCGAAGCTAATAGTGTTACCCGATAACTTAAGTTTCAAATCAAGAAAATTGAGTTCTCTCTCGTTATTTTGTATCTCTTTTGTAAATTTCATTTTCTCGTGGAAACCGTTGAAAACATGAAACAGTTGTTGCAGATCTTGGTCACAACCTTGAAATAGTATGAGTATATCATCAACATAACGAGCATAAAAAGAAATGTTATTGCCTAACGTAGGGTTGTTTTTGAAGAAATTTTCTTCTAGTGCATTCATAAAGATGTCAGCAACGGGCAACCCATGGCTAAGCCGAATGGTTGCTCATACATTTTACCATTAAACTGAAAGTAATTGTAATCTAGTACAACCTGCAGTAGTGACATAAGTTCCGACAACTGTAGCTCACTTAAAGTTTTATGTTGTCGAATGTTACCTTCAATAATCTTAAGAGTGATATCCACTGGAACATTAGTGTATAAACTTACGACGTCAAAAGAAACCAAACGAGAGGAAGAAGTGATCTCTATTGATTTTAGCTTGTTTATTACCTCAGCACTATTTTTAACAGAGTATTTGTTTTCAAAAACAAAGGCTTCTTTAATTTTAGTGTGTAAAAATCTCGCTAATTTGTGATGTGGGCTCTTTATTCCATTAACAATGGGACGAACTGGGTGTTGACTTTTGTGTACCTTAAACTGACTTCTAAGCGTAGGTGCTCTAGGGTTCATGTTAATTAAGGTTTTCTTTTGAAACTCTTTCATAAGATGTTTACTTCTTCTTAACGTATCTCTAATTTGCTTTTGTAACGTAGGGGTATGATCCTGCTCAACTTCAAATATACCATTTTCTTCGAAAAAAGCCAAAGTTTTAGCAATGTATTCACTTTTATAGGCTACAACAAGCGAATTTCCTTTGTCTGATTTAGTGATGAGAGCCTCATTATTTTTTAATTTACGGTTAATACTAGTAATAATGTTACCACCTCTTTGTTTTAAATCACTGTTTTTTACCGACTTGACCTCTCTTTCTATAATTGCGCTACATTCATGAGCTATCCTATTTTGTTGGGATTTTTCAGTTTTTACGGAGTCAAGACCAACTTTAAGGTCAACAATAAAATTATCTATCACTTTAGGATCGTTAATATCAGGCATGAAATTGTATTTAAAACCTCTCGCTAGCATGGCGCTTTCTTGAGGGGTAAAGCTTATAGAAGTTTTGTTTAGTACTCTGTCGAAAAATTGGTGTTCGCAATTGACAGTTCTTTTTGCATGAACAACATTAGATTTTGGGGTAACATTTTCCAGTTTATGAAGTTTAAAATCATGCCTACACTGAATTTCAACCTTACGATTGTGTAACCACTCATTAACACTATGCCAAACACTGTCTACGTGAAAGTTAAAATAATCTTTAAAAGTTCTAGTAATACAGAGATACAAAGAGTAAGCTTCTTCATTTAGTTTATCTTTCTTCTTACTCTGGTCGCCGCCTGCCGGTGCTCGCCGCCGCCGCCGCCGATGCCCGCCGCCGCCGCCGCCTGCTGATCGCCGCCGACGCCGCCGCCGCCGTCGCCGCCTGCCGGGGCTCGCCGCCGCCGCCGCCGATGCCCGCCGCCGCCGCCCTGACCCTGGTCTACGGCCGTCTTCATCCGTCTTCGTCTTTGTCTGTCCCCAGTTTCTGTCCTCTCCTCTTCGTTCTGTTCGTTCTCGTTTCTCTCTCCCGTCATGTCCGCCCCCACCACCACTGTCACTACTACCACCACCGCCATTGTCTATACCTCCCCTTCCGCCGCCTCCACCACTATAACTTGGTGTGCCCAGTCCCACCCCCCTCCTTCCATTCCACCTCTCCTCACTCTCCCTTCACCCTCTATCTTTGTCGCCCCCTCTCCCGCTTCTTCCTCCCGCTCCTCTCGTTCTGATCCCTTCCCCCCACTCCCCCAGCCTGTCACTGCAGCCCGTCGGGCCACTGCCCACGCCCAGCTCTCCCCGTCACCTTCGCCATCACCGCCGCCACTGCCACCGTCATCGTCATCGTCGCCATCGCCTTCACCGTCACCGTCACCATCTCCGGCGCCGACTCCGGCCCTGGGACCTGCCCCTCCCCGCCACATTCCCGTTGTTCCCATCCCCCACACCTCCTCCACCGCCGTCAAGCGCCCCGGTGGCACTCCTGCTTCCTCTGCTTCCAAAAAGTCTGCGCCTCGTCCTCCTTCCCCCACCCATGATGCCATGGAAGTCTCCCCGCCTGTCCCTGCCCCCTCATCCTCCTCCTCTCCCCCTTCCTCCTACCGCTACCTCCTCTCCCGTCCTGATCCCTCTCTCCTTGAAGCCCGGAACCTCACCCTCTTCCTTCGCCAGCATTGTCCTGGTGCCCCCATCTCCCTCCTCACTCCTCGCCGAGATTCGGTCCTCATCTCCTCCCCCAGCCCAACCCTCCACACCTACCTCCTTTCCCGCATCCCTGTCACCCGCTTTGGCCCTCATGCCTCTCTCACCCCTGCTCCTTCACCGCCTCCCTCCCGCCAACCCCAACCTCTGCGTCGCCCGCCAACTCTCACCGCCGTGATCACTCGGCTTAGTCCAGTGATCATGGAGGAGGAGGTGTTGGCGGAGCTCAAGGCGCATCCCCATTTGGAGGTGCGTGCGGTTCGCCGCATACATAACGCTGCCGGCCCCACCCGCCTTATGCGGGTTTTTTCTGAGCACGCCCCCTCCATTGACCGTCTCCTGAAGGAGGGTGCCCTCCTTTTTAACCAGCGGTACAAGGTCGACCCCTCCCGTTCCCCTCCTCAATCCCTGCGCTGCCAGAGGTGTCTGCGCTATAACGCGCACCCCACAGCTGAGTGCCGCGAGGCCCCCACCTGCCCGCATTGTCGGCAAGCGCACTTCCTCAGGCAGTGCCCTAACCTCCAATCCCCTCCTTCCTGCAATACCTGCAATCTCCCCCATCCCACCTACTCCCAAAAGTGTAAAGCCCGACCCCCTCCAACCACTCCTGAACTCACCGTCCCTGTCCGTCCCCTGGACGCCCCCACCCCTCCTGGCAATTCCCTTCGTCCCCCCCCCCCCACCGCTGAGGACATCATCAGGTTCCTTACCATCGTCCTCCAGAATGTCCATCCCTTTCAGCGCCCACACACCCTCCAACAGATCTCCCTCGCCGCCCGTTCCATATTCCAACTCAAGATGTACGCCACCTACTCCAACAACCAGGCCCATTTCACCTTCTCCCGCCTCGACACCCTCGTCTAAATCCCTATCATGGCGCGACAGCAACGTATCCTTTTCAACAACATCCGCTCCCTACCTGCCAACAGGAACCTCTTCCTGCACACCCTTGCCACCCACCGCGTGGATGCCTTCCTCCTTAATGAAACCTTCCTCCAACCCCACCACACCATTCACACTTCGCCCTACCTCCTCCACCGCTCCGATAATCCCCTGACAATTGCGCGTGGCGGAGTTGCCATTGGTCACCACCGCCAGATCCCCGTTCAGCTCCAACCTCTCCTTCCCGACCCCACCGAACACCTGATCCTTAGTCTCTTCTTCCCCAGCCTTACCGTTACCTAAGCCACCATCTATGTCCGCCCCAACGCTCCTATTCCCTTCGACTTCCTCTCCCACGTCGATCGTACCTTTTCCTCCTACGTGATCGCCGCCGACCTCAACATCCATAGTCGTTCCGCTGCCCAGTTTCGGCGATGGCATCGGTTCCTCTCCACCCTTCAAGTGACCTCGTGCCCATCCCCCGGCATACCCGTCCTGAATCCAACTCCACTCCTGATGTTATCCTCTCCTCCCCCAACCTCCTTGGCCGCATAACGGTGGATGTCCAGGAGCCTATTGGTAGCGACCATCTCCCTGTCCTCCTCACCGTTTCAGACGGTCGTCGCCCTCGCCCCGATCCTCGTACTGACCCTCCCCCTAAGTATGTCCACGACTATTCCCGAGCCGACTGGCATGCCTACCGGGATACCCTTTCCACCCAGGTCGATAGCCACCCTCTCACCTACCACCACCCTGCCGATGTCACCCATGCCGCCTCCTTTCTCCAGCAGACCTTGTCTGAGGCCGTGGAGGCCCACGTTCCTACTGTCGCCATCCACCCCCACCGTCCTACCTTACCCCCACAGGCCGTTCTCCTCCTCCGTGAATCCCGTCGTCTCTACCGTGCCTTCCTCCGCACGCGTGACCCGGACACACTACGACGCCACCGGCAACTCCAGCGACACGTTCGTAATTTGCTCGCGGCTAAGAAACGCCGGGACTGGCGACGGACATGCACCCGTTTAAATGCAACCCTACCGATCAACTCGTCCAAGTTCTGGTCGGCCTTCCGTCGCCTTACCGGAACTAAACCCTCCCCCTACTATCCTCTTCTCCACGATGATCACCCCTTCCCTGACACCCTTAGTAAGGCCAATCACTTTGCCTCCTACCTCTCCGATGTCTTCTCCATCCCCGACGATCCACAGTTCGATTACTCCCTCTTACCGGATATCCGCGATCGAACTGACACCTCTGTCCCTCCCCTCGCTCCTGGTTTCCAGTACTTGGACAACATTACACACATGGAACTCAATGCCCCTATCACTGCACAGGATCTCATTGTTACACTCCGCACCAAACGCAATACCGCTTCTGGTCACGATCGTGTCACCTACCGTCACCTTCGTGAAGCTCCTGTCTCTTTCCTCTCCACCCTGGCCAAGCTCTACAATGTAGTCCTGTCCACCGGTTACTACCCTGACCTGTGGAAAACCTCCCGTATCCTCATGTTCCTTAAACCTGGCAAACCGCCGTCCGCCGTCTCCTCCTACCGTCCCATCAGCCTTACCTCGGTCTTCAGCAAGGTCCTGGAATCTATCCTCACCAGTCGCATCCACCAGCAGCTCCGCCAGCACCGCCTCCTTCCCATCACCCAGTGTGGCTTTCGGCCGTCCTTCTCTTCCGACGACCTTCTCCTTCACCTCACTCATCTCCTTTCCGAACAGCTTAATTCCCGTCGCTCCGCAATCTTAGTCTCCCTGGACCTCGAACGTGCATATGACCGTGTATGGCATTCCGGTCTCCTCTTCAAGCTCCAAACCTTCGCCCTTCCCATTAACTACGTCCGTCTGATCGGCTCCTTTCTCTCCCGCCGTCCTTCCTATGTCACCATCCATAACACCGATTCCTACACCATTTTCCCCTCCGCCGGTGTGCCCCAAGGCTCCGTCCTCTCCCCCCTTCTGTACCTGTTGTACACGGCGGACATGCCGCCGCCGTCACCCCCCGTCCACCTTCTCCAGTTTGCCGATGACACCGCCTTCCTTGCCCTTGCCCTTGCCCCCACCCTACAGCGCTCCCAACGCCTTCTCCAATCCCATCTTGACCGGTTCACCGCTTGGTGCAACCAGTGGTTGCTCAAGGTCAATCCTTCCAAAACCCAGGCGATCATTGTAGGCAAAACCATCCCTTCCTTCCGCCTCCTTGATTTCTATCTCACCGTCTATGGCCGTCCCATCGCCCTCACTCCCACCCTTAAGTACCTTGGCGTTACCCTCGACCGTCGCCTCTCCTGGACTCCCCATCTCCAGACAATCCAAGCCAAGGCACGTTCCCGCCTCCGTCTCCTCAAGCTCCTTTCCGGCCGTACGTGGGGTCTGGACCCCTCCACCATCCTCCACACCTATAAATCCCTCATCCGCCCTATCCTTTGTTATGCCCATCCAGCATGGATCTCTGCTCCCCCTACCTTTTATAAATCCCTCCAAATCCTTGAACGCCTTGCTCTCCGCCTTGCCTATCGCATCCGTCTCCCCTCCCCCACGCGGATCCTCTATGATCTCATCCCCTTCCCCCACCTCCTCCTTTTCCTTGAAAGGATACGGATCCTGTACACCTCCCGCAAACTCGATCCTCCTCACCCGCTCGTCTCCCTGATCCTCTCCCACCCCCGCCCGCTGCCGCGCCTGTATTCGCACGTCCCACCCGGTCTCCATCTCTCCACCCTCCTTACCCTCTCCCAAGGTGGCTTCCGCCAGCTCCCCCTCCCTGATGATGCCCTCCTCCCTTCCATCTACCCCTCCTACCAACTTTGATCCTCCCGCCCTCCTCCTGCACTTATTCCTCCGGGCACCCTCCCTCCCTCCTCTCCCTTTTCCCTCCCTCCTCCTTTTCTCCCCCCCTCCTCCCCCGGGCCTCCCCTCCCCTGTTCCTCTCCTCCTGCCCCTGACTCCTCAGCCATTGGCATCCTTTTTCTCCCCTCTCCCCCACCTCCCCCTTCTACCCCTCTTGGCAGGTCCCCGGACTCGCACACGTTACGTGGACATTCGCGCGCCGGAGGTCGCCGCCATCAGTGTTTTGTGTGTTTAATGTTTAGTGTTTAGTGTTCACCGTCCCCTCCATCGTTCACCAGTGCCATCATCATCTTCAGTGGTTGTGCGTCGTCTCATCAGCTAGCAGTGTGGATTATCGACGAGTGTGAGCGGCTCCGTGATTGTCTCTATGTGTGTCCTGTTTTATTGCCCACCGCTCTGTGACTTATGTGTCTTCTCACTGTTTTTTCTGCTTGTGTCTTCTATGGCTGAAGAGCAGCGTAGTGTGCTGCTGACAGCCTGCCTGTTGTACAGGTTTTAAAATAACAATAAAGTAAAAAAAAATAAATAAATAAAACACTTTCGTTGATATGGCTTTTCTAATGAATGTGTCTTTCTATTCAGGAAGTTTTACTTCTGATGAAGGTATATTTATATGTACCGAAACCTTGGTCAAGAATTTTAATAAAAAAATTCTATCCTGCAACTGTTTTTGGCTGCCATCCTTTATTGTGAAGTATTGTAAAACAGTTTCTGATTGTTTAGTGGTTCTCAATTTACTTGTAATAACGTATTACCATCTGTTGTACAAATTGACCAAATGTCATGTTTCTAACCCCATTAGCTTTTCAAATAATGGTACCTGAAAGTAAAAAAAAAATGTAGTTTTGAGAAAAATCCATTTAAGGTTTGATATTGCAGTTCTAGTATAGTTATTGATGAGAATTACTTACCACCAATATTTTCCTGCACCATACTGAGCATCATCTGAATCATACTGATCTTCTCTTCTTCCCTTGGTCCCTCTTCTTTTCTGTCTGGCTTCTTTTGTGCATTTTAAATTAACAATATCTGCTTTGCGGATTCTCTCTTTATCTATTTGCACCAAGGATTTTGAAGTATTTACGCTAGATTTTATTCCCAATAATTCCAAAACTTCCATTTTTCTAATTACACCATCATTGAAGCATAAAATAGCATCATAAACACCACATTTGAGGGTTGTAGCTGAACAAATGAACAAATAGTTTTCGGTAACCTGTTCCAGGTGACAGAATTCACATATTCATTTAAATTTTGGATTTTCCCATGAAGACTTTTCTTCAACAAAGGTCTCTAAATATGCGTTTAATTTCATTCATTACGGATGCAGGTAAAGAATGTTTGTGGTCATATCTGGCACTTCTCCTGTACTTGCCCCAAGTGTCAGGATCATTCGGGCTAAGACCGTGCACTGGACTTTCATTTGTGGAAAGCTTACGGAAATAGATAGCCCATACAGCTTTTTTCATGTTTTCTAAATCCCCTAAATTTCTTCTTATGGCCAAGCCATAATAATTCTGTAATCTATTTCAACATCTGTCAGGCGACATTTACCACCTATTTTCTTACCATCTTCCGTACTATTTTTTACCTTTCTTTCAATAATCTTCTCTTCCTGGCCCCATTCTCTTCTGGACATTCCCAATGCACTCTAATTTAGAAATTGTGCCATTAGGACCATAGTTTTGTTCTGCACATACCCGGTCATAAGACTTGCTGTCACCATCCCCAGATTGCACAGAGAGTCAGGAAAACCATCCTATCTCGCGAAAAAATTGTCGTATTCACATAAAACAAAAAGTGTTTCACGCAGGACAGACTAGGCATTTCAAATATGCTAAAATCTAAAAATCGAATTTTTGAAGCCCACTTGCCTTCCGTCTCCCCTTAACAGGGTACGAGTACATATCGAAGATACGTAATATGGCTGACGTTGTGTACTGTGAAAAAAACCTTAACACGCAGTATGGAGTATTTAACGACTAATATGTTCCTGTGACCTGCGTTCGTCACTTCTGTTGATCAGTTGATGAACTTGGTTGACATTTTGTGCCGAAGGAACTATTTCTTTATGCATCTACTGTCGAAAAAGCAAATCAGCATTCTTCTGATTCTTGAACTGCTCATTCGAGCTGTCTTCGGTCGAGGAGATGTCTCAGTGTGCCACTCCATCGTTTGCCGCTTTGTCTCAGGATCGTACTTAAAAATGCTGGATTCATCACCTGATATCACACGACTGAACCATTCATTGGCAGTCGTCTCAAGAAGATTAATGCGCGCGTTTCTTCGATTGTGCTTCTGCTCAGTTGTTGGTTTTTCGGCGCCGTTTTGGCACAAATCTTTCGCATCTGCAAATCAGTTCAAAATTTGATGTACACAGGAAGTGTTTAACAAGTCACCGTCCTTATTGTTAAACGTCGGTCTGATCTCACACGAGCAAGCACACGTTCGACATTTTCGTCGGTTTTTGATGTAGCAGGTCTCCCTGAGCAAGTTTCGTCTTCAACCTTTTTCACGGAATTCCAAAAATGTATTGTGCCAGAAAATAACTTGTGCTCTTGATAACGAATGTTCGTCATTGGCCTGTTTCAATCGTCTCAATGCTCACACACGCGGATTCCCCAAGTTTAACACGTAACTTAATTGCATAACGTTGTTCTGTTCCATTTACGTAACACACAACAAAAACGACAACTTCACAGATGGGGCTCTCAAAAATCACTTAATGGCTGCACGGAGGAGAACCACGGACTGAGCATCTGGAATGGATGAACACATCGGCCTACATCAGCGTGATGGACTGCCGTCCTAAGGGGCCCGGATTCGATTCCCGGGTGGGTCGGTGATTTTCTCCGCTCAGGGACTGGGTGTTGTGTTGTCTTCATCATCATTTCATCCCCATCCGGCGCGCAGGTCGCCCAATGTGGCGTTGAGTGTAATAAGACCTGCACCAAGGCGGCAGGACCTGCCCCGTAACGGGCCTCCCGGCCAATGACGCCAAACGCTCATTTCCATTTCCATCGGCCTACACAAAAATAAAAGCGCAGTGTTGCCAGATTGCTCGCAGTGTTGTTAGTGTCAATAGGCTACTTTCTTCACTCACCTCGTACGGCTGGGCATTGCTTTGCTGAAATATGAAACTTAGAGGTGCCTGCAGGATCGATGCGGCCGTTACTCTGAGACAAGTTGGATCGGGATTCCTCTGGAAAACAGTACATTTTGCCACGCAACACTACAGTGATGACGTTCTCGTGGCCATAGCGGTCGCGCTAACGCAGACGTGCCCACGCCAGCTGCACCGAGGCTAAACTGAGCACTAAGCACTTCTGTCGGTTACGGCCACGCGGACAAGATGTCGGTCACCCCAAGCTGTGGTCACAATGTGTGGTCCAGTGCTCACGCCTCGTGTACGACCCTCTTGTATCCCATGAATCACTGCCGTAGCAGTGTGTCGTGCACCAGCTGCAGTATCACGGTACGACATAACTCGTTTCACAGAGGACTATCATTCTACCTCGTCCAAACTCATTCTGATACTGATACTGCTCTGTTTGACATTGACGAGGCTCACTGGAACTTGCTTGGACGTTTCCGATTGGTCTGATGGCTCTGTACCGACAGAGTGTGGAGTAATGCTGACCTCTCCAGGTACACAAAAGAGGTCGTTACTAGAATGCGTGCACGCATCCCTCTGAAATCTTAATCATTGCCGTTTCATTGTTTTACACATCTTCCCATTTTTGGAGTGATTCAAACCAGTCCTGGTGTTAAAATTTTCACAGACAGTAATGTAGCTCTGATCCTCGTCGTATTGTAGAGATTTGCATTTTTATCAGTGGCTTGGAGATTCCGGAATCAATTTCCAGGGACTGTTGTTGTTGTTGTTGTTGTTGTTGTATTCATTCCTGAGACTAATTTGATGCAGCTCTCCATGCTACTCTATCCTGTGCAAGCTTCTTTATCTCCCAGTACATACTGCAGCCTACATCCTTCTGAATCTGCTTAGTGTATTCCTCTCTTGGTCTCACTCTACGATTTTTACCCTCCACGCTGCCCTCCAATACTAAATTGGTGATCCCTTGATGCCCCAGAACATATCCTACCAACCGATCCCTTCTTCTAGTCAAGTTGTGCCACAAACTCCTCTTCTCCCCAATTCTATTCAATACCTCCTCATTACTTATGTGATCTACCCAACTAATCTTAAGCATCCTTCTGTAGCACCACATTTCGAATGCTTCTATTCTCTTCTTGTCCAAACTATCGTCCATATTTCACTTCCATGCATGGCTACACTCCACACAAATACTTTCAGAAACGACTTCCTGACACTAAAATCTATACTCGACGTTAACAAATATCTCTTCTTCAGAAACGCTTTCCTTCGCATTGCCAACTACATTTTATATCCTGTCTACTTCGACCATCATCAGTTATTTTGCTCCACAAATAGCAAAACTCATTTACTACTTTAAGTGTCTCATTTCCCAATCTAATTCCCTCAGCATCACCCGACTGAATTTGACTACATTCCATTATCCTCGTTTTGCTTTTGTTGATGTTCATCTTACATCCACCTTTCAAGACACTGTCCATTCCGTTCAACTGTTCTTCCAAGTCCTTTACTGTCTCTGACAGAATTACAATGTCATCGGCGAACCTCAAAGTTTTTATTTCTTCTCCATGGATTTTAATACCTACTCCGAATTTTTCTTTTGTTTCCTTTACTGCGTGCTCAATATACAGATTGAATAACATCGGGGAGAGGCTACAACCCTGTCTCACTACCTTCCCAACTACTGCTTCCCTTTCATGCCCCTCGACTCTTATAACTGCCATCAGGTTTCTGATCAAATTGTAAATAGCCTTTCGCTCCCTGTATTTTACCCCTGCCACCTTTAGAATTTGAAAGAGAGTATTCCAGTCAACATTGTCAAAAGCTTTCTCTAAGTCTACAAATGCTAGAAACGTAGGTTTACCTTTTCTTAATCGAGCTTCCAAGATAAGTCGTAGGGTCAGTATTGCCTCACGTGTTCCAATATTTCTACGGAAACCAAACTGATCTTCCCGAGTTCGACTTCTACCAGTTTTTCCATTCGTCTGTAAAGTATTTTGCAGCCGTGACTTATTAAACTGATAGTTCGGTATTTTTCACATCTGTCAACGTATGCTTTCTTTGGGATTGGAATTATTGTATTCTTCTTGAAGTCTGAGGGTATCTCGCCTGTCTCATACATCTTGTTCACCAGATGGTAGAGTTTTGTCAGGGCTGGCTCTCCCAAGGCTGTCGCCCTTGTATAGACCCTCTATATACTCCTTCCACCTTTCTGCTTTCCTTTCCAGGGGTAGCATCCTACTTTTCTGTAGGGAAACTGCCCAAAATGGCGCCCACTTAGTACCGTGAGGCCAAATGAGAAGCTGGCTGAATAAATAGTCAGCGGCATTGACACGGAAGTCACCGAAGTGGCGCGTAGTCGAGAGGTTTTGCACCGTGCTACGAGCCCACACTACGTTTTCTAATTTGGCCGCAGCTCTGAGCCGCGAGGGCGCACCGAGAAGTCTCTCGCCCAGCGATGGAAGAAACAGTACTTGGCATTCAGCGTGCGCTGCTCGCCGGGCCCGGCACTCGTCCGCGCTCTCCGCGGCCACGAGAGCCTGTGTACTGGAAGAGCTGCCAGCCACCGCAAAATCCTCCCCTCCGCTTCCCGATACGGGAAATCTCGACGCGAAAACGAAGAGAAAAGAAATTAGAGTCCTCCAAACTGCCGAGAAAAGCTCGTTCTGGAGGGCAGCAGAAGAGAAGAAAAGGCGCGGGAGGGAGGGAAAAAAGAAGGCCATTATTTTTAAGTAGAATAATTGCGGGCGCTGCCTTAATGAGCTGCGGCTGAATGTCCAATTAGCGACGGCGCGCGCCGATCGCCCCCGCCCATTGTCCACGGCCTTCGTTAGGCGGCAGTCATTCGCTCCGCAGTCATTTATTCCGTACCGCTGACGAGTCGCTGCCGACCCGCCACTGTTCCTCCTCGCTGACTCGTGGTACCTGTTGAAAACTCTGGGCTAAACTGCATTGATGGCCCTCCCTTACCACATTCTTCCAAAGGTGATTCTTCTAATGGAAGTTATGACGCCCTCAGGTCCCGTCGAATCCGCGGTCGCCAAAGTACTGTACTCGGCTTTTGCCGCGAATGGGGCATAGCGGAGTCGAGAGGCGTGCAGTGAGTGGAAGAGAGGAAATGTGGAAGTCTGCATTGTTATTTACAAAGACGGAATACCTGGGCCATAAGCGACTGCTGTGCGAGGACTGGAAGCAGAGGGAAGTTCGTCCGTCTTTTATGCGAAGCACATTTTCGTTGGCAAGGCCGCACCATCAATGGGACAGGACACAAATAGTTACTAAACTAACGGCAACCGCAATATTGTTTACTTAATGCTTCATAATCCTAATCAGGACAGTTTTACAACATCGATCTTGTAGGACTAGTTCGTTATGTCGACTGTCAGCTCAGCAGGTTGTTTGTAACTATTTAGGCATAAAAATAGCGTTGGGGTCCTTACTTTAGACTCCACAATAATATTTGAAACACTAATTTTAGGTATGAAGATGGCATTGGGACACTTACTTTAAAGTTCACAATCATGTTTTAGAAACCAATTTGACGAACATGTGTATAAAATAACATGTTAGTACTTCTAAATGTTGTGAAACTTGGCGTAATCGTTTCACTTTTTGTGTGTCGCTGCGACATTTGGAACGTATCATACATGTGGTAAATAGTTAATGTGAGCCTCTGTAGTGTACTACGCTATGGTATAGAAACTGAACCTTGAACGTTTAACCAGTTCAGCCATCTGTTGGTGATGACGAGAAACAGGAGCGTAAAGCAGCAGGTAATTTTATTTCCCGTTTCTTAGGTTTTGCATAATATTATTTAAAGTGAAACTGTTCTTCGACATCTACACTACTCGCCATTAAAACTGCTACACCACGAAGATGAAGTGTATACAGACGCGATATTTAACCGAAAGGAAGAAAATGCTGTGATACGCAAATGATTAGCTTTTCAGAGCAATTCACACAAGGTTGGCGCCGGTGGCGACACCTACAACGAGTTGACATGCGGAAAGCTTCCAACCGATTTCTCATACACAAACAGCAGTTGACCGGCGTTGCCTGGTGTAACGTTGTTGTGACGCCTCGTGTAAGGAGGAGAAATGCGTACCATCACGTTTCCGACTTTGATAAAGGTCGGATTGTAGACTATCGCGATTGCGGTTTATTGTATCGCGAAATTGCTGCTCGCGTTGGTCGAGATCTAATGACTGTTAGCAGGATATGGAACCGGTGGGTTCAGGAGGGTAATACGGAACGCCGTGCTGGATCACAACGGCCTCGTATCACTAGCAGTCGAGATGAGAGGCATATTATCCACATGGCTGTAACGGATCGTGCAGCGACGTCTCGATCCCTGAGTCAACAGATGGGGACGTTTGCGAGACAACAATCATCTGCACGAACAGTTCGACGACGTTTGCAGCAGCATGGACTATCAGCTTGGAGACTATGGCTGCGGTTACCGTAGACGCTGCATCACAGACAGGAGCGCCTGCGATGGTGCACTCAACGACGAACCTGGGTGCACGAATGGCAAAACGTCATTTTTTCGGATGAATCCAGGTTCTGTTTACAGCGTCATGATGGTCGCATCCGTGTTTGGCGATATCGCGGTGAACGCACATTGGAAGCGTATATTCGTCATCGCCATACTGGCGTATCACCCGGCGTGATGGTATGGGTGCCATTACATTTCAGATGTGTTACGTACGACCTGTGGCTCTACCTTTCATCGATCCCTGCGAAACCCTACATTTCAGCAGGATAATGCACAACCGCATGTTTCAGGTCCTGTACGGGCCTTTCTGGATACAGAAAATGTTCGACTGCTGCCATGGCCACCACATTCTCCAGATCTCTCACCAATTGAAATCGTTTGGTCAATGGTGGCCGAGCAACTGGCTCGTCACAATACACCAGTCACTACTCCTGATCAACTGTGGTATCGTGTTGAAGCTCCATGGGCAGTTGTACCTGTACACGCCATCCAAGCTCTGTTTGACTCAATGCCCAGGCATATCAAGGCCGTTATTACGGCCAGAAGTGGTTGTTCTGGGTACTGATTTCTCAGGACCTACGCACCCAAATTGCGTGAAAATGTAATAACATGTCAGTTCTAGTATAATATATTTGTCTAATGAATACCCGTTTATCATCTGCATTTCTTCTTGCTGTAACAATTTTAATGACCAGTAGTGTACATTAATTACACTAATAAGCAAACATTGGCTTATAACTATTTATGGGGATGTGCTACATACTCATTCTAATGTTTCTTAGTGAATGAACTATAGCTTCCAATTAAATTTACAAATTTGACTGGCGAGTCAGTTCATAAATTATTTTTTGTATTCGTTAAAAAAAACATAGTTGACCACCGATATCTTTATTTTTTTTTAATTCCAGAAATTTATCAAATTTGTCATATTCATCTCTTGGTGACATCGTCAAAGAAGTAGTGTAGGTTGTGGCGTCATCATTGTGATATCATCGACAAAAAGGCTTCGCTTATGATGTCATGAAAAGGTTAATGACCTCATACCAAGGTAAATCACCTAGGTCATCTGATGTCACAAATGTAAAATAAAAGTGTCAAAAAATGTCCAAATGTGTGTTAAATCTTATGGGACTTAACTGCTAAAGTCATCAGTCCCTAAGCTTACGCACTACTTAACCTAAATTATCCTAAGGACAAACACACACACCCATGCCTGAGGGAGGACTCGAACCTCCGCCGGGACCAGCCGCTGAGTCCATGACTGCAGCGCCCTAGACCGCTTTTTTTTTTTAAATCTCATTTTGTTCGCTTTTGATCGTTGCATCTGCTCAGGGCGGACGTCGTAAGACATCCATTGAAGTTCGTTGTTAATCGAGTAACTCAGTTTTTTTATTACAGAGAGCACGTAACCCTCTGACCGAACACGCTGAGCTACCGTGCCGGCGTCCGCTCGGCTAATCCCTCGCGGCAAACAAAAGTGCACCAGAGTCGCTATATCCATAGTACTGTCTTGGAAGACAACGTCTTCACCGGCGAAATAAAATGTTATCCAGTCACCATCTCTACGTAAGTTTCCATTGTAAGTCCTTGTGAAAGACAACAAAGCACAGTGTATTTCCATGCAGTTTTGGTCTACCAAAACATAGTATATTTCCATGCAGTTGTGGTCTACTCCACTACCGATTATTTACATGATTATTGAAAGGAAGTAAGCTGTTAGCTTCTTTGTTCATCTGCATTACATAAAGCCACTTGTATTGGAGTAATTCTACTGTTCTTAGTGATAACCTTCTTTCGTTTTCAGTTATCTGATCACGGTGGACAAATTTTTATCATTGTTAACATTAGCGGAAAATTTGAACTTTTTTTCTGCATCTGGTTTGTAAGTGGGTGTATTTACCTGGATGTACCTAATTTCAAGGTGCTGAAATCGCTCGTAAAATGAGTTTTTCTCTTTCATTTCACAACTTCTGCATGTTCATCGGTACTGCTGAAGACTGATAGATTTAAAACAATAAAAAAATACATATTCAGAACTTTAGAACCCGTTACTGTATAACATGTATATATGGACATGCAGCCAATAGGTCTAAATCAGTTCACAACATATTTTCAACTTTAACTTCCTTTGCCATTCGATACTCTACTTTTGTTTGCCATTCCGTTATTCTTCCTAACAAGACCCCAGCAATAGTCGCCCACCACCGAAGGTTTCAAGTGACCTTGGTAGCTGCGTTCCATCGTACGGATGCCTTAGTGAAAGCGTTCAACCTACTAGTCGCTTGTGGCTATCAAATTTACTGGGAAGAAACCAGCGAAGGAACGTAAAAATTGAATTTTAAGCGGTAGTCTTCATGCCATGTTCTTGTTACTGTCTTACAGATAATTCACAATGGGAACATAATTATCTCTTCTGTTGGCCAAAAAGCTCTTTACAGTTACTTTGAAAGAGAACCAAGCAGCTCATTCGATATTTGTAAGTTTAATATCAGAGGTTGGAAAAATTATCTCAAGCTTAACTTGGTTACCCTGCAATATTTGTGAAGCAGAAGGAACAGCCTGAAAAATGATCTTTAGGTTCACACCATACTGTTTGAAAAGCGAGTTAAATAGCTCCGCGTTTTCCTTTCAAGCACTGGTTAAAGTCATTGTACGGGAACTGTAGGCAGTATGAGTTGCAAAATTTTTTCTTGATCACCAACAGTGCAATCAAAACACAGCTGACATGCCTTCTTAACTCAATTAGTGATTGATTTTTGTTTCAGATTTCCTACATACATAGAGAAAGTTGTCGATGTGGTTTAGACAATAGCATCTAGCAATTGGCATATTTGCAAAGTGTAACTTTTAGCGGGCCGGAGTGGCCGAGCGGTTCTAGGCGCTACAGTCTGGTGCCGTGCGACCGATACGGTTGCAGGTCCGAATCCTGCCTCGGGCATGGATGTGTGTGATGTCCTTAGGTTAGTTAGGTTTAAGTAGTTCTAAGTTCTAGGGGACTGATGACCTTAAATGTTAAGTCCCATAGTGCTCAGAGGCATCTGAACCATCATCATCTGTAACTTTTAAACATCACACCTTTTCACTATGTCTCACAAAAAACACTCATTGAGGTAACAAAAACTGGCAAAACGTTGTTAGGTCGACGTGAGTATGATGACAATTGCACCATGCGTGTGTCATACATTTGATACAAGCAGTGGATCATGAAGAGTAATTATGTTGGCATCAAGTGAGTAAAGTTTAGAATCTTTATCACACCGCCATTTAATGACGATATGTATATATCCCTGTACCAAAACAAAAAACTGAAACAATAGAAGTGCAAAGAAACAGCGAAATACGGAAAATAAACAATAAAAGATACTTAGAAGCTCAAAAATCTTACGTCCTAGAACATTTTTAAAGGCAGATTCGGATGCAGCGCAGAAAAATACATACTCACTGATATATCGCAGATATAAACTGGCTGTTGAGTAGTGTTACTCGCATCCAGGGCTTGATTCTGTCTGCATGAGCTACTTTGTAGAGCCACAGAGAGCTACTGAGGCGCAAACATCGCGCACGGGCAAATTCACTTTGTTCATTTTATTGTTTATTGGGTCGTATTCTCCGAAAACTTGTTAATTGAAACAACGAGGCGTTACATAAGTGATAATATGAACGGACCTATGGAAGGAAGGAAGGAAGATTAGGGTTTAACGTCCCATCGAGAACGGGGTTGTTAGAGACTGGGCACAAGCTTGGATTTTTATGAAAAATGGAAAAGGAAGTCGGTCGTGCCCTTTCAAAGCAATCATCCCCGCATTTTCCTGGCGCGATTTAGCGAAATCACAGAAAACTTGAATGTTAAAGGTCCGACGGGGATCTGAAATGTCCTCCTCCCGAATGCGGCTCCAGCGTGCCAGCCACTGCACCACCTCGCTCGGTAGAGATCTACGGGCCACATTATGTAAGAGAGTGAGCAATCCATGTGCATCAACATTTCCAGAGTATCATACCCGACCGATAGCCGCGTCATCTTCTGCCAATGATGTCACTGGATGTGGAATGGAGGGCCAAGTAGTCACCACACCGCTCCCCCCAACCACTGTCAGTTTTCGTGACCTGGAACAGCTGCTTCTCATTCAAACAGCTCGTCAGTTAGCATCACGAGGCTGAATGCGCCCAGTTCCAGTCCTTCCAAGAAAAAATTCCTAGCAGTACCGGGAATCAATCCCGGGACTAGCACATGGCAGTCTACTGCAGTTGTCTCTCAGCTACGGAGGCGGACCTTCCACAATATATGATAGCTTCATTTGAAGTTGTGTAATTGATGTGGATGAAGTGCAGCTGTTTCGTGCTACTTCAGTCGCATTCATCCCATTTTGTCAGCAATTTATTTCTTCACGCCTGTAGAGCACTTAGCCTGACCTCCAGTTCCCAGACTGCGCTTATGTTGGACCCCGTCCTTCCTACGGTCTCAATCTTCCTCTGTGAAATCAACGTGTGTTTATGGGTTTGCATCTATTAACGCTATCACACGGATAACACTGCCCATGTAATTTTAACACGTTTTTCTTTGATTCTATTGCAAAGCTTTGGGTCCGGCCGTAAGTTGTACTATAGTTACTACACTCATTCTCATAAATTAAGGATAATTGCAGAATGTGGTGCCACACAACGTGGCACTACACAAAACTGGCGCAATTAGCATAGTCACATAGGGAACACACACTACACACATCTGTAAGTCCATGGTATTGGTGATAAGTTGAGAAAACCGTCCCGAAACACATGTGCTATAAAACGCCACTGTTTCCTGCGCATGTACCGCGACATCAATATGGGATATGATGACCATGCACACGTACACAGGTCACACAACGGGTTGGCATACTCTGAATCAGGTGGTTGAGCAACTGCTGGGGTATAGCCTCCCATTCTTGCACCAGTGCCTGTCGGAGCTTCTGAAGTGTCCTAGGAATTTGAAGACGTGCAGCGATACGTCGATCGAGAGCATCCCAGACGTGCTCGATGGGGTTTAGGTCTGGAGAAACCTGTCTTGTCTGCTCAGAACAATATATCAGAGTAGTGTCAGAGTTAGCCTGATATTTTCTGTCTCAAGGTACTCCTCCACGATGGCAGCTCAGTGGGTCCGTGTGTTATCATCCATCAGGAGGAAGGTAGGACCCACTGCACCCCTGAAAAGGCGGACACACTGTGGTGCAAAATGACGTCCCGGTACACCTGACCTGTTACAGTTCCTCTGTCAAAGGCATGCTATGGCGTACGTGCACTAATCATAATTCCACCTCACACCATCAAACCACGACCTCCAAACAGGTCCCTTTCAAGGATATTAAGGGGTTGGTATCTGGTTCCTGGTTCACACCAGATGAAAATCCGGCGAGAATCACTGTTCAGACTATACTTGGACTCGTCCGTGAAGATAACCTGGGACCACTGTTCCAATGACCATGTACTGTGTTCTTGACACCAGGCTTTACGGGCTCTCCTGTGACTAGGAGTCAGCGGAATGCACCTTGCAGGTCTCCTGGCGAATTTACCATGTCTGTTCAGTCGTCTGTAGACTGTGTGTCTGGAGACAACTACTCCAGTGGCTGCGGTAAGGTCCCGAGCAAGGCAACCTGCAGTACTCTGTGGCCGTCTGCGGGCACTGATGGTGATATATCGGTCCTGTTGTGGTTTTGTACGCTGTGGACGTCCCGTACGGCGCCTGGACACGTTTCCTGTGTGCGGGAATCGTTGCCATAATCTTGAGATCACACTTTGTGGCACACGGAGGGCCTGTGCTACGATCTGCTATGTTTGACCAGCCTCCAGTCGCCCTAATATGCTATCTCTTATAACGTCATCAATATGTGTTTTTGAGCCATTTTCAACACACAGTCACCATTAGCACGTCTGAAAACGTCTGCTCACTTACTCGGTGCACCGTACTCTGATGTGCACCAACACACGTCTGCATATGTGGATTGCTGCCAGCGCCACCGTGCGACGACCGCAGGTCAAATGCACTGCATGCTCATACCCCGAGGTGATTTAAACCCACAAACCGCCCACCAGAGCGTTGTTTCACCATGTATCAGCATTATCCTTAATTTATGAGCTTGAGTGTATTTACTATAGACTATAGCTACTATTTACTATAGCTGCGTTGATATGAACATATTGCGCGAAAGGCACGGGTGTACATTTGTTTCCTAGCAAGGAAGCCAGTTATAACTACACTTTCAGTAGGCAGTGCTCCGTAGCTCATAAATTATCCACGATAAACATCTGAAAAGATGTTAGACTGGTAATTTTTTACGTTTATCATGTAGATAAGAAGAAATATTATCCACATTTTGCGATGAATGTTTATTTTATTTTCAATTAGACATATTCTCCTTTTTATATTAGGCATTATCAGTGGTTTCTGTGTTTTAAGTCTCTTCTTGTGGCCTTTGGCTCATTTATAGGCACTAGATGAGCGCAACACTGCTTTCCAAAGGACTGTGTCTCACAAGCCTAACCCTACATCAGGATCAGGTCCATTGTACAGCAAGCAAGTTTGTGTCCAATGAAGTGTCTAATTGTCATGTACAGTTAATTGCGCTCATCTAGTGCCCAACTGAGAGACAGTAACGGCAAGAAAGGATAGGAAACGTAAAAAGCACTTGTATACATTGGCACTGAAACTAATGCTTAACATTTCTTAATTGTGCAAAGTGTACTTAATAATTTGCTTTGTTGAAACTATTTTGCACACGTCTTGATATGCGTATGAGTAGACAAAGCGGGTTGCTGGTGCCATTACTTAGATCTGAAGATGATTCAAAGTGCTCGAAACATGTAATTGAATTAAAAAAATGTGCAACTGAGACGGAACAATAAATAAGAATTATCTTAAATATCTGCTAGCATACAATTGCTGAATTTTCTCAAGATGATTATGTACAACACATTATTTTCGTTACTGAAGTTTGTAAATAACTGACATCTTGCGGAAGTAATGATTTTCTAATAAATCTTTGAATTTGGTTTGAACCACAAAAGTAGGCAGTGTACAACATCTTTTAGTTTGGCGTCTTCGTCTTGCCTTGGCGCGCAACGCGTAAAGCACGTAGCAGTCAGTATCGGCTGTAGCTAGGCAGCGATGCAATGCAGTCGACAGCTAGTGCGCACATCAAGCAGTTAGCTTTGTGTAGTAAAATAATGCACAATTGTGAAAGTAGGCGCCGGTCGATGCATTTAGAGTAGCAAATTGTCTCACCTAATTACCAAGGATGCAAGATTTTTTCAAGGCTATATCTAAGTCGTAACTGCTCGTACCACGAGTCCACCAAGCATTGTGGCCAAGGAATGCAATATGGCGAGCGACAGCTACATGTTTAGTATGAGACATGAAGATACCGTGACGCATGAACTGGTCACTGCATGCACGTCGATGCTTCCGTTAAAAAGGCAAGATCGTTTTTCTTTTCTTTAGATCTGCAGAGGATCAGTTACGTTAGAAAAAGTTGATGTTAGTTAGTTCTGGAGAGTGTTTTTACACAATGGGTTACTATTGCCTATTGCTTGAAAAAAAAGTCATACTGTCAGTCAAAGAGTAATTATAGCCAGTATAAATGTTTGTGCAGTAATGCTAATGTTTCAAAGTGAAATACCTTAGGCGTAGAGAAAGAGTGGTTATTTTATTTACTGTTTCTTTTGTTCCGAAAAATAACTAATGGAGCTACAGTTCCAAGATAAACGGAAGTTTTGCTCATTTATTGGAATGCTAGCTTTGCCACAGTTCACTGTTGATACCGGGTAGTTGTAATTAAAGTGTAACTGCTCACAGAGCTCCAGTGGGGACTGTAATTACCGTATGGCTGCAAAACTTGATAGATATTCCAATGCGTTAATGCGAAAAAAAATGTGCTGGAAAAAATTAGTTCCAATTTTGGCCACCAGGTGCAAATCTGACATTCGAGAATATTTCATCGGCGTCTCCGGTGCACACATTGAACAAACTGTGTTAGCGGCGTTTAATAAAAAAATCTTCTTCCTTGTTTCGCCTTTTCTGTCTACATGCCATTCCTAATCCATTACATAAGGAAACATTTATGTACGTCTTTCTTGAATTCACAGCCCCAGATTTGCACCTGGTGGCCAAAATTGTATCTAATTTTTTTCCAGCGTAAATCGATTCCGCATTAACGCCTTAAAACATCTACCAAGTTTCGCTGCCATACGATAGTACGAGGTGCATTCAAGTTCTGAGGACTCCGATTTTTTTTTTTCTAATTAACTACTCACCCCAAATCGATGAAACTGGCGTTACTTCTCGACGTAATCGCCCTGCAGACGTACACATTTTTCACAACGCTGACGCCATGATTCCATGGCAGCGGCGAAGGCTTCTTTAGGAGTCTGTTTTGACCACTGGAAAATCGCTGAGGCAATAGCAGCACAGCTGGTGAATGTGCGGCCACGGAGAGTGTCTTTCATTGTTGGAAAAAGCCAAAAGTCACTAGGAGCCAGGTCAGGTGAGTAGGGAGCATGAGGAATCACTTCAAAGTTGTTATCACGAAGAAACTGTTGCGTAACGTTAGCTCGATGTGCGGGTGCGTTGTCTTGGTGAGACAGTACACGCGCAGCCCTTCCCGGACGTTTTTGTTGCAATGCAGGAAAGAATTTGTTCTTCAAAACATTTTCGTAGGATGCACCTGTTACCGTAGTGCCCTTTGGAACGCAATGGGTAAGGATTACGCCCTCGCTGTCCCAGAACATCGACACCATCATTTTTTCAGCACTGGCGGTTACCCGAAATTTTTTTGGTGGTGGTGAATCTGTGTGCTTCCATTGAGCTGACTGGCGCTTTGTTTCTGGATTGAAAAATGGCATCCACGTCTCATCCATTGCCACAACCGCCGAAAAGAAAGTCCCATTCATGCTGTCGTTGCGCATCAACATTGCTTGGCAACATGCCACACGGGCAGCCATGTGGTCGTCTGTCAGCATTCGTGGCACCCACCTGGATGCACTTTTCGCATTTTCAGGTCGTCATGCAGGATTGTGTGCACAGAACCCACAGAAATGCCAACTCTGGAGGCGATCTGTTCAACATTCATTCGGCGATCCCTCAAAACAATTCTCTCCACTTTCTCGATCATGTCGTCAGACCGGCTTGTGCGAGCCCGAGGTTGTTTCGGTTTGTTGTCACTCGATGTTCTGCCTTCATTAAACTGTTGCACCCAAGAACGCACTTTCAACACATCCATAACTCCATCACCACATGTCTCCTTCAACTGTCGATGAATTTCAATTGGTTTCACACCACGCAAATTCAGAAAACGAATGATTGCACGCTGTTCAAGTAAGGAAAACGTCGCCATTTTAAGTATTTAAAACAGTTCTCATTCTCGCCGCTGGCGGTAAAATTCTATCTGCCGTACGGTGCTGCCATCTCTGGGACGTATTGACAATGAACGCGGCCTCATTTTAAAACAATGTGCATGTTTCTATCTCTTTCCAGTCCGCAAAAAAAATCGGAGGCCTTAGAAATTGAATGCACCTCGTAATAGCCCACACTGGACGTCTGTGAGTAGCTGCATTTTAATTACAGCTACGCAGTACGACGTTGAGGATACTGCATGATTTACGAAACACAGCAAAATCAATAATTCCCATTTTTTAGTAATTCAACAATGCTAGTTGCAAAAGTAGAAAAACAAAGTTGTACTTGCTTCAATATTTCATTAAAGGGAAGTAGCTAAATTTTTAAAAAATCTGTTGATCATTTTGAGTGTAGATACAGAAACAACTCTCAATTTTTGTTCCTCCAGGACTGGCGAGTGTATTCTGTAGCAAATAGTATGTTCCTTCAGGTGGAAAAATCAAAAGGTAAAGTTCTACTGTTTCTTGTCCCAGTACTGAATACAAGCATTGTTGTGTAGTGAATGTTTTGAAGTCAGTTTAATAATGACTGGTGTGAAGTGTAGTGCCTGTAGAAAGTGAAAGGAAAAAAACACCAGTTTTAACAACATCCAAAAGCTTCGAAATAATACGGTTCTTTAATTATAACCAAAACTGTTTTATGTCACGTTTAAACATTCTGTAAATCTAAAATAACTAAAAATTAATTATAAACCACCTATTTCGGAGTATAATTGTCGGGGTATTCATCTACATCTACATTTATACTCTGCAAGCCACCCAACGGTGTGTGGCGGAAGGCACTTTACGTGCCACTGTCATTGCCTCCCTTTCCTGTTCCAGTCGCATATGGTTCACGGGAAGAACGACTGCCGGAAAGCCTCCGTGCGCGCTCGAATCTTTCTAATTTTACATTCGTGATCTCCTCGGGAGGTATAAGCAGAGGGAAGCAATATACTCGAAACCTGGCGAACAAGCTACACCGCGATGCACAGCGCCTCTCTTGCAGAGTCTGCCACTTGAGTTTGCTAAACATCTCAGTAAAGCTATCACGCCTACCAAATAACCCTGTGACGAAACGCGCCGCTCTTCTTTGGATCATCTCTATCTCCCCTGTCAACCCGACCTGGTACGGATCCCACACTGATGAGCAATACTCAAGTATAGGTCGAACGACTGTATCTTATGCAGAGCTAATGAGCGTGAAGAATTACGTAATTGTAACAAGCTTACGAGAGTGTAAACACAACACGCCACACATGTTGCCGTCATCATGGTGCCAAGGTTGCTTCAAGTATGCTGCAGAAGTTTCGCTAGGAAGCCCTTACACATCTCCCATATAGTACTAGACCCTCCCCAAGCGATGTCCGTATTTTGATGCTCTAAAAGAAGTCATTCGTGGTCGTCGATTTGCTTCGGAGGAAGAGGTGCGCGACTGGGTACAATCGTGGTTCTGTAGGCAACCGAAAGCATTTTTATATGAAGGCTTTGGTGTCTCACAGTGTGATAAACGTATAATCACTTACGGCGATTTCTTTTGACAAAATAAGCAATTAATGTGCAATTCTTCCATCTGTCACGTTTTCATTCGACTGAACCTTATAAATCATTCGTATTTCAGCGCGACCGCACTCAGTAGGAAGGAGTAAAGCCATCTACATTGTGAACACAAAGAAAGATTATACAGGGGTAATTCATTCAGAATATACATTTGAATGTTGCTTTTTTGTAAAGAGATCGTGTTACGGCTGGTATACGAACGAGAAACGTGTACCATCAAGTGACGGAATTCAACAGCAGCAGAATTCTGGCCTTTCGAGACTGCGGTTTATCATTCCGCGATATTGCTGCTCGCATTGCTCGGAATTCCACGACTGACATGAAAATATGAAAACGATGGATTCAGGAGAGGACTATACTGAAAGCCAAGCCGGTTCAAAATGGCTCTGAGCACTATGGGACTCAACTTCTGAAGTCATCAGTCCCCTAGAACTTAGAACTACTTAAACCTAACTAACCTAAGGACATCACACACATCCATTCCCGAGGCAGGATTCGAACCTGCGACCATAGCGGTCTCGCGGTTCCAGACTGTAGCGCCTAGAACCGCACGGCCACTCCGGCCGGCAAAGCCAAGCCGGATCTCAGCGGTCTCAGGAGAATAGGGCTCGAGAGGACAGACGTACTGTTCACTCGGCAGTGGAGGATCGTTCAACCAAGTCACGTACCTTGACTCACAAAACGAACTTTTCAGCTGGAAGATAAATATCTGTAAGGGTGGTACAACAACGTCTGCTAGATCGCTACCAGCACTACACCGTTGTTACAGCTTCCCTTGATGTGGTAGAAGAGCAGGCTCCCAATTGACAACAGGAGTGGCACCGTATCGTCATTTTAGATGAGTCGTAGTTTTAAACACAGTATTACAATTGGCGTATCTGTCATGATCGTCATATTGAGCCAGCACCTAGTGCGATGTTGTGGGGTACCATTAGGTACGCGACAAGATGACGTAGTCGGTAATGCGAACAGCGGTCGTCACATTTCTGATGTGTTAGCGATGGTAGCACATTCCGATTAATATTTGTTAATCTTATTTTCTATGTCCTTGTTTGTATCACGGGTTATATCGCGTCCTAAAAAATTGAAATTGGAGACCTACACAAGTTTAACTTTCTGAACTGATATCTGAAGGTTATATCCTCGTTTCCCCAAGTGATGTAGTTTATACACTGGTTTTTTCCTTAATTGTTGCATCACCTGCGTACATAAGGGTATTACCGTACTCATTTATATTACTCTGTATACCCAGATTTGTTTCCTAACCCCTGCTCTTAATTAAATTATTTATACAGGATGATATATCTGCACCTACTCGTAGGTTTTTGTGCGACCCGCAATGCCTTCAAAACTTACATGTGAAATTTTCATATTCTTTCGTTCACTACGTGCAGACTATTAGTCCTACAAAAAAAGAACAGAATTTTTTATAGTAAATTTAATTTACTTGAATTTTGTATTGGGATACCTTACCGCTGGAGGCCACAGTTTTCCAGTTATTCAAGAAAAACGCATTTGAAGGTCACTTATGTCAGTTTTTCGTGAATAATTCGAAAACTACGTTCTCTAGCGAAAACTCATCCCGAAACGGAACTTAAGTACATTAAATTTTCTACAAAAATATCTGCACATTTTTTCTGTAAGACCTGATAGTTCGTCCTTAACAAGCGAGTGAGTATCAAAATCTCGCGGGTGGCTTTTGAACACGTTGTACGTTGCATAAACCCATAGGCAGCGGCAGCTAAATCAACCAGTATAGGCATTAAATAAGATTGATAACAGGCTACAGTCTTGCTTTAGTCTGTTATTGGTAGTGGTTTCCTCAGTTTTATTATTATTTTTTCCTACTATACTTCATTGGGAAAATAAGTAGGATTCCATGATTTGCTTCATGTACCATGTTGCAATTCTGATAGCCATCAGTGTATCCTGACGTGACGAAATTCATGGGATACCTCTTAATACCGAATTGGACCTCCTTTTTCCCAGCGTAGTGCAGAAAAACGACGTGGCATGGACTCACAAAGTCCTTGAAAGACCCCTGCAAAAATATTGTGCCATGCTGCCTCTATAGCAGCCCCTAATTACGGAAATGTTGCCGGTGTAGGTTTTTGTGCACGAAATGACCTTCCGACGATGTCCCATAAATGTTCGATGAGTGGCTAAACCATTAGCTCGAACTGTCCAGAATGTTCTTCAAACCAATCGCGAACCATTGTGGCCTAGTGTCATCCTGAATTGTCATTCATAAAAATACAATCGTTGTTTGGGAATGAAAAATCCATGGAAGGCTGCAGATGTTCTGCAAGTAGCGGATAACAATTTCCAGTCAATGATAGGTTCATTTGGACCGGGAGACCCAGTCCATTCCACGTAAACACAGCCCACACCATAATGGGGTCATCACCAGCATGCACAGCGCCTTGTTGACAAAGTGCGTCCATGGCGTCGTGGGGTCTGCGCCACACTCGAACTCTACCATCAGTTCTTAGCAACTGAAATCGGGATTCATCTGACCAGGCCACGGTTTCCCGGTAGTCGACAGTCAAACCGATATGTTCACAGAGCCCAGGAAAGACGCTGCAGGCGATGTCGTGTTGTTAGCAAAGGCACTAGCGGCAAATTTCTCTGCACTGTCCTAACGGTTAGGTTCGTCGTAGGTTCCACATCTATATCTGCTGTTACGTCACGCAGTGCTGCTTGTCTATTAGCGCAGACAACTCTATGCAAAAGCCGTTGCTGTCGGTCGCTGAGTGAAGGCCGTCGGCCACTGCATTGTCCGTGGTGAGAGGTAATGCCTGAAATTTCGTATTCTCGACGCACTATTGACACTGTGGATATCGGAATATTGATTGCCTAACGATTTCCGAAATGACATCTACCATGCGTCCAGCTCCAACAATCATTCCGCGTTCAAGGTCTGTTAATTCTCGTTGCAACCTTCTTGCATGAATCACCAGAGAGCCGGCCGAAGTGGCCGTGCGGTTAACGGCGCTGCAGTCTGGAACCGCAAGACCGCTACGGTCGCAGGTTCGAATCCTGCCTCGGGCATGGATGTTTGTGATGTCCTTAGGTTAGTTAGGTTTAACTAGTTCTAAGTTCTAGGGGACTAATGACCTCAGCAGTTGAGTCCCATAGTGCTCAGAGCCATATAATCACCAGAGAACAAATGACAGCTCCGCTGCTGCTCAGCCCTTTTATACCTTGTGTATGCGACACTACCGCCTTCTGTATTGGGCATATCGCTGTCTAATAACATTTGTCACCTCAGTATACGTCGCTGCGAATTGTACGCTATCGCTGTTAGGACTCTTATAAGCGCGCCTCTGCGGCGTAGCGGGTTAGAAATGAGGCATGCTTGTTTGACCACTGTCTTTCGTCGTACTGTCCATTACACAAGTTCCACCCACCGCAGTAAGGCGTCTGATCACCAGCCCGTTTCTCAGCATACGTAGACACTGTCCAGACGATGTTAAAAGCAGCGTTCAAGAAAAACACTTAAGTTTGCAAAATCTGCGTAAACTCTGGTAGCAAACTATCCTGTAATATTTTATAACAAATATCGGGTGGAGGGCGATTGCTTCATCTCTTTAGAAAAATGGCAATCTTCTGCAAAGAGTTATTTTATTTCTTTAGGTTCAAAATTAAACACTTACCGTCAGCCCATATTTAACTAAGGAATAATATCACTGTTCTCAGCTCACAGTTCATACAAGGCAGCCAGGAATGTACTGAAGTCCGACCCAAATTGTTAAGCGATTTACAGTCATTGTTCTGCTACAATATACGAGTTTCACATTCGGTCCTTTTTCAGTGGATTTCTAATAAAGAAATTTCTCACCAAATATTCCATATACGAATACGAAACATGCCACGCGGAATTTTACAAAGGCCGAAAGTTCACACGTGTTTATCTCCCTAACAAATCACTTCACCAAGCTCAAATTTTCACAATCTGTCCGTAAATGCAACTGTTTTCACGGCAATACAATCCGGACGCGAGAAACCAATAACTTCATTTTACTCATAATGTAGATGGACACGTCCAACGTGACCTGCACATCCGATAGCTAGCAAGTGACTCCTCAGTGCTGCTTCTTCCACAGCCTATAATTACCTGGCAGTGCGCGGGAACTGCTAACCTCTGATTGGTTGTTGAAAATGACCAGCCAATCAAAACATCCTTCGATATCATTTTCGCGCTAAAACTGCCATACGCCAATCATTATTCATAGCTGCATTTACGTCACTTCATCATGCAAATTTTAATAAAACTAAACGAAAAGAAAACTAATCTTGAAACAACTTTAGAAAACTATTACTCTGTAAACGGCCATTCTGGTTGCCTTCTTATAAAAGCAAGTACCCTTGGACGTACGTCATCAGCACGGTGTGGAAATTACATTTTTCATTGCAACTTGCTTGCTTAACACTTTCCTATGATATAGTTATATAATGTTTGACATGAGATAACACTGAATTTTTTTTCTTCTGTCCCGCCGGCCGGAGTGGACAAGCGGTTCTAGGCGCTACAGTGTGGAACCGAGTGACCGCTACGGTCGTATGTTCGAATCCTGCCTCGGGCATGGATGTCTGTGATGTCCTTAGGTTAGTTAGGTTTAAGTAGTTCTAAGTTCTAGGGGACTGATGACCTCAGATGTTAAGTCCCATAGTGCTCAGAGCCATTTTGTTATGAATCCTAACTGACTTTAATCTTACAAGTGTCGGTTTGGGGTGTTTCAGGTAATTTTCTCTAACTCTGAAAGTATTCCAGCTAAAAAGCTGAGATTTTTACACAATCTTCTTTTTAGTAACAAAGGGCAGTATATTGACTTTTAACTAAATTGAATAATATTTAATAAAGTTTATTTAGATTCTTAGGGGCTTGAATATTCTGTCGTTCGAATTGACACAGGTACCGCTTCCCAGGGCTAGGCTAGCGACAGGTCCGAAAGAGTCACGCTAAGATACCAGTGGCTGTTTCTGTCACCGCCAACGGCTCCAAACCTACGAGCCGTACTGCAAAGCAGTGCAATAAATGCTATTGCGTATTGACTCGCTACGTTACACCTCCTTAGACCAGCAAATTGTTATTTTTTTTTCCTATCGCGAGATGGTTTGAAGTCAACGCGTCCTGGAACGCATCCAGTTTCGCTTCTGCAAGGAGCACATGTGGTGCCGCTTTTACGACTTCAGGCGGAAGTCATTGTGAGACTCGAACTTCCGAGCGGCAGTCGCGAGTCGGCGAGGGCCGCCCTAGCAGCAGAAGCCAGAAGGCACGTGAAAGGGCATCGGAAGCGCGGCGGCCGGAAGAGCGCGGGACCGCAGCGTCCGCAAATGACGCGTGTCCGCCGCCAGCCGGCCGCAGTTTAGGGGTAATTGCGGCCGTATTTATGGGGCGCGGCGGGGCGCCGGCTCCCCGCCCCGCAGATCCGCTTCCCTCCGGCCGCCGCCTACTGTGCGCCGAGTCGCCAGCTGTCCCGATAATCCTGTCTGTGGCGAATTAGCCAAAGTCTTGTAATCGACCTCATCGCTTCGCCAAATGCTTCATTTCTACCCACTTATCTTGTTCCCTGCAGCCCAACTATCCACTGTCTCCGTTTTCATACAGTGTGATCTCGTGATGTTCTTATAAACTTTCAAGAATGATGAAGAAGGGTAAATGTATCAATCTGGGGTAAGGGACCTCGGTCCGGAAACGACCGGATCGAAAGTTCTACCAAAAAATCGTTCTGATACCTCTGTCAGTGGAATCCGTGAACGAGTACTGTTGTTGCTAAGACTGTAGGTAAGACGTACCACAATAAGAAAAAAATGGCCGGCCGGAGTGGCCGAGTGGTTCTAGGCGCTTCAGTCTGGAACCGCGCAACCGCTACGGTCGCAGGTTCGAATCGTGCCTCAGGCATGGATGTGTGTGATGTCCTTAGGTTAGTTAGGTTTAAGTAGTTCTAAGTTCTAGGGGAGTGATGACCTCAGATGTTAAGTCCCACAGTACTCAGAGCCATTTGAACCAAGAAAAAAATTTCTTCTAAACATGGGCTTTAAAGTGCGTACATTAAGAACTATGAGCACCTGTGCATCTTACCTACTCCAAAACACATCTCTTCTACTGCACGAGTACCTATAGCGCCTTCGTTTACCAGACTTTTTTTCTTCTTCGGTCCAAACTATCTCTTCCAAAACCATGGAATACATAGAGCTCTCGGTGAAACAGAAGTGTTTCACAGTATCGAAAATAAACAAGTACTCTTAGCTCTCATTGTACGCATTTTAGAGACCATTGAGCCGTGCGCGGCTCGTGTTCATGCCGTTGTTGTTGTTTGACAGTTTGTCTTTACGGAATTGTTGCCTCGTTTCTTATTACATTTATGGCGTCACTAAGTTGCTGGCCTGTCTGGCCGTGAATGGCAGCAGCAGCGCGTATCGATAAGAGCAATGTCATATATTCTTTGAAACGACCACTAGTATTTCCGGCTCGTCGTGTGTCGGGACTTCAGTTGGGACGCAGCGCCAGTGAGGTCCGGACAGCCAGTACTCGCCAACCGCTGGCGACACACATTCACTGTCCGACGGAAGGAGACTGGAGCGGGAACGACCGTTGGTTGGTCGTTCGGTGGGTCGTCTCATCGAGAGACGTGTATTTGGTCTTTTGACCGTTTCTGGACCTCGTCAGTTGTTCATCTTTCCGGACGTGGGTCTGTCCCTTCCTTGTGCAAAAAAATGGTTCAAATGGCTCTGAGCACTATGAGACTTAACTTCTGAGGTCATCAGTCCCCTAGAACTTAGAACTACTTAAACCTAACTAACCTAAGGACATCACACACATCCATGCCCGAGGCAGGATTCGACCCTGCGGCCGTAGCGGTCGCACGGTTCCAGACTGTAGCGCCTAGAACCGCTCGGCCACCCAGGCCGGCCTTCCTTGTGCAGAGATGTCGGGTGGCCAATGGGCAAGAGTTACTACCTCTGCATGGTTGGCTCCGAGCCAGTGTGCCCGGGTCACCGAGTTCCGAACGGACATGGAGTTGAGTCGGGATGGAGCTACTGTGAACTCCGGACAGCCATGACTCGCCCGACCGTTGCTGACCCACAAAACTTGAGTGGGGACGACCTGGGTTGGTCGTTCGGTCGGTCGTATCATCGGACGACGTGTATTTGGTCGCCGACAGCTTATGGAAACTCTGTGTCTGTCGACTTGTGATTCGTCCTTGTTGTTACACAGTGATTGGTTTTAGGATTGTTCGAGTTCTTGATGCAAGTGTTTACGTGGAATTGTTTGTAGCATGTGTGATTTCCACTGAGCAGACGAATGCTGTCTGCGTACTGGAGTAGGCAGTCGGTCGATTGGGACAGAGTAGCGAGTGTGATGAAGTCTGTATCGCGTGTAGTTCGTCAGCATTTGGTGTTGTTCATATTTTCGAGTGCTGCTGGTATCTTCTTCCTCGGCTAATATTTTCCGTTGTCGTGCCGTTGGTCGGCGGAAGGGAATTGATTAGGTTGTTGGCCGGTCCTTCAGCCGCCCCTGGGTCGGGTTGCCATCTGATTACTTAATCTTATTCTTGGTTGCCTGTCTTACCTAAACTTCTGTTAGAGTTACCTCCTCAGGCCGACCCTTGGAGCACTTCTGAGCACCACTGTTCTGTTTTAAATTGTGATTTCCTTTTACTCTTAAGTACTGCGCGAGGCCTTCAGCCGTCTATTAATTTAGTTTATTTTCATGTTAAGATAAGGCCTTCAGCCATTTTAAATTAAAACCTTGAAGATTCTTGCTTAAACGAACCTTTTTGTGTTTTTTTTTAAAAAAAAAGGGGAGTGATTTTTTTGCCGATTGGAAATCTTCATTATTATCCAGGGCCTTAAGTCTCGAGTTTCTATGTTCAGGTCTTCAGCCGGGTGTATTCCTTAACGCTATTTTAATAACTGGTGTTCTGGCCTTCCGCCGTATTGTTTTTGAAAGCTTGAGGGCATGTGTGATTAAGTGTTTTAGGAAAATAAATTTTGTATGTTTGTGCAACAAACAACTGATTTGGACCCCTTTCCACAACCTGATCCGCTCTGTCCTGCGAACCCAGATTTCAACCATGTTTGCCAGACTTATTTTCTTGTTTTGGTCCATACTGCTCTCTCTAAAAGTTACTTAAACTACGATTTTACCAGCAACAGTGCCGGTACATATATTCTATTATTAGAGATATTAAAAACATTTCCAATTATAACTTCCGGCTCGTCGTTTCCGGACCAGGGTCGCGTATGGCAAGTTGATACGTTTACCCTTCTCCATCATCCCTGAAAGTTTGGGACATCATCAAGGAATCACCCTCTGTACTCAATGGCAGGCAACGCTAATTCTAGGTTGCGTTGTCTGTAATGTAAGGTAAACAACCTATTTTATTTTATTGGCCTCTTGGAATACCAACGCAGCCACTTCAGTTTTTGAGGGTTGCCTTTCTATTAACTGACAACTAATTTCGATCACAGCTTTCACTGACACCTACAAAAACGCGTTCCTCTTCCAGGCCCTGAAGACCCAAGGGACGTCGACCGGCCACCGTGTCATCCTCTGCCTTGCGGCGTTGTGCGGGTGTGGTATGACAGCTTGCAGCCGCCCCTTCTCAATCAACCAGCTCTTCATTTGGCATCAAAAAGTGACTGCACCCCGAAGCAGTCCTTCCACTAAGGAAAAATCCTTGGGAACACCGGGAATCGAACACGGTATCCCGCATGGCAGCTATCTACATTGACCACTCAGCGCAGACACCACACGAGAATGCACAGTGCCCTCTCATTTTATCTTGTCTTCTACGCGGCTTGCTACGTTGCGATGCCTCGGATACAATTAGGCCTGCAAATATGTACCTGTAAACAAGTAATACATTAATTACGCACCTGATGATAGGCGTCATAAAGATTCACTTCAAGTCCCTCCCCCCCCCCCCCCTCACCTCCCTCGAAGAACAGCCCCATGTCTTAGTATAATTATTCTCTTTAGTTGGTTTGATTTGTACTGTCACAAAACTTTTGTGCAATTCACCATGACATAAACTAAACATTGATCTGGAATGCCCACCATCCTCTTACTGATAGTAGGACTGGTTTGTTCTTCAACAATCAAAATCCGCCAAGGCAGGTGTCTTTGTTTTTTTCCAGTCGATTTGCACTGTCAGTTGGGAGTTGGTTAGGGTGAATAACTCGATTTGGAAACAAACAGCGGTGAAGAGGCAAAAGAGATGTTAGAAAAAATCATAGGATGATCGGGACATTCAGCTATCATGTATTTGTAGTTTCACTACAATCCATTCAAACTTTTGTATCAGCTTATATAAGAATACAATAATAATACATCTGTCGCCCGTGTTTTAGTATAATTTCAATTTCAATATAGTACGTAACTGTTGAAAGTTCAGCTTACAGTGTGTGGTACATTAAAATGAAATTATTCACGTTGACTGATATTGCTTAAGACATAAGGACTGTCGTGAGTTATAGCAGAGTTCCTCCGACAATGTCATTTCTGAGATATGGGGAGAATACAGATCTCTTGGATGCTCGTGTTGTTTAATCTGAGGACTCTTAAAGCTGAATACATATTTTCAAAACGGATTGATCGTTGATACTGGTATGCCTTCACTCAACTGAATAAGCAAGAATGAAACATCCGTTTGGAAACACGTGTTGATCTTGATTAAGACTATTTTTTTCCTTTCGTAGTCAGTGAATAGTGTGACGACTTTCAAAATGGTATGTTTTGTTATATTTAAATTGCACTTGTAAGAAAGATTCACCCTTTGAACAATGTAATTTTTCTGGACAGCTACGAGCTAATTCTTGAAGAATTATCGGTTTCGATCATCTGATCATCAACAGGTATCATAAAATTATTTGCAGCAGCCTGTATGGTAACGTTCTTACTGTGGCGCTAAAATAGTTTTGTATTAGTAGGTCAGGCAGAGACACAGCATCTAACTTGGCTGAATATGAATGCAGCTGGAGACTCCAGGAATGTTTCCGCAGTTGCTAAGAACATACTAGGGAGGGCCACAGTTACCAGCCACAGTACATGCTCTACACTAACAAAACAAAAGCCAAAAACTTAATATTTTGGAAGCTCTGTAAGTCAATAAGCATCTGGCACAAAGTCTTGATTTAATATTAAATGACCAAATATAGCTCAATACTACATCTCCTTTCCTAAAATGATCCTAAGCTTCACATTTCTTCATTTCCCCGCACACTTTCTCTTCATTCTATTCCACCATTTTCCTTATACTCACTTATTTTATTGGTTCAAATGGCTCTGAGCACTATGGGACTTAACATCTATGGTCATCAGTCCCCTAGAACTTAGAACTACTTAAACCTAACTAACCTAAGGACATCACACAACATGCAGTCATCACGAGGCAAAGAAAAATCCCTGACCCCGCTGGGAATCGAACCCGGGAACCCAGTCACTTATTTTATTGTCATTATCCATGTACTCCATACATCCTTCTCTTTATTATGTGTACGTCTTCCCTACGGCTACAGAAAATCTTCATATCACAGATACATAATTTAGTTTGCGTATTTCCTGTTCCACTTGTCAGTTCTGCCTTTTGCTCTTGTTTCTGCTTATGTAATACTTCTTCTAGAAATTCTTCAGTAATCTTGCTTTATATAAATTTCATTATGACAGGTAATTTAATTTAAATCATTACATAGGCTAACAAGTTATTTACCACATACACATTCATTCTCATGTTGAGTGTAATTCTTTGTCCTCCACTATACCTCATCTTTGCATTAGTGTGAACGTTCTTCATTCTTTTTGTTGTTTGCTCCTTTTATTATATTCACTGTTCAACTTTAACCTTTCTATTTATTACCATCACATTGTCAAAGGCGAGTGACTAAAATTCGGAAGCTACAACAGGCATTCGGATCGGGTCACGTGACGTCCCTCTCTCGCTGTTTTGCAGGCGCCATATTGGATTCCATCGCATTTTATCATTCCTGTGTTGTAAACTGTGGTTTTGTCACAGTACGTCCCTTCAATTGCGCATTGAAGATTTATCGCAGACTTCACGCGTGGTACAATTTAACGGGATCCAGAGAGAAACATACGATCTCAATCGAAGGTGGTCGCCGTCGCCTTGTGGTTAGTGATATTGTTATGCAATTGAAGGAAGTACTTTCGTGTCCTGCTATATGCTGATTTTTCATTTTTTTTTTCATTTTCGCGTTTTTAACGGTATCTTGTTTTCTCTTATTTAAGTAATGTAAGTATGTACAGCAATATTCATTGTTATTTAGATATAACAGGGTGCTGCCTCAGCAATGAGTTTTTTCGATTTTGTGACTAAAAAACGAAAGATGAAACTCCTGCAAATGAAACAACTGGCAGCAATATTTGTATCCTTCGCCGTCACAAGTATTTGCCCGTTTTCTCGTGATTCCTGAAGGTGTGATTACGCAGGAACCTAAGAGAATAGCTCAAATTAATGCAAGTGAAACAAGCAACATCACATTTCTAGTCTTGCTTGTCATTTGGTGTTTAATTCGAGTACTTCGCGATTTAACTAGAGTGTGGTTGGGCAGAAACCTAACAATACAGCTTAAATTGCTGCGAGTGAAATGACCAGCAATGACATTTATATTCTTGTTTGTCTCAGATAATTAGCTGCAATCGAATCATTAACAACGCTGACATAAATGCAGCGGTCAAGGCAAAGATCGCACGCCAGATGCCGAATGCCGTTTGTAGCTTCCGAATTTTAGTCACTCGTTCTGCACCTGCCCATGTATAATATCTCTGAAGTGTATTTCATCAATTTTTAAATGAAATTATTCCGCTGTAGACTGGTAAAACGTTATTTATTGCGATTGCAATTTAGGCATGTGATCATTTAAAGCAGTCTAAAAGCGACTAGTATAATACACGTAACTATGAAATTGACAAATGTTAACAGCGAAAATTTCAAAGCTTCTTTCGTGGGATATTGGAACCCATCAGTAATGCTGTGTAAGAGCAGCTGCATGTGGTGGTGAGAATTTATCTGTTGTTCCATATACCAAATATATTACGAAGCTGGTGAAGTAATGATAAAAACACTTAAGTTTGAATCTGAGGTAGCAGGCGTGGTAAATGGATCACAAAAGTGGCAAAGATGTAAACATACGAAAAGTATGAACTATGGAGTGTACATATCATAGTACGAGATATGGAGCTGTACATATCATGTAGTTTGTGAAATGTGTACGCAGGAAGGAGAAAAATTTCAGAATCATGTATTAAATAAAAACAGAATCGACAAATGATGCTGAGAAAGTAGGTTAAAAGTACGTAAAAAGATGAAGTGAGTATCAAGTCACAATAAAACAATACCCTTTTTAAAAAAAGTTAAGAAGAAGGCCTAAAAAGTCGGAGATAGATGAAAACAGTGTCGGCATACAGAAAACAAGGTCAAGTAATATACAAATGTAGGAAAGAAACAGGTGCTAAGTGGTAATAAAGGTAGCGTGGTCTAGGTCAGTGGTTGTAACACTTTTTTGCTCAAGAGCTAATACTGCCATTGTGTGGCGGATTGCAAATTTATCGATCTTCTTATTAACTAGTAGCCTACATTAATTAGTGTTTTATGAGTCCAGTTAAGGCCAGCTATGCTGAAGCGCGATAAGTCGGCCTCCGGCCCCGAAGCACTGATCGTGAAAAGTCGGCGCCATTAGGAACACTTCGTATCGACTGTTTTCTGTCGCACTGTGACCGCATGACGAAGTGTTGCAGTGTTGTCTGCGTGAGTAATTGATTAATAACAGTAACTGTAATTGTATTTAAATGCTTTATGCAATGTGAGACACGATCGCAAATGTTTACTAAGTAGTTTGGGTGTAATTTTTCTTGTCCTCATAGCATTCTATTACAACAGCCCTAATTTAATTTCACGTTCTCTGCTACTAATACGTGATGCACATTCACGAGTCCATGTTACTTCCGTCTCAGAATTTGTACCATAGCAGCACGCCGTTGAATTGCCAGTACTGGAAGACAAACAATGAAACATTCCTCCTCTCGCATTCTCTCCCCCACAATGGTCACTCTGCTCGCTTACTCCTATGCTTCTGAGGCAGGTGGCGAATTTTACTTAACTCACGGCCAGACTCACCAACGCCAGTTTAAATTAACCATGTCTTTAAATATTATTGTGTGAATTGTTGTTTGTTATTGATCAGGAAAACTGTTACGAAGCTCATAGTTAGTTGACGTTTATGGATTCTACGTTAGTTGCCAGATGCGTGTTATAAAATGCGACAGAGAACCAGGGACCGCACGAGTACTTGATTCGGGCCAATTGTAGTTTGACGACAACTGGTCTAGAATATTTGCCAGGATAAACACGGCTAAAGTCAGTCATATGAGAAAGACCTGCTTCTTTGACGTTGATACTCAGTTAGTCAGATGAAGAACTTGTACACCGAAAACGGGTTACAGAAATAAATTAAAACTGTGAACGACCACAGTTTTCTGCTTTTAATTTATAATTTTTGAAATAAATTACAGCTGTGGGGCACCTCTTGCACAAAATACCGGGTGATCAAAAAGTCAGTATAAATTTGAAAACTGAATAAATCACGGAATAATGTACATAGAGAGGTACAAATTGACCCACATGCTTGGAATGACATGGGGTTTTATTAGAACAAAAAAAAAAAAAATACAAAAGTTCAAAAAATGTCCGACAGACGGCGCTTCATCTGATCAGAATAGCAACAATTAGCATAACAAAGGAAGACAAAGCAAAGATGATGGTCTTTCCAGGAAATGCTCAATATGTCCACCATCATTCCTCAACAATAGCTGTAGTCGAGGAATAATATTGTGAACAGCACTGTAAAGCATGTCCGGAGTTAAGGTGAGGCATTGGCGTCGGGTGTTGTCTTTCGGCTTCCATAAAGATGTCGGTTCATTACGATACACTTGTGACTTAAGGTAACCCCAAAGCCAATAATCGCACGAACTGAGGCCTGGGGACCTGGGAGGCCAAGCATGACGAAAGTGGCGGCTGAGCACACGATCATCATCAAACGACGCGCACAAGAGATCTTTCACGCGTCTAGCAATATGGGGTGGAGCGCCATCCCGCATAAACATCGTGCGTTCAAATGGCTCTGAGCACTATGGGACTGAACATCTGTGGTCATCAGTCCCCTAGAACTTAGAACTACTTAAACCTAACTAACCTGAGGACATCACACCCATCCATGCCCGAGGCAGGATTCGAACCTGCGACCGTAGCAGTTGCGCGGTTCCGGACTGCGCGCCTAGAACCGCTAGACCACCGCGGCCGGCAAACATCGTACGTTCCAGCAGGTGTTTATCAGCCAGGCTGGGATGATGCGATTCTGTAACATATCGGCGTACCTCTCACCCGTCACGGTAGCAGTTTTGCTGTCCAGCGCCATCTGTCGGACATTTTGTGAACCTTGTTTTTTTTTTTTTTTTTGTTCGAATAAAACCCCATTCATTTCAAGCATGTGTGTCAATTTTTACCTCTCTATCTACATTATTCCGTGGTTTATTAAGTTTTCAAATTCATACTGACTTTTTGATCACCCGATATGTAAAGACGCGCTCCGTAGTGCGAGAACAGTTGACTGCGGAGCTACCTCGGGCAGGAAATGCGTCACCAGTAGTCCGCCCGCCACAGGCGATCCCCCGGCAGTGTTTGGGGCAGCGGGACACGGCCAGGAGCCACCGGCTGCAGTTTCCATGGCGGGGGCTGTACGGGCAGCCGCGCGCCACAATGCCCGCCGTCCATTGACCGCCATTTACCACATAAATGAGATTTTCAACGCCCGCCTTTGAAGTCTGCCGGGCAACTGCGTTACGCCGGTAAGTCTCCATGTCTGAGCTATTTATTTATACATTGTTAGCGTCATTGCGTTAGCGGGATCCCATCTATCAAAGCTAACAAGGATTACAGGGTAAACAATGCGTGGCGCGCGCGCAGCCGCGGTCCGCCGCTATTGTAGCGCTGATGGTATCTGCCGGGCCGTTCTTTGCGCGCCGACATGAAACGGTGGCGGCCGGCCCGCCGCGTTATCCGCAAAGACAACGGCCGCACACGCGTCCTATTACTCCAGGGCATTGTCCGGAAATTTCTTGTGATCGCTGCACCCGTCCTGCGGGAAGCAGCAGCCAAACCTAGCGGTTCTGAATTGCAGTTATCAACTGAGACCGTAATAGTGTCGACTACTTGGTGTATTCAGTCTATTCTCACTTTGGTCAAACATCAGCGGGCGACTTTTTGCGAGGTGAGTCAATGAATATTTCGATTAACCCGCTAACGGCGGTAGCCGCACGGTGTGTCCTAGCGTGGTTCGGAATCGTCCGCACGAGCGAGCTCTGATGTACACGAAAATTATGTGCTAGTGAATGGACCCAAGACACGAGGCTAGACTGGACGTGACGAAGTAAAGCACAAAGTTGTCATCCTTCATTTGGTTTCGTAATTTACGTATTTCTCTTGATTGTTATAAATTACTGAGTACTCGTTGTTACCCGGGTGTGTATTCATTCCAATTCTATCAATCCATCTTCTTCTTCTCACTCTCTCTGTCTATTTCCCCCATTCCCCCCCCCACCCCCCCCCCCACCCCCCCCCCACCTCTCTGTCTATCTATCTACAAAACTGGCCCCACACAAATTGCTACACCAAGAAGAAATGCAGATGATAAACGGGTATTCATTGGACAAATATATTATACTAGAACTGACATGTGGTTACATTTTCACGCAATTTGGGTGCATAGATCCTGAGAAATCAGTACCCAGAACAACCACCTCTGGCCGTAATAACGACCTCCATACGCCTGGGCATTGAGTCAAACAGAGATGGCGCGAACAGCCCATGTAGCTTCAACACCATACCACAGTTCATCAAGAGTAGTGACTGGCGTATTGTGACGAACCAGTTGCTCGGCCCCCACTGACCAGACGTTTTCAATTGGTGAGAGATCTGGAGAATATGGTGGCCAGGGCAGCGGTCGAACATTTTCTGTACCCATAAATGCCCGTAGAGGACCTGCAACATGCGGTCCTGCATTATCCTGCTGAAATGTAGGGTTTCCCGGGGATCCAATGTAGAGTAGAGCCACGGGTCGTAACACGTCTGAAATGTAGCGTCCACTGTTCAAAGTGCCGTCAATGCGAACAAGAGGTGACCGAGACGTGTAACCTATGGCACCCCATACCATCACGCCGGGTGATACGGCAGTATGACGATGACGAATACACGCTTCCAATGTGCGTTCACCGTGATGTCGCCAAACACGGATGCGACCATCATGATGCTGTAAACAGAACCTGGATTCATCCGAAAAAATGACGTTTTGCCATTCGTGCACCCAGGTTCGTCGTTGAGTACACCATCGCAGGCGCTACTGTCTGTAATGCAGCGTCAAGGGTAACCGCTGCCATGGTCTCCGAGCTGATAGTCCAAGCTGCTGCAATCGTCGTCGAACTGATAGTCCAGATGGTTGTTGTGTTGCAAACGTCCCCATCTGTTGACTCAGGGATCGAGACGTGGCTGCACGATCCCTTACAGCCTTGCGGATAAGATGCCTGTCATCTCGACTGCTGGTGATACGAGGCCGTTGGGATCCAGCACGGCGTTCCGTATTACCCTCCCGAACCCACCGATTCCATATTCTGCTAACAGTCATTGTATCTCGACCAACGCGAGCAGCAATGTCGCGATACGATAAACCGCAATCGCGATAGGCTACAATCCGACCTTTATCAAAGCCGGAAACGTGATGGTATGCATTTCTCCTCCTTACATCAGGCATCACAACAACGTTTCACCATGCAACGCCGGTCAACTGCCGTTCGTGTATAAGAAATCGGTTGGAAACTTCCTCATGTCAGCGCGTTGTAGGTGTCGCCACCGGTGCCAACCTTGTGTGAATGCTTTGAAAAGCTAATCATTTGCATATCACAGCATCTTCTTCCTGTCGGTTAAGTTTCGCGTCTGTGATACGTCATCTTCGTGGTGTAGCAATTTTAATGGCCAGTACTGTATCTCTCCTCCTCCCTTTCTCTGACCAGTTCTCCCTTCCCCTTTCTTTGTCCATTTCGTCCCTCTCCATACCTGTGTCCACGTCCTCCTTTCCCCTATCTGTCTGTCCATATCTTCCTCCAACCTTTTTTCTGCACGTTATCATCCCCACCCTGACAGGATGATGGTGGCTTTAACCGTCGCAGTGTCTTTCCTGATAGTAAGCATTATGTGAACCAAATTTGACTGAAATCGATCCAGAGGTCCGCAACTTTGCGAATACATCTCACATATATTTAACATATGTCACATATATTTTACCTGTATCTCTAGCGGAATTGGCCCTGCAGTTTCTTATCACGCAGTTCGTAGAATATGACGTCATATCTCCTTAACTATCTGTCATAAAATGATACAATTTTGTTGCTACATTTAGTGGCATATGTCTTCCGATCCAGAGGTCCGCAACTTTGCCAATACATCTCACATATATTTAACATATGTCACACATATTTTTATCTGTATCTCTAGCGGAGTTTGTCTTGCAGTTTAGTTTTCACGCAGCTCATAGTTTATGACGTCATACCTCCTGAACGATGGGTCATAAAATGATATAATTTTGTTGCTACATTTAGTGGCACATGTAGATACTATCTACGAAATGTCTTCCTAATATAGGTAGTAGCAAAGAAGTAATAAACTGAAACGTCAAGCACGATGCGGCAGTTTATTACGCATCTCAGTGTTTATGACGTCACATCTCCTCATGATACAATTTTTCTCGTATATTGTCCAAAAATGGCTCTGAGCACTATGGGACTTAACATCTGCGGTCATCAGGCCCCTAGAACTTAGAACTACTTAAACCTAACTAAGGACATCACACACATCAATACCCGAGGCAGGATTCGAACCTGCGGCCGCAGCAGCAGCGCGGTTCCGGACTGAAGCGCCTAGAACCGCTCGGCCACAGCGGCCGGCTATTCAGCAGTACATATCAACACAGTTCGCAAAGTGTGTTGCGAACACAGCCAGAAACAAAGAAGTAATCAATTAAAACGTCATGCGTGATGTGGAAATTTTAGTGCATGAACAACGAAAATGTAGTAAGAAATAAATTTTTTTCCTTTCATCATTTTGTGCGGGTTGCCAGCGAGAAAAAGTTTCTTAAAGGTTTGAAACTCTGAGTAAAGTTTCTCAAATAATGGATTACAAAGTCTGGGTATTCGCGCATCGTGGGCTAAATTTCTTTTTCACCGCCACCCCTTTCATAGGTAGGCGGTTCCTACACCCATAGTGATTCTTCCCGGCAGTAAGTGGTATGTACATCAACTTTGGTTGCAATCAGTCTAGCAGTTTAGGAGAAAATGTGTAACATACCTACATTCATTTTTATAATATGTACGGATTTGGTGTTATTATTTTCCACACGAAAAACAGAATTAATTAGAATACATGCCTGTTATGAAATGGAACATACAGTAATGCTCACAATACCAAACCTTACCACTGTCGGATTGGCCGTCAGAACTAACTCTTATCAGCCTGCGAATGAACCAACAATCCTCGTCTCTCCAGCTTAGTCACAGCGTTTTGTATCCGTAACTACTGGACTCCTGAATCCATAGATCGGTGATTGTATGTAGCGCTGTGTTACACACCATAGGGTTGAGAAGAGCCCCATTCCTCCAGAGGATATCTTTTCAGCCTTGAAATTTCACATAGTTTTTCTTCTCTTGTAACGTGTAACGTGGGATTCTCTGTTTCGACACATGCATTTGGACTCATAGATTAAATGCGGACGACGGTGTTCTTCAGAGTCTAATGCAAAAGCTTTACCGTGTAAAACCGAAAGTAGAATATGCAAGTCATCGCGGGTCTCCTTTATCCACAGCCAAATGATTACTACTGTTGAGATTCCGTTATGCAGTAGAAAGGGGTTGGACGACGTCTTTCGGGAACTTGGGGATAGATGGTTACTGGTATCGTAAGAAAATATGTGCGGACCGCATCTCGAAGTTCCATTTCCCGCTTCATGCAGTCGCCTTAATCGCCTCGGCCATCCGACCACGCAACCAGAATCGACCGTAACTTCCATATGTCCCATTGTCCACGCCCCATAGTACCCACATACATTTCGTCTGATTGCCGCACAAGGAGACACGTTGTTTTGCTCGTCAGATTGCCTCCCTTTGATATGAAATACAGTAGGGCAGTGTCTGTATTTTACATTGTCTATGTAGTTCAATGCAACGTTACTTCGAACATGCTACACACGCATATGAAATCGATGTGTGCCTTTACATATATATTCGACATTCCATCAAATGTGATGTGTAGTTTGGAGCTTGTATGAGATACTGAAAATGACTAACCGTCAAAATTAGCTAACTGCACGGACATTAAATACATTACAGCCTGAAATACTGGGTGTCCCAAAAAGAATGACCCGATTTTAAATAGAATTATGTATTAGGAAGAAGGGCTTAACACCAACAAATTGCATATTAAATTAATCAGAAAAGACAGAAGTTTATAAAAATTCATCATGAATGTTGAATATGTCCTCCATTGGCTGCATGGACGACATCTAGCCGATAGCCGAATTCATCCCAAACTAAGCGTAAGGTGTCTTCTCTCACTGAAGCTACAGAAGCTGATATACTGGTTTTTAGTTCACCAATGTCACGAGGTAAGGGAGGAACATAAACACATTGTTTAACATATCCCCACATGAAGAAATCACAGGTGTTAAGTCAGGGGACCTAGGAGGCCAGGAGTGTAAAGCCTGATATCGCAGTCCTGTACGCCCTAAGCAACGTTGAGGCATGTTGGCTTTGAGGAAACACCACACGTGTTGTACCAGTGTGGTGGTGCCCCATCTTGCTGACAGATGAAATTGTCAGAGTCAAGTTGTGGGAATAACCAGTTCCGTATCATTGCAAGATATGACTGTCGTGTTACAGCTTCTTCCTCAAAAAAGTACGGTCCATAAACCTTGCTTTGCGAAACAGCACAAGAAAACATTCACTTTTGGTGAATCACGTTCGTGTTCAATTGTTTCACGAGGATTTTCGAGCCCCCATATGCGCACTTTATGACGGTAAACCTTACCGCTAATATGGAAAGTAGCCTCATCGCTGAATATCAACCGTGACTTAAATGTGTCTTTTTCCACGTCCTCTACAATAGCACTGCTAAAGTCGACTCGCTTCACTTTGTCAGTATCTCGAAGAACTTGTACCAGTTGTAATCGGTATGGTTTGAGGGCTAAACGACGCAGTAACATATGCCACACTGTTATGTGCGGTAACGCAAGTTCTCGGCTAGCACGACGCATAGACTTGCGGGGGCTCCGCTCAAATGCTCGTCGGATTTGTTCCACTGTTTGTTCAGGAACTCATGGCAGGCCGTTACTCTTGCCTGTACAGAGGCAGCCTGTTTCTTCAAACTGTTTATACCACCGTTGAATGTTCTTTGGTGATGGTGGTTTAGCACGAAATCGAATATGGAACGCCCGTTGAACTGCGATCACTGACTGAGTACGACTAAATTCAATAACACAATACGCCTTCTGTTGCGCGGACGCCATATTGCGCGAGACTGGCTGCACGCTCCAGGTCAGCGCTCGTAGCGACATCTAGCGGATTTTTTTTCTAAAACTATAGACCATGCCGATTACATCTAGCGCTGTTTCATTTACCTAGCGACATTTGTCTCAATATTATTACAAGTTAAAATGGGGTCATTCTTTTTGGGACAACTTGTACACTCAGGTGTCAAAAGTTATGGGATACCTTGTAATACTGAGCACAGCGTAGTGCAACAACTCGACATGACATGGAATCAACAAGTCTTTGGAAGTTTCCTTCAGAAATATTGAGCCGTGCTGCCTCTACAGGCATCCGTAATTGCGGAAGTGGTTCCTGTGCAGGAATTTGTGTTCGAAATGATCTCTCCATAATGTCCCATAAATGTTCGATGGGATTCGTATCGGTCGATCTGGGTAGCCAAATCATTCACTCGAACTGTCCAGAATGCTGTTCTATCGCGAATTGTTGTGGCACGATGACACAGCGCACGATGTTTTGGAACATGAAGTCCATGGGTGGCTGGAAATGTTCTCCAAGTAGCCGAACATAACCATTTCCGGTCAATGATCGGTTCAGTTCCATGTACGCACAGCCCACACCATTATGGAGGCGCCACCAACTTACACAGTGCTTTCTTAACAACTTGGGTTCACGGCTTCGTGGGGTCTGCGCCACACTCGAACCTTACCTTCAATTGAAATCGGGACTCTTCTGACCAGGCCACGGTTTTCCAGTCGTCTGGCGTCCAACCGATACGGTCACGAGCCCAGGACAGGCGCTGCAGGCGATATCGTGCTGGTAGTAAAGGCCCTCTTGTCCGTCGTCTGCAGCCATAGCGTATCAACCCACATTTTGCCGCACTGTCGTAACAGATAAGTTTGTCACACGCGCACACTGATTTCTGCGGTTATTTCACGCAGTGTTTCTAGTCTGTTAGCACTGACAACTCTACGCAAACGCCGCTGCTCTCGGTCGTTAATTGAAGAAGGCCGTCTGCCATTGTGTTGTCCGTGGTGAGAAATAATGCCTAAGTTTGGTATTCCCGGCAAACTCTTAACATTGTGGATCTCGGAATATTGAACCCCTAACTATTTCCGAAATGGAATGTTCCTTGCATCTAGCTCCAATTACCATTTCGCGTTCAAAGTCTGTTAAGTTCCATCGCGCGGCCATAATCACGTCGAAAATCCTTTCCACATGAATCATTTGGGAGCAAATAGCAGCTCTGCCAATGCATTGGTCTCTTATATCGCTTTGCGCGATACTACCGCTATCTGTATTTGTGTATGTTGTCATCCCATGACTTTTGTCACTTCAGTGTGCTATGTAAGGAACCCTCGGAGACGAGGCACCCATACAGCAAAATGTTCAAAACGAAATCCAATATTTTGTCTTTGGGGTTCAGACTCAACCTGCTTGCAGGTGTCCTAAAACTTTGCCGTCAAGATTACACACATCAAAAACAGTTTTGCATCACCCCGGGTACCAGAACTCCTGAAGACAGACGTTGACTGTAGATATTGTATCACAGACACAGTCCCTTTGACTGTTCAGAGATGTAACTAAATCCATCAAAGATGTAAATATTCATGAACGAGGAGCGCTATTAGACGGAGGGGGTCCGACAGCTGATCAGTTCCAGTCATTCCACCAGGAAGGAGGTACACGGCTCGTGTTGTCTGTAGTTCAACCATGCCTAGACGGTCAATACCGCGGCTCGATCGCGTCCGTATTGTTACTTTGTGCCAGGAAGGGCTCTCAACGAGGGAAGTTTCCAACCGTCTCCGAGTGAAGCAAAGCCATGTTGCTCGAACATGGAGGAGATATGGAGAAACAGGAACTGACGATGACATGCCTCGCTCAGGACGCCCAAGGGCTACCACTGTAGTGGATGAGCGCTACCTAGGATTATGGCTCGGAGGAACCCTGACAGCAACGCCACCACGTTGAATAATGCTTTTCGTGCAGCTACAGGACGTCGTGATACGACCCAAACTGTGCGCAATAGGCTGCATGAGGCGCAACTTCACTCCCGACGTCCATGGCGAGGTCCATCTTTGCAACCACGACACAATGCAGCGCGGTACAGGTGGGCCTAACATGCCGAACGGACAGTTCCGGGTTGCCATCACGTTCGCTTCACCAGTAAGACAATCGTCGGAGACGTGTTTGGAGGCAACCAGGTCAGGCTGAACTACTTAGACACACTATCCAGCGAGTGCTGCAAGGTGGAGATTCGCACTGTTTTGGGTTGGCATTACGTGGGGCCGACGTACGCCGCTGGTGGTCATGGAAGGCGCCGTGACGGCTGTATGACACGTGAATGCCATAGTGCAACCATATCGGCAGCATATTGGCGAGGCATTCGTCTTCATGGAGGACAATTCGAGTCCTCATCGTGCGAATCTTGTCATTCACAAGATTGACTGCCTTCAGGATAACGACATTGCTCAATTAGAGTGGCCTGCATGTTCTCCAGACATGAACCCTGTCGACGAACATCCCTCGGATAGATTGAAAAGGGCTGTTTGTGGACGACGTGACCCACCAACCACTCAGAAGCATCTACGCCGAATCGCCGTTGAGGATGGAACAATCTCGGCCAACAGTGCCTTGATGAACTTGTGGATGGTATGCCACGACGAATACAGGCATACATCAATGCAAGAGGACGTGCTAATGGGTGTTAGAGGTATCGGTGTGTACAGCTATCTGGACCACCACCTCTGAATGTCTCGCTGTACGGTGGTACAACACGCAATGTGTGGTTTTCATGAGCAATAAAAACGGTGGAAATGATGTTTATGTTGATCTATATTCCAGTTTTGTGTACAGGTTCCGGAACTCTCGGAACCGAGGTGAAGCAAAAAATTTTTTGATGTGCGTATAAGGATGCCAGAGGATGCCGTGCACTTTGAGACTTGTAAGTAATGGGCGCAAATGAAGTTATAATTATTAACAAACGACTTACACCCACCGAGCGAGGTGGCACAGTGGTTAGACACTGGACTCGCATTCGGGAGGACGACGATTCAAGCCCGCCTCCGGCCATCCGCATTTAGGTTTTCCGTGATTTCCCTAAATCGCTCCAGGCAAATGCCGGGATGGTTCCTTTGAAAGGGCACGGCCCACTTCCTTCCCCATCCTTCCCTAATCCGATGAGACCGATGACCTCGCTGTCTGGTCTCCTTCCCCAAACCACCTGAACCACTTACACCTGATATGAGCAACTTAGTCACACAGCAGCTACTTAGAGTAGCGTCCACTATCTTCTATCCGTGAACTGTAACATAAAACTGTCGGTCAAATAAACCATTGGCAATGCCGAACTCTGTTTCAGAATTATCTGGCCACACAGCTTGCAAGCGTTGTTTATTTTGTGGTTGTAATTGCTACGAAAATGGTTCAAATGGCTCTGAGCACTATGGGACTTAACATCGGAGGTCATCAGTCCGCTAGAACTTAGAACTACTTAAACCTCACTAACCCAAGGACAGCACACACATCCATGCCCGAGGCAGGATTCGAACCTGTGACCGTGGCGGTCGTGCGGTTCCAGACTGAAGCGCCTAGAACCGCTCGGCCACACCGGCCGGCGCGCGTAGTTGCTACGCGTCAGTACCTTCCACGCTGTAACGCTGTAGTGGTATACTTCGAAACGGGTATTTCACGGACAAGATATGGTTACTGATGAATGGTCTCCCACACTACCCAACACATTATACTACAATTCTACTGCGTGAACAATTCTTTGTCGAGAACCTTTGTAAGGTGGCTATCATTTCGCACCTTACAAGCACTCATACACATACTTTGCCGTGATCTACAGACACAATTAGGTATCATGTGATAAGGTACATCGTATATATGAATATATAAAGGAGACTGACGTCACGTAAGCCTTGTAAATAATTGTTGACGATGATTGCATCAAAGGTGACGGAGTTTCTTTATTATCAGAACTGCAGAATGAATGATTGCCTATACTAGAGGCTAGAACGACAGTGGAAATGAAACGGCAGGCGGAACTCAAGCCCTGGGTGACAGCAAACACAGGTATGTCGGCCCTGCTTAAACACAGGAAGTAGCAAGACGGACGTTGGGAAACCTATACGCTGGGGCACAATAGAGTCGCGACTGGGCTGTTTTGTAACCGGATGGGAAGGATTGTTCTTAGGAAACCACGAAAATCTTGGATGCAGCTGAGAGGAACGAGGAAGCGTCACTTCGGAAATCACGCAGACTGGGTTATTTCCGCGAATTTTTACTCAGAAGCATATCATTGTACGAGTATAGGTTTTTCCTCGCAAACTTTCTGCGCTGGACGACAAAAGGCTAAAATACGATTGGTCGGCGTTCGGAAGAATCTGTAGAGAGAGAATATTCCCTGGTTTCGGGAATATGATTCGTTTTCGGAATTACGAGGGTGGAGATCCGAGCCTTTCTGGGAAGCCAGCGGTGGAGAGACGAGGTCTTCCGTTGTGACGGTCTCTCGATATCAGCTTTGTTGGTACAGACGGACTTGCTGTCTTTGCTCTCAGGAGAGTTTATAGTTAGAACAGTAGGCACTGTACTGTTGCGAAACTATACGATTCTGGACTTCACCTCCAGGTTGGAAGTCGTCGTTGAGCACGCAGCGTTCAGTAATTGAGAGCACTTCTTCTGCCTATACTTACGTTGAGAAGTTATCTGAACTCCGTCCTTGTGGCTGGGACTTCGCGTTTCTCGTCTGTAGTACACAGAGAGGAGAAGACAGTATTAGGGTATATTAATCAGAGGATCTCCTTCTGCCGTCCTAATGTTTGAAAGAGTTTTATTTTTGTCGCTGGAGTTCTTCCATCGACGCAGACATGTACGAGAACCAGCACGCCGACGCACCAGACGCAGTACATATGGTGATGCCGCAAATTGCTTCGGCTTATTAGGGCTATAAAAGCTAAACAGCTGCGATCAAGTTAGTTTACTTCCACTGAGGTTCCACACCACCGTAGATCATCTTTTGAAAGTAGTGTCTTCTGGTGTTTGGTACGTAGAAAATGCCAGTCATTTCACGTTAAAAATGGTTCAAATGGCTCTGAGCACTATGGGACTCAACTGCTGAGGTCATTAGTCCCCTAGAACTTAGAACTAGTTAAACCTAACTAGCCTAAGGACATCACAAACATCCATGCCTGAGGCAGGATTCGAACCTGCGACCTAGCGGTCGCGCGGTTCCAGACTGCAGCGCCTAGAACCGCTCGGTCACCCAGGCCGGCCATTCCACGTTATTTATGTCAGATTGAGTGTCCATAAAAGGGGGCAGAGTTGGGCAATTGATTAATAACTTTACTTAGGAAATATGGACATTTGTCATAAAGGGTGTTTCTTAATCTGAAATAAACGTATAATAAGAAACAACGTTTACCATTTAGTAGTATTAGTTGTAATTTATAGAATTAATAGATCCTAAGATCTCATGGATGTTATGGGGTAGTCAGACAGGACCAAATCATCATTTTAGCGCTTATTATTTTCCGTTGCGCACAAAGCAAATGCCTGTATTGAAATCTCATGAACGAATAACACTCCATTTCAGCAATCAGTCACGAACTATCAACATTGGTAAGCTCAGTGGTGGAACCATCAATGCACGACACTTTATCGTCGTAGTCTTAGGTGGAGGATGTTTTTAACTGTGGTTGGGTAAGATACCGGGAGATGTCAGGCCTGAACTGCCTGACTCATTTACTACATTGCCAACCTCAGCAAATAATTGCGCGTTAGCCGTTACCAAATGCTTCGTGTGCTCTGTTTTGTTTTGTGTCGTACGTTGCTCGTTGTTTTCTTATTACGAAATGAGTGTAGAGATTAAGTCTGATTTATCAGAGGTTTGAATATGAATCTCACAACACCAGGAAGGACCGACGGTCCCTATGACGACGTGCCAGTTCTGCTTTCGCGAAAGCACAGAATATTGGAGTAGATTGCCAGCCCTGAGAGAGGGAGATGGGTCATGTTCCCCCGCACCGTTCCATACCCCCTCGGGCTTTCTAACAAGGGGACTGCACCTACTCGTCGTTATCGATTTCGTTAAGGCTTACGGTATACGCGAGGTTTGGCCATAATGAGAGTGACAGTCTTTTGTGAGGTTCGGGCGGGGCATGAACCATTTATGTTATGGTAGCTTGTAGGTAGCGGTTGGCGCAGCGGAAGGATACTATCACAAACCATTTAGAAGCATTATGGGAAGACCAGACCATCATCTCCAGGTGGACAAAAGCTTTCTCCCCATGGGACCAGAAACCAGCTCTTGCATGCACACTAGCAAAGGACACAGCCCACAAACACTATCGCTCCTCGTGCCTTCTCGTAAGATTAATCGGTCACAGTTTTAAAATGCCGCAGATAATAAAATGTACAAAATTTGTTTACATCACTACTTAATACATCACTTTAGCATAACATCCAAGAAATTAAAATTCTTTGAAACACAGCATTTAAAAACATCCGCCCAAAAATTTGAGATGAACTTGTGCAAAGCAGTTTAAGAACTATAATATTAACAAAGTCTCACAACTTTGACAGTGTCATAATTCACGCAGTATACAGTAAATTCGAGTTGTGCCGTCACTTAACACTATGACTGCAAACACAGATCTGCAGACTATGGCTTGTGTATGTAAATTTACACAATGGCTAGAGAAGTCAGTTTTCTACTACGTTTTTTCCCTAGTGGAGGGTCTTTTTCTTTCAGTCTTTCCTTATTCAGCTTCCTGTAGCTTGCATTTGTACCAATGGATTTTTATAAACCGTGTAGTATTTGTGGTTGATGGCAACTACAGCCAAGCTGGCAATTTGCGCCTCTACCTGACTGCAGTTTACAGGTCTGGTCGTAAGCCCATACAAGTGGACGGGCCCTCATGCAAACAACTGATAAGTATCCTTTGTTACATTTAGATTTTACTTTATAGAATTCCTTGCGGTTTTTGTGATTCCTAATGTTCATGCTACATTATTTCCCAGAGTTATCTGTAAAATTTGGAAACTTATATGTAAAAATGTAAACTTTTCTACCGAAATGTGTCTTTCTTGGGGAAAGGGAATTCATAATACCCGTGAGTCCCACTCCCCGTTGGGTCATCTAGGTACTCACGATAAAGTATGTGACAACTGTATTAGTGACACGTGTGTGGAGATGGAATGTGTCGATATTTCTGCGGAGCCCAGGACATTTCAAATAGTTTTTTGCTTTCACACTCGTTGGCTGCGTCAGCTCAAAACCAGACTGTCACTTTCCAACCTAACATAGATGTCAGACTAAGCTCCTCATCAGCCTGTCACTATATCCATGTTTTTCATTCCACATTCATTAGCTTCCCCAGCTCTTTACCAAACTATCACATTTCGCTCTAAGCTAGGCTTGTGCCTGTACTACAGATCGGTCTGTGACCACAACCTGATTTCTTGCTTTCGTGGCTTCGATGGCTTCGCCAACTATCAACCAAACTGCCACGTTCCAGGCTAACATAGTCCCCAGGCCAAGTTACGTATCAGCCTGTCACGACAAACTTGTTTCTTGCTTTCATATCCATTAGCTTCGGAACTCACAGGTAAACTGTTTCAGTTCAGTCTAAAATAGACCTCGAGCTATGCTACACACCAGACTCTCACCAAACCCTGGTTTTTCTCCTCTAATATTCCTTGCCTAGCTTGAAACCAGACTATCACATTCCAACCACACTTAGACGACAGGCTATGCTACAGATCAATCTGTCGTCGCTTTTTTTCTACTTTTTTTTCATATTCGTTGGCTTCGCTTGCACACAACCAAACTATCACATTCCCGGCTAGCCTGTACCTCGTCTGAAAATGGGTAGACCGTCCTGGAACTAGTAAAATCAAAATAAATTGTCATAAAAAGTAACTCGTTGCTATGTTACCTATTATCATGTATTAATACTAATTCCTAGTAACACGTGTCGTAAACTGCAGCACGCTGAGCTACGCTGCTAGACAAGAGGCAAATTCTTAGTGTGTCTATATGCTACTGTGGTAAGCCGCTTATCCCAACAACAGTCCTACCCTCCCTTCAAATGTCTCTCTGCAGAAGAGTCCCTACGCGTAAGTGTTGCAACCCCTTCAAGAGATGAGAAATGTCAGTTATCTATAACAGGAAGTAAGTAAAAGGGGAGATCAAAAAGTTTTCATTCAAAGGCCGTACAATACGAAGAGCATTGAGGCAATCACCCCACCGATGCATCAGTTTGAAGGCACCTGTTTGGTAGAACACTGTGCCTTGTTGCGTGAAGAAGTCCGTAACTGCCTGCTGTACATCCTCGTACGACAGGAATCGTCGATCCTTGAAGGCCTTTTGTAAGGGACCGAAGGTGTGATATCACATGGGGAGAGTCCTCGGAGTCTTTAGAGTTGGCATACCTCAATAACATCTCAGTTTACAAGCTGCGACATTTCGAATAAAACACTCGAGCTTTCGATAGCTGTCTCCATAATCGTCATCAGGAGTCGATATCACTGACTGCCTGGGTTGGCACGGTGTTCTGCTTATATAGCTGTAAAGTCAGCGTCTGCAGTCTTCCAGAGAAGGCCGGAGTGGTGCATGAGTGGAAGGCAAGTTGGGCAGCTCCTAGCTGTTCTGAACCGCCGCGGGACCGAGTGACATCACATGGCGAGAGCGGTCGGTGCCATGTTTGAAACTGCCGCGCCCCTACAAGCTCGAGTGTATGATTCGCAATGACGAGGCTGGTAAACTGAGAAGTTTCTTCTGACAGATGGGGAGAGATCATAACTGTAGGGCTGGTGCTCGAGTGTCACACACTTCTTGATGTCCGTAATGGACGACGCTCGCCTCCCTGATCGACTGGCGACTTCACTGGCGTCTTGTGTCGAATCGCGGCCAGCACGGAACTTAGTGCACCATTCCATAACCGTGGTTTTGGATAGCCGTCCTGCCCCAAGTACGTTCTTCATTGTCCCATAGATGTCTACTGCTGTGTGTCCTTCGGCAGCCAGAAAACAAAAGTTCGTTGGTCCTGTTTGGTCGCATTTGCTAATAACGTCCCATACTTCACGTTTCTGAATTTAAATGTTTCATTAATAAATACCTGTTTATAAGAGATGTTGGAAGTGGTGACTATGGGCATCCAGGCATCGCTGACTTCGTGAGATGACGCTACCAGCAACACGCTGTAATTATGCAGGCGTTATACATTTTGCGTTTTAGTGTGCCTCATTAATAAAAATCACATGATTTAGGTCCGGAGACCTTGGGGGTCAGGGACCACTACTGACAATTCTGTCTTCAAAGAACGCGTTGGTGATGGGCATATTTTGGGTGGATGTGTGAGCGGTTGCTACATATTGCTGGAGTATTGCATACAGCTTCTCTGTATCAGTTAACTATGCATAGAAAGAGTCAAAGCTATATAGACATCTGTCACTGTTTAAGGTGTAATTGAAAAATATAATAATAAAATAAGATAATGCGCATACTGGACAACACACACCAAACGTCTATACTGTGCGTTCTGGACAAACACCTACCTTCTCTGAGTAGAGAGGATCTTCAAACAGAATGTGTGGGTTGTCCTGCGACCAGTATCTGAAATTCTGGCCTCATCTGACGAAGTAAAGCAAGGGGTCCAAGTAGCCAGTTATAGTAACGAAATCTTTATTTTCTTGGTCCTCAAATTTCAACACTTGCACCATACACACGCGGTAGGCTTTTAATTTCTTGTCTTTTAGTACGCGATGACACGATGTATGACATACACCAACCTGCCGTGATAAACTCCTTACCAACCTGCTGTGGTAAGCTCTTTAACCACTTGCGGGGACATGTCGTAATGCTCATGCAAATTCTGTCTGTAGTTTTGGGGGTCCTCGATGTTGGTCGCCTATTCCTCTGCACATTCTGAACGGATCCTATAACTCTCCATTTCTTGCACAGATCTTGAATAGTGTTGGTCATGGGGAGATTCCTACCAGGATACTTCGCTTGAAACATTTCTTTACAGTCCTCGATGGTGCCTGTCTCTATGTAACACTTCACAATACCAATTCGCTGTTCTAATACAAACAGCCCAATTTGTGTAGCAACTCAACAGCTCGAGCTTCTCATATCAACTGACGCACGAGCATATAGCTGCACTTAATTTTTGCGATAAAATGAATTGTAGCCAACTTTCGAGACACTGTTGCTACTTCGCAAGCAATTCGACTAGAGTCGAATGACTGGTACGTGAGGCGTGCCGGTTTTATGTGGTACAGCCTGTATTGTATTATATTTCCTTACATTCCTCGTTGGAGCCTGTCTTTATGTAACACTTCACAATACCAATTCGCTCTTCTAATATAAACCGCCCCATCACGAACAGACAGCTACATTCAACTTTCCTGTAAAATGTAGTGTAGCAAACTTTCGAGACAGTGTTGTCAATTAGCAAATAATTTGACTAGATGATTAGCCTGTACATTGGTCTGTTGCTCCACCAGGACGTATGCAACAACTGGGTAGCTCTGTGTCCAGATGTGCTCTGCTATCACGGTGAATATGTGAGAGTGCATCATCTAACTGTAGGACGAAGTTCTCTGATTCTTTTTGCAACAGTAGCATTAATCAATTCTGCGACATCTGTAAGGACTCTCCAGCAACAGTTCGTTCTTCATAGAAGAAGAGTCCATAAACTTTCTTGTGAGACATGGCACAAAAAACTTTGACCTTCGGAGAATCTCACTCGTATTCAACAATGTTATGCGGGTTTTCTGTTCCCCAAGTCCTACAATTGTGCCTGTTCACTTTCCCATTAGTATGAATGTTGTCTGCCGGCCACTGTGGTCGAGCGGTTCTAGGCGCTTCTGCCCGGAACCGCGCTGCTGCTACGGTCGCAGGTTCGAATCCTGCCTCGGGCACGGATGTGTGTGTGATGTCCTTAGGTTAGTTAGGTTTAAGTAGTTCTAAGTTTAGGGGACTGATGACCTCAAATGTTAAGTCCCATAGTGGTTAAAGCCGTTTGAACCATTTTTTTGAAAAAAATATCGAATTCATAAAACCCTCCTCTTCGGCCTGCGATGAACAACAAAACTCCAATCGCTGGTCTTTGTCTTTAGGATATACAGTAACTTTTGCAGTAACTGTAGTCTGTATACTCTGATGTTTAACTTTTTATGCAGATTAGCTCACACAATCGTTGTTGGCATTTGCAACACACGTGAAGCTCTGCATAAATATTTTGACGTACTGCTTGTGAAAGATTCTATCACTCGTTGAATGTCATTTGCAATCACACCTGGCTGACCACTTGTCTTCTCGTCACACAAACACCGAGTTTCAACGAACTTTACATGTCAACTGTAGATTGCCTTTCTGGTTAGTGTTGCTTTCCTGTACTTTGTGAGGTAATGGGCGAGTTGAGGCGCCCTTAAAATATTCGAAGTTCGGAGTTGGTGTGGCAACCCTTGGGCTTCTCGGCGGGCCGCGGCTCGTCGGTGGCTGGGCTGCATGGTGCCGAACGTTAGCTGCGGTCCAGGTCAACAGTGTGGCTGGGAATTCCATGATGACGCTGTGTCGATGAAGGAGACATGGCAGGAGTGCCAAAGATGGCGGACTTTGTGAAATCTTAATGGCAGACATTTCACAGTTCGTATAGAAATTAATAGTAGTCAGATGAATTATGATACCTCAAAAAGAAACATGTACAATACCATTATTTGCACGACGTTTCTGATGGTGTAATCAAATTTTCAATATCTTTATTAGTTTAAAGTTTAGTATCTAATGATAAATTATACAAGTAACACCCAGCAAGCCTGCCCGGTTGGCCGTGCGGTTCAACACACTGCTTTCCAGGCGGGAAGGAGTGCCGGTCCCCGACATGAATCCGCCCGGCGGATTTGGCTGAGGTCCGGTGAGCCGGCTCGCCTGTGGATGGTTTTTAGGCGGTTTCCCATCTACCTCAGCGAATGCAGGCTTATTCTGCCTCAGCTCCACTATGTCGGCGCTTGCTGCGCAAACAAGTTCTCCACATACGTGTACACCACCATTACACTACCACACAAACATTGGGGTTACACTCGTCTGGTCTGAGACGTTCCCTGGGGGCGGGGGGGGGGGGGGGGGGGGGGGGTCCACCGGAGGCCGAACTGCACGATAACCCTGGGTTCGGTGTGGGGCAGCGGAGGGGTGAAGTGGAGTGCGATAGTAGTCGTGGGGTTGCGGACCACTGCGGCTGTGGTGGGGACTGTGCCTCTCCATCGTTTCTAGGTCCCCAGTTAACAGAACACCCAGCAACGAATTTGCAAAATCTAAACGGTTCATCCGATTTCGTCGATCGACGTGTCTTTAGAAAGCTATTAGTGTAAACCTAAATTGGCATAAATGGCAGGCATGTACATTACAGGCACAGTACATGAGTTATTGGAGGTCAAAGAGGCCGATTACTAACGATCGCGTCAGGCCATAAGTACTCCACAGTTACACGAAAAAACGGTAGCAGCATGCTTATAAATATATTTATTCATCTATGGCTCTAAGCACTATGAGACCATCGACACAAATAAGTGTTGTACAGTAATAATGGGCATTCTTAAAGGTACTTCTGCTATCGTACTCATCATTTAAAGTCGTTAAAATAGTACCTACAGAATTTATTTAATTGCAATATTTCATGTATAAATGTCTATGTTACGTCCAAAATTCGCAATTGCCGAGTGATAGGAACCTTCGACCATTCGATTCATGTGTATATTCATATTGTATACTGTAGACTCATAAGTATTTGGCTTGTAATGCGGCAACTACGTATCCCAGCCCCTAGACAACGAAACAAGCCAAAGCGTTTTAATGTATCAACTCTGAGTCTGTGGGTACGTAGTCGAGGTCCACCACACCATCACCTCATTTTGTAAATTGTTTAAATTGAAAGCTGGCAGCTTCACCCTAAATTTTCGTTGCACATCCGTTGCATGAAAATTTCTGGCAGATTAAAACAGTGGGCCGGACCGAGACCCGAACTCAGGACCTTTGCCTTTCGCAGGCAAGTGCTCTACCACTGAGCTACCCAAGCTCGACTCACGCTCTGTCCTCACAACTTTACTTCTACCAGTACCTCGTCTCCTACCTTCCAAACTTTACAGAAGCTCTCCTGCGAACCTTGCAGAACTATCCTTCCTTTCGGGAGTGCTAGTTCTGCAAGGTTCGCAGGAGAGCTTCTGTAAAGTTTGGAAGGTAGGAGACGAGGTACTGGCAGAAGTAAAGTTGTGAGGACGGAGCGTGGGTCGTGCTCGGTGAGCTCAGTGCTGCCGGCACGGTAGCCCAGCGTGTTCGGTCAGAGATCCGGTTGGCCTCTGTAATAAAAAACTGAGTGGAAGGATCAACCACCGAACTTGAACAGGATGTCTTGCGACGTCCGCAACGACCAAACACAACGATCAATAACGAACAAAATGAAAAAAAAAAAGAAAGTGGTAGAGGCCTTGCTCGCAAAAGGCAAAGCTCCCAAGTTCGAATCTCGGTCCGGCACACAATTTTAATCTTCAAGGAAGTTTCATGTCAGCGCACACTCCGCTGCAGAGTGAAAAATCTCATCTCATCCGTGATCCGTTGCATGGTTTTTTTTTTTTTTTTTTTTTTTTTTTTTTTTTTTTTTTTTTTTTGAGAGTCTAACATCCAGAAAGCCTTCTCAGCTCCAGAAAGCGCCATCTCGATTATGGTACCACCTAGCGAACGTACGTGGAACTATGCGTCACACCTGCCATGAAGAAAAGAAAAAGAAAAACACGTATAAATTTACTCTTTCAAATTATGTGTATTGTTACCTTGTAATACTAATCATTCGGCTACAATAAATTTTTTAACTTTTGCCGGATTTTGAAACGCACTATCTTATTTTCAGCGGTCCCCGTCGAACTCCAGAGCAACCTCTACGGATACGAGCATTGGATGGTGGCGGTATCGCAGGCGCGGCGTGTCCTCGGGCTGAGGGCGGGCGGCAGGTGTGCCTGCAGACAGCGGCCGTCCCAGCGGGCTGCAGCGGAAGCAGCTGGCGCAGCCCCACCGCAAGGCCCTGCCCGGACCGCGCCGCGACATAATTCCTCTAACGACCAAACTCAATCTACCTCATTTTCTGTCAATTTCCCATCAGCGGCCGCCCCTTCCTTCTTCCTTCTTGCTCTGCGGTCGCGAGGTGCGGGCCAGCGTGGGCGGAGGAGAGGAGAAGAGAGCGCGCACTCCCGCCGGCTGATGGGGGCGGCTGGGGTGGCGCCGAAAAATGGGAGCCGCCGAGCGAGTGGCGCAGAAACGAAGTTAGCGAGCGAGATTTCCGCGCGGGCTGGCCGCCGCTGTGCGGCGCCAGGGGCGGCTAATGTGATTGGGGCTTCTGCCCGCGCCGCAAGAACAACTCGGCTCGCGGCTGCGCCCGCGCCTCCCGGCCGGTAAGCCGGTTACCCCCACCGCGCGCGCCCCGCTGTGGCGCCACTCGTTACCGCCGGCCGCGTCTCTTGTCTCCGCAGCGCTAGCAGATTACCGCCGCCGCTCGCAAATATCCAATATTTCCCACCCTACCGGGGATTCCACCAGTTGTGTTACTGCGGTCAAATGTGTTTTCCTCGCAGTGCTGACTTGTCGAATGAAACAGAGCCTGCTTTACTCTGAGGTGACGAAAGTCATGTGATATCGATATTCACGTACACTAAAGCGCCAAAGATACTGGTATAGGCATGCTTATTCAAATACAGAGACCCGCAAACAGATAGAATACGGCTCTGCAGGCGGCAACGCCTATAATAAGACAACAAATATCCGGCGCATTTGTTGGATCGTTTACTGCGGCTGCAGTGGGAGGTTATCAAGATTTAAGCGAGTTTGAACGTGGTGTTACAGTCGGCGCACGAGCGATGGGACACAGCATCTCCAGGGTAGCGAAGAGGTGGAGACTTTCCCGTACGACCATTTCCCAAGTGTACCGTGGATATCAGGAATCCATTAAAGCATAATATCCTGCAAGAACGGGACCGACGACTGAAGAAAAGCGTTCAACGTGACAGAGATGCAGCCCTTTCGCAAATTGCTGTAAATTTCAGTGCTCGGTCAACAACAAGTGTCAACGTACGAACCATCATCGATATCGGCTTTCGGAGTCGAAGGCCCACTCGTGTACACTTGATGACTGCACGACACAAAGTTTTACCGACATTGGACTTTTGATGACTGGAAACATGTTTCCTGTTCGAACGAGTCTCGTTTCAGATTGTATCGAGCGGATGAACGTGTACGAGTATGGAGACAACCTCATGAAACCATGGACCCTGCATACCAGCAGGGAAATGTTCAAGTTCGTGGAGGTTCTGGAATAGTGTGGGACGTGTGGAGTTGGAGTGATATGACACCCCTGATACGTCTAGATACGACTCTGACAGGTGACACGCACGTAACCAACCATCTTGTCTGATCATCTGCATCCATTCATGTCCATTGCGCAATCTGACGGACAAGGGCAACAGCACAGCACCGTGTAGAATCTGCAGACGTGGCAAGATGGACTGTTAGGGAGAGTGACTTAGCAGACTCATGGACAAAACGTTACAGAGCGACAGAATCGCTTTCGTCTAGTCCTCGAAGTATTAGCGGAGGATCTCAATTTGGGTCCACATGCAACTGATGCAGGAAGCGGAGAAGAAGAGGAAGAGGAGAGAGAAGATAACCTCAAAGGAGATGAAGGAATTAGTCACTAAGGAGATGAAGGACATACGGATGGTAGCTGAACAGTTTGTTGAAATTTTATTATTAAATTTTTCTCGAGACATTTGAATTTCCATTTCTTCAGCTTCCATCATTATCATAGCTTGTTGAAAGTATAGAGTACGTTAAGAAGGAAATCCCGAGTGTTAAACAAGAATAATAAAGCGTCAACATAACATAACAGAGACGCGAGAGGTATCGGACGAGGCCGGACGATGCGAGGGCGGCAAGATTAGTAGACCACGATGCACTCAAGGACGCTTTATTATTTAAAGAACAAGTCCAAACCGAAACGTCCGAAACAAAAAAGTTTCTTGCCATAAACGGGAAAGGAGGATCGTCCAGGAAACGCAAGAAAAGATAAGCGAGAACGTGAAGCGCATCGAACAGATCGAGAACAAACAGGCAGGAATGTTGTTGTTGTTGTGGTCTTCAGTCCTGAGACTGGTTTGATGCAGCTCTCCATGCTGCTCTATCCTTTGCAAGCTTCTTCATCTCCCAGTACCTACTGCAGCCTACATCCTTCTGAATCTGCTTAGTGTATTCATCTCTTGGTCTCCCTCTACGATTTTTTCTCTCCACGCTGCCCTCCAATACTAAATTGGTGATTCCTTGATGCCTCAGAACATGTCAACAAACCGATCCCTTCGTCTAGTCAAGATGTGCCACAAACTTCTCTTCTCCCCAATCCTATTCGATGCCTCCTCATTAGTTATGTGATCTACCCATCTAATCTTCAGCATTCTTCTGTAGCACCACATTTCAAAAGCTTCTCTTCTTTTCTTTTCCAAACTATTTATCGTCCATGTTTCACTTCCATACATGGCTACACTCCACACGAATACTTTCAGAAATAACTTCCTGACACTTAAATCTATATTCGATGTTAACAAATTTCTCGTCTTCAGAAACGCTTTCCTTGCCATTGCCAGTCTACATTTTATATCCTCTCTCCTTCGACCATCATCAGTTATTTTGCTCCCCAAATAGTAAAACTCCTTTACTACTTTAAGTGTCTCATTTCCTAATCTAATTCCCTCAGCATCAACCGACTTAATTCGACTACATTCCATTATCCTCGTTTTGCTTTTGTTGATGTTCATCTTATATCCTCCCTTCAAGACACTGTCCATTCCGTTCAACTGCTCTTCCAAGTCCTTTGCTGTCTCTGACAGAATTACAATGTCATCGGCAAACCTCAAAGTTTCTATTTCTTCTCCGTGGATTTTAATACGTAATCCGAATTTTTCTTTTGTTTCCTTCACTGCTTGCTCAATATAAAGATTGAATAACATCGGGGATACGCTACAACTCTGTCTCACTCCCTTCCAAACCACTGCTTCCCTTTCATGTCCCTCGACTCTTATAACTGCCATCTGATTTCTGTACGAATTGTAAATAGCCTTTCGCTCCCTGTATTTTACCCTTTCCACCTTCAGAATTTGAAAGAGTATTCCAGTCAACATTGTCAAGCGCTTTCTCTAAGTCTACAAATGCTAGAAACGTAGGTTTGCCTTTCCTTAAGCTATCTTCTAAGATACGTCTTAGGGTCAGTATTGCCTCACATGTTCCAATATTTCTACGGAATCCAAACTGATCTTCCCCGAGGTCGGCTTCTACTAGTTTTTCCATTCGTCTGTAAAGAATTCGAGTTAGTATTTTGCAGCTGTGGCTTATTAAACTGATTGTTTGGTAATTTTCACATCTGTCAACACCAGCTTTCTTTGGGGTTGGAATTATTATATTCTTCTTGAAGTCTGAGGGTATTTCGCCTGTCTCATACATCTTGCTCACCAGATGGTAGAGTTTCGTCAGGACTGGCTCTCCCAAGGCCGTCAGTAGTTCTAATGGAATGTTGTCTACTCCCGGGGACTTGTTTCATGCTTATTAAAATACAGAGATGCATAAACAGGCAGAATACGGCGCTGCGGCCAGCAACGCCTATAATAAGACAACAAATTTGATCTGAAGTTTTCCCGGCATATTTCCAATTTCAACAGTTCTCGGGTATCCGATCGGGTAGCGTCGTAATTTCTCCACAATATTTCAGCAGACGTACACGCTGCCATCTTCAGGTGGTTCCTTGTAGCACGACAGAAGACTACGCAAGAACCACCTAAGCATACTGTCATCAGCCTTACAGGAAGAACGATCAATGACACAGCAATGTCGGTGCTCGAGAAAGGACTCAACTTCGCCCCGACCCCGACATCTCTACCGATTGTGGACATTATAAGCAGTGTGGAGCAGGCCACCTACACTCTGCCAGCCAATGAAGCAGAAGAAATACGTCATGAAACGTACCGTGCGCTCACCAGGGCCGCACCACTGGAACAGAACATCTCGAAGGAGGAGAGAGCGGCCATCCGCGAGTTGCGCAGCGATCCTGAGTTGGTGGTCTTGCCTGCTGACAAATGCAATGCTAAAGTACTGCTCCTGCTCTCGGAATATAAGAGAAAAATGTACGAACTTCTCGATGACGCAGCGTACAGAAGGATAGAGGGAGACCCGACAATTCACCTTCAAAGAAGAACCGTTGTACTTCTTCGCAGTACCTTTGATGGAAAAACTGTCAAGAAACTTCGACCACGAGCGGCTGCACCGCCACGACTGTATGGGCTACCAAAGGTCCACAAGGACACCTATGCGTCCAATAGCCAGCAACATAGGAGCAGCAACTCATGAACTGGCCCAACACCTGACGGGTCTCCTTAGTCCATTTGTGGGAAAATGCGAACACCAAATCCGCAATTCCATCCACTTTGTGCAACGTATACAAGAACTTTGGCTCCAGGATAGCGACTTGTTAGTGAGCTTCGACGTAGTGTCCCTCTTCACTAGGGTACCACTGAAAGACTCCGTCGATCTGATAAGCAAGAAATTCGACAACAACCTAACAAGGCTCTTAGAGTTCGTGCTCACCTCAACATACTTCCTGTTCGATGGAAATTATTATGAACAGGCAGATGGCGTCACCATGGGATGCCCGCTTTCACCGGTTGTAGCCAACTTTTTTATGGAGAATTTCGAGGAGAAGGCACTAGAACAAGCCAAACAAAAACCAACTTGTTTCTTCCGCTACGTGGATGACACGTTCGTTGTTTGTCCATATGGGCGGGACAGCTTAAATGAATTTCTCGAACACCTCAACTCGCTGCATCCCAACATACAGTTCACGATGGAGGTGGAGCAGGATGGTGCCCTATCGTTTCTTGATGGCCTAGTGACACGGAAACCTGACGGCAAGCTGGGACACAGTGTATACAGAAAACCTACACACACCGATTTGTACCTAAATGCCTTCAGTTGCCACCACAGCTCCCAGCGTGAAGGCGTTTTGCGCACACTTGTTCACAAGGCACGATCGATCTGCGATCAGGAGAGCCTTCCAGCAAAACTGCAGCACCTAGAGATAACATTTCGGAAAAATGGGTACAACCAGAAGCAAATAAGACACGCACTCAGACAGACTGCGCCAAGAGAACAAGAAGAAGAAACAGAAGAACACAAGTCGTTGGCGTGCATTCCGTTTGTCGGAAACACCTCAAGAAAAATCGGTAGAATCCTGAGGAAACACAATGTGAAACGTGTATTCAGACCCCCTGCAAAAAAACCTTGCCTCAGTGAAAGATGACCTAGGCCTTCGAAAACCAGGCGTTTATCAAATTCCCTGTCAGTACGGAAAATCATACATTGGGGAGACAGTCCGCACTGTAGAAGAGAGGTGCCGCGAACACAAGTGCCATACTGAATTACGCCCGGCCACTAAATCAGCCGTGGCTGCCTATTGTATAAAGACTGGCAATACTATGGACTATGAAAAAACAAAAATACACTGTCAATCCTCCTACTTCTGGGACTGCGTTACTAAAGAGGCCATCGAAATCCGACTACAGGTCGATCTAATTAATAAAGACAGCGGCCTTCAACTTAGTCAGGCTTGGAACCCTGCACTCAGCCTGGAGAGAAAGATGCGGTCCCAGAGATTGAGGACCGCCCCCGACGGCGGAAGCAGGTAGACTGCAGACCCCAGTTCAGACCCAGGCGCCGCTTCCCCCACCACCTCCAATAGCCGCCGCGCCGGCCGCACCAAAGACACCAGGAAAGGAACGGTGGAGGGAGTAACGTCTAGTATATATAGGGCGCCGACAGGAACAGCACAGCATTCGTCAGGAACCACCTGAAGATGGCAGCGTGTACGTCTGCCGAAATATTGTGGAGAAATTACGACGCTACCCGGTCGGATAACCGAGAACTGTTCAAATTAAGACAACAAATATCCGGCGCAGTTGTTAGATCGGTTACTGCGGCTACAGTGGCAGGTTATCAAGATTTAAGCGAGTCTGAACGTGGTGTTACAGTCGGCGCACGAGCGATGGGACACAGCATCTCCTGCAAGGACGGGACCAACGACGACTGAAGAGAATCGTTCAACGTGACAGAGATGCAACCCTTTCTCAAACTGCTGCAAATTTTAGTGCTGGGTCATCAACAAGTATCAGGTGTGAATCATTCAACGAAACATCATCGATATCAGCTTTCGGTGCCAAAGGCCCACTCGTGTACGCTTGATGACTACACGACACAAAGTTTTACCGGCATTCGACGATGGCTGGAAACATGGTTCCTGATCTGACGAATCTCGTTTCAAATTGTATCGAGCGGCTGGTCGTGTGCGCGCATGGAGATAACCTCATGAATCCATGGACCATGTGTATCAGCAGGGGACTGTTCAAGTTCGTAGAGATTCTGTGATGGTGTGGGGCGTGTGAAGTTGGAGTGATATGGGACACCTGATACGTCTAGATACGACTCTGACAGGTGACACGTACGTAACCATCTTGTCCGATCATCTGCATCCATTCAAGTCCATTGTGCATTCCGACGGTCAGGGGCAATTGCAGCAGGACAATGCCACACTCCACACGTCCAGGATTGCTAGAGAGTGGCTCCAGGAACACTCTTCGAAGTTTAAACACTTCCACTGGCCACCAAACTTCCAAGACATGAACACATTGTCCCAACACTGCACTAAATGTGAGGTGCCCCTGTGGTAGAATTCGTCTGGCTGACGATGGAACCATTGTTGGACATGTCTTGGCTTCATCGTTAGTTGTGAATTGCTGCACTTCCACATGATACACCAAGCTCCCCAAAAGCAGCCGTGATGTGCATACGACGATATGCTTTCACCGTTGCATCTACACGAGAAATGCCGTCAGACAGTGACGAACGCGGCCTCCCCGACCTCTCATTGTTATGCAAGACTTCACTAACAACAACACCACCTCGGAGCTCGTGGAGTCTTGTGATCGGCACAAAACACTGGTGGGGGCGATGGCGGAAGTGCTTTTGTGGAGTTATCAAATATCAAGATATGATGTAAAGTGAGGAGAGGAGAAACATGGTCTTCTGATTCAAACTCCAGTCTGAAATGGTCTTCTGATTCAGACTCCGTTCTGGACAGGATTCCGGTCATCACATTTGTTATGAGTAGGTTGCACTTGGGATGCTCGTCTTGAGCGTGACTTCGCACCAGCACTAGTCTTGACTGGGGAGCCAATGGTTAGGACTTACGTGTACCAATAGTTTAAATTTCAGTCATCTCAGACAACTTGTGCCGAGTAAGGTCTTATTCGTGACAGGTCTGCGCCTCGACGTTTGGTCTCCTTGTGTGCTCAGCCGTATAAGTTAGTCAAATTGGATCATGGTACGACCGGTGAATGGGAGTGTCACATGCTGGAATCTGCAGAGATTTCAGGGCTCCACTTTCGAGAGTAACTGTGATCCATCTATCTGATTGCCAGCCGCGACTTTGCATATTTTGTGCCTGTAATAGCAAATTGCAGGCGCCACACATCGTTGCTGAGCAGACACTTGAACCACAACTGTCACATGAGAGCGCTACACATCGACAAAGGGGTACTGGATTGCTGCTCTGGCTTGTTAAGGCAAACAGAATCACAGGCTCGCCACTTATTTTCAGTTGCACCAACATATTATAACTTCTGTGTAAAATAAATCCATCAGAATCTATTCAGTTTAAATAATTTCAGATGGTGTTATCTATGTTTTGAGCCAGCGTAACTAGTTCAGTCAATCAAACCAATGGGAGTAATGAAAGAAAAACGACTTTTGTAAACGTTACGCTAAAACTAATTGCGTTGACAATACAATCCAAACTTAATCCTTATGAGCACAGTAGTTCCGTAGTCAGAAAGTCTGACGAATACGACGATGTAATTATTTATTCTAGGCTGCTAAAATTCAATAAATTATTAGATAAAATTTACACAAATATCAATTTTACAATTTGTATGTTCTCGACTGAGCTAGTATCGTAACAAGGCTATTGAATGAAGACCAAGAAAAGTCAAATGCGGTAAATAATTCATGCAGTCACAAATTTTTGTAATGGTAAGAGGGCGTGCCATGAACAACATACTGAGTGTGGGAGTGGAGGTGCATGTGAAGGTCATTTTAAGTTTTTTTTCTTGAATAACTCGAAAACTGCGTATCTCAGACAAAATTTAACTACATTAAATTTCCTACAAAGATGTCCTGTTCTTTTTTTTAGTAGGACTATTAATTTACATGCAGCAAGTGAAATAATATGAAAATGGTTCAAATGGCTCTGAGCACTATGGGACTTAACTTCTTTGGTCATCAGTCCCCTAGAACTTAGAACTACTTAAACCTAACTAACCTAGGGACATCACACACATCCACGCCCGAGGCAGGATTCGAACCTACGACCGCAGCGGTCGTGCCGTTCCAGACTGCAGCGCCTAGAACCGCTCGGCCACTCCGGCCGGCGATATGAAAATCTCACATTGGTATTTGTAGGCTTTGTGGGTTGCATAAAACCCATTGCTAGGGGCAGCTGAATCATCCTATACAGGGTGTTACAAAAAGGTACGGCCAAACTTTCAGGAAACATTCCTCACACACAAATAAAGAAAAGATATTATGTGGACATGTGTCCGGAAACGCTTAATTTCCATGTTACAGCTCACTTTAGTTTCGTCATCCATCTACGCTCAATGGAGCACGTTATCCTGATTTCATACGGGATACTCTACCTGTGCTGCTAGAACATGTTCCTTTACAAGTACTACACAACATGTGGTTCATGCACGATGGAGCTCCTGCACATTTCAGTCGAAGTGTTCGTACGCTTCTCAACAACAGATTCGGTGACCGATGGATTGGTAGAGGCGGACCAATTCCATGGCCTCCACGCTCTCCTGATCTCAACCCTCTTGACTTTCATTTATGGGGGCATTTGAAAGCTCTTGTCTACGCAATCCCGGTACCAAATGTAGAGACTCTTCGTGCTCGTATTGTGGACGGCTGTGATACAATACGCCATTCCCCAGGGCTGCATCAGCGCATCAGGGATTCCATACGACGGAGGGTGGATGCATGTATCCTCGCTAACGGAGGACATTTTGAACATTGTAAGAGGTCCGAGCAGATGTAATTTCGATGGATTGCTCGTGCGCTGCCTGCGATATGCAAGGTATAAGAGAATCGCTGACCAGAGAGCAGTGTTGACTCAGTAGGAACTGGGTAGCTGTAGCAGTAAGTTGTTGCTAGTCTGTGTCTCGTCTGGAATCTGCTCTGGTCTGGTATAGTGTATCATGTTGGCTGGGCCGGTCGCGGTGCAGCGATGCCGGAGCCTGAGTATTATTGTATAACGTAAAAAGCAGCCTCGCGCATATCTAGTAATGTTATGTGAACTCCCATGTAAATCTTTTAAAAATGTCCTAATAATAATCTTTGTCATATAGAGTAATTTCCAACAAACATTCATTTCAATTTAAAGAATTTACTAATTTCTCCAATCCATGATCATTCCGATTGTTGCAAAAGAAAAATCAGTTGCTTCCTTTCATAAATGAGAAATCTATCGGCCAGCATTGCACAGAGCTGTGCCGGAAAAAGGTTATTGTAAGAGCAGATAGTTGGCGACTTTATTGAGGTAAGAATTTTTACTTTTTTATTCAGAATGATCTTACAGGGCCATGACGCAGCACTGCTGTCGTCCAAAATTTACCAGGTTATTTTTTATTACGAGGTTTAGGAATTTTTCTGTTTCGAGCTTACATTAAATGGGAAACAAATTTTGTGTGGAGGTTAAATGTGAATGAATTTCTGTAGGGAGGTTATAAATGGGAACCAATTTTGTTCTGAGGTTATACTAAAATTAGAATCATAATCATATTATTATTATATATACAACATTTTGTGGGGAGGTTACACTTGGCGACAACCGGCCAGGATCGTATTCTTTGTGAATCTCTGAGAATTAGTCATATATCTGTTCTTATTTACTTAAATGTAGTTTGCATCTGGCGCAACGCATTTACTAATTTGTCACTCTTTCTTTCACAGATCATCGGCAATTTATTGCTCTCTGTTGTAATTGTGTTTGTTCCATTTTTGCTTTGTCTTTGTTTCATTTTGTGCTTAATTTTGATTTGTGAAAAATGCCGCAAAAAACTGTTAACAGTACATCGCGATGTGCAATGAGTGAAATAGCCGACTCGAATAATTTGACAGATAATACTTGCGACACTCAGTCTAATAGTGATAATCCCCTAATTACAGATAATCAGTGCCTACCGATCACTAGTAATGATTTTAATTCCAATGATGGGCAAACAAATTCAATTATGTCCTCAGTAAATTTAACAATTGATGACGCGGCACGTTCCGATACAATGAACGCTGCGCAGTTTGACACACCCGGTTTGCAAAATTTGAATTGTGAACAGATAAATTTTTGTCACGAAGATGAACAATGTAGTCAAAATACGTCAAATTTATTTGATCCCAAGGTAGTGACTAACAATGCACATTCAATTGACGAACCTGTTCAAGAATCAGAGGATGACCTAATGGTTACACAAAACGTGACAAATGCAAATACACCATCACACAGCACAGAAAATACAGCAGCTAATTTTGGCATGGATCAAGTTATGGCACTATTACTACAACTCAACGAAACATACGACAACCAGCATAAACAACTTAGTGAAAATTTCAAACAACAAATTAATGAATCGAACAAACAAATTAATGAAAAACTAGACAACAATTCCAAACAGTCGAATGAAAAACTAGACAACAATTACAAACAGTTGAATGAAAAACTAGACAACAATTCCAAACAGCTTAGTGAACAGATTACAGCCGTTGCCGTGCAATGTCATGATACTAAAGAACAATTACGTGAGGAAATTTAGGCTTGTGCTAGGAGTAGTAGTGAAGAAATTAGATCTGTGGCTCAAGAATTAAGTAATACACATGCAGCCACAGCTAAATTACTTAGAGATGAAATTAGTGCAGTCGCTAAACAATGCTCTGAAAACGCAACACAGTTACGCGACGAGTTTAAATTAATGTCTGCAGAACTTTCACGTACACTGGATGCAAAAGTAGACACGAAATTTGACCAACAGAACAGACAAATTGACGAACGTTTTAATCACCACCTACAAAACAGTGAAACGCGTTACCGTAAATTTATACAGGAACAGAATAAAGTAAAGCGACAAGTCATGGAAACAATTACTGCACAGAGACAGGAAGATAAACGTAGATTGTTCACGAAAGCAAAAACATACATAGACAACAATATTGCTACAGTATCAGATGAAATCAAACAGTTGAACACCGAATTGCATGATGAAATTTCCGATCTTAAATCAAAAACAGGCACACACACATTATACTTTCAGACAATGACCAATAGACTTGAAAAGTTGGAACTAATACAGGATCCCGATGCCATCAAAGCAGACGTTAAAAAATTGAACGAAACCACACGTAAAATACAAAAACAAATTAATGCTTGTGGTAATAAAAACGATGATCAGGTAAAAGCACTGACTGAAAAATATGATGAATTGGCCAGTCGTATTGACGTTGTCGAAAGTAATAATGACACCAAATCAGACGATACGTCACCTGTTTCGTTTAACCAAACACCTGCATTCCAAAATTTACAGCATACGATCAGTGAGATAGGTTCATCCAATAATACATTACGTAGAAAATTGTCATCTTTACAGCAAGAGGTGACGGAGATGAAAAATATCACAGCATATGCCAATTTGCGAACATTTGTCACATTCACACAGCCAGTGTAATTTAAGTAATTTACAGAGAGTACGTGAGTTAGTTTCCGAACAGTCACAGACAAACAGATTAGCATACAATCCTGAACCTCTTCAGACATACAGAGACGATAATTTTTATTACAAACACTTTCTATCCGTGAGAAAATTTAAGGTATTTAAAAATGACAGAACATAGATTCACCCTTTTGACTGGATACGACAATTTATTTTTGTACTTTCACCAGCTTGGCCTGTAATGCAGAAACTAGAATTGGATTGGATACAACAACTTGCTTTTGAATTTTCACCGGCATTGCCTGTAACACAGAAACCAAAATTTATTTGCAGCGCGTAATAGATCTCAGGGGATTCATTACACTTCGATAAATATGTGCTGTATCATGCACAGGGCCCCGAGCCGTAGTAGTGCTGTTTCATCTTTAGTTTTCTGCACTGCTGCCTTCTCTTTTACTATCCTTTATATCTATCAAAACAGCTCTTCAACTATCGATCTATCTAGAATTAAGGACGTATAAAGAAAACCCGATATGACAAGTTTTACCGAAAGTGACAATTTTCATTAGACACTCCAGAACTACCAGCGTAATTTTAATGAAAGACAGAAGTGTAATCATCAGTATGTACAAAATTTTCAGCTATCGCAGACACATTTATGCAACAATAGAATCTTTTCTCAACAACAGCAACAAAACCAGCCGGTTAGCATACCTAACCAACAATATAATGTACAAGGTCAACCAAGCTTTAATGTTTCGCCGCCTACACGTATAGCGTCGGCTCCGCCAAATACTAACGCACAGCAACAAGGAAATCAGTACGTACAGAAAACGCACCATTTCAACTCATATCGCAATGCACCGTATAGAAATGACTATCATGACAGACGTAAAAGTAATGAGCCCAATTTTCAGCGTACGTGTAATAACAACCGGTCTTACCAGCAGCAGAATCATCCGCAACAACAAATTATCATGAATGAACGAGACAGATATCATCCCGAACGTAATACGTCAGGACGAAATAACAGAACAGTACAAATAGTCGAAATGCCACAGCATCCTCCCGCAAATAATAGCACGTCAGATGGAATTTGACTAGATACAGTACAGGTTACATCTTCCAGCAACGCTAGCAATACTTTTGACACACAGAAACTTGTTCACGAAAATGTTATTACTTTTGACGACATCCGAGACACTCTTTTGCAGGAAAAACCAGTTATTCAAAAAACCATTTCACACCCTGTCATTGAAGTAAAGATTGGATCATCCAAATTTTCAGCAGTAATCGATTCTGGATCACCTATGTCAGTTATAAATGAAGAAACTTTGAACGAATGTAACAAAGAGAATACCTATCCTACGCTACCATTAGGCAAAAGTAAAGTAAAAGGAGCAGTATCTGGTAAAGGAGTAGATGTAAAATTACAGACACACTTATCATTTTGTATTGCAGGTCATACATTTCACTCAAATTTTTGGATTGTTGCTTTATTGACAACAGACGTTATTTTAGGTACGAATTTTCTAGTACAACACGACGCAATTATTGACTTTCAAAATTCCTATTTAATGTTAAAAGATGAAAATGTACACCTGGCTTTAGAATTTCAGCACTCTTTATCTGCAGAAGAACAAACAATTAATCGTACAGAGCTCATTTCCGCATCACGTAACATAGACTGTCATTCCACATTGTTCACAGATACTTACGTACACAACTATAATACTCCAGTCGAAGCAGACTATGACGTTATACAAATGATTTCTGATAAAGCTAAACAGAGCAGTGCAAATACAGACGACGAACGCACGCAACTACGCAAAATTCTTTTACAGCAAGCTCCAGTTTTTGACAACGTCCCTGGTACTATGTCCGGTTTTATGTATGAATTTCAAATTAAACAGCACGACACATTTAAAGCCAAACATTATCCCATTCCGTATATTCACAGAGAACAAGTTAAGAAAGAATTGCAAGCTATGCTTGACCAAGGAATTATTGAACTGGCAGTTAGTCCGTACATAAACCCACTCCATATTGTTAAGAAAAAGGATGGTTCACTTCGCCTCGTACTTGATTCGCGTCACAGCAATGACATTGTTATTAATGAAACAGATCGCCCTCAAACACTAGAAGAACTTTTACAGAAATTTCATGCTACTGCTATTTATTCCACATTAGATTTGAAATCGGGATTTTGGCAAATTCAGCTCCATACAAACTGCAGAAAGTACACGGCTTTTCTCTGTTTCGGTGACTGTTATCAATTTTGTAAATTACCGTTCGGTTTAACTATTTCTTCAGCAGCATTTATTCGCGGATTGAATACTATACTTCCGACAGAATTAAAAGACAGAATCACAACGTATGTAGCCGACATTCTTATTGCAGAAGCTAACTGGTCTGAACACAATCTGATTCTTGAACAACTGTTACGAACTTTTCGTGTACAAGGACTCACAGTTAATCTCAGTAAATCGCACTTTGGCAAGACTTCTATAAAATTTCTTGGACATGTAATTTCAGCAGAAGGCATTGCGCCTGACCCGGAAAAACTTCAAGCTTTACATGACATTACTGTTCCTACGACGAAGAAACAACTACGCAGATTTTTGAGTTTAATTAACTTTTTTTGTAAATTTATTCATTACTCTGCTTTAGACACCCATAGATTATGTCAATTGATGGGTAAAAGCACTATTTGGTCCTGGGATAGCCAAGCACATTCTGAATTTGTGAATCTGAGAGAAGCTTTGTTGAATGCACCACTTTTATCACATCCAGATCTTACTAGAAATTTTTCCATTGCCACCGACAGTTCTAACACCGCTTTAGGCGTACACATTTTTCAGGAAATTGAAGAAGATGATACTACAGTAATTAAAAACATCGCCTTTGCGAGTCACATTCTGTCACCTGCTGAACGCAATTATTCTGTTACAGAACTTGAAACATTATGTGTTGTATGGGCATTTACGAGATTTAGTCATTTTCTTTATGGAAGACACACTACCGTTTACACAGACCATAGAGCTATACAGTTTTTGTTTTCAGCAAAATTTACACATGACAGATGAAGCAGATGGAAACTTTATTTACAGGAATTTAATTTTACAATTGTTCACATTCCCGGTACACAAAATGTTGTAGCAGACGCACTATCCCGTTCTCTCAGCAACAATCAGCAAGACATCGCAACCAAGTTCTGCCAAGCAATTTTTAGCGTCATGTATATTCAACAAGTTGCATTTGAAAATTTCATTTTGTCGTCATTACGAGACATAGCACAAGAGCAGAGTAAAGACAACGTATGGAAAGAAATTAAACACCTTTGGCAAGATAGGAATAATGTTACCATTATAAACCATTACACTGTACGCAATAATATTCTGTTTCACCGCTCTCACCCTGACAGCAAAAATTGGTTACTATGTATTCCTGACGAACTTGTTAACAAATTAATTTGGTATACTCATTTAAGTTACGCACATTACGGAGCCAGAAAATGTTTTCTTATACTGTGACAGAACTGTCATTTTGCCAATATGGAGAAACGTATTCGACGAGTTTTAGCGTCATGTAAAATCTCCCAGAAAGCTAAGTCAGATACGACTTCACATATTCCTCCATTACATCCCATTGTACCTGTTAAATTGAGACACATAGCCGCTGTAGACATTTTTGGTCCGATTCCCAGAACTAATAGAGAGGTTTTTGCTACATCTTTGTCGCTGTTGAACTCACTTCAAAATTTGTTACCTTCACTCCGTTACGCAAAGCTACTGCTAAATCTGTTTCTAAAGCATTTGTAAAACATTTTCTATTTTATGTAGGACATGTATTGAAAGTAATTTCCGACAATGGACCACAATTTCGATCTGCTATATGGACACGTATGTTACGAGCTAGAAACATTTCTCCAATCTATATATCCAGGTACCACGCTTCTTCGAACCCTTGTGAACGACTAATGAAAGAAATTGGTAAACTATGTACAGTATACTGCCATAAAAAAACATATTGATTGGGACACACACATACTCTCATTCCAGGATGTAATTAATTCCATACCAAATGAATCTACTATGCTATCTCCGACTGTTACACTGAAAAATGTTGAACCGCCTAACAAAATTAAAGAATTAGTATCGTTTCCTACATCTCGTCGACTACGACACCATGAAATACTTGACATTGCGCTGAACAACATCAAACGTGCCGCAGAGCGCCGGAGAAGACAGCAAAAACAGGTTTGTACACGCCGTGACTTTCACATTGGACAGTAGATATTAGTACGTACACACTATCTATCCAACAGAGGAAAGAATAGATGTAGTAAATTTGAGCTTCTATACGCAGGTCCATATCGAATTCGCAGCATTCCTCACCACAATGTAGTACACGTCGAAACTCTGAGAACCAGAAAAAGTAAAGGCAATCACCATGTCTCCAAAATTAAACCCTTTATTGAATGAACATACTTTATGATTTATCACACTGTAATGCCATTTTCTGAGTTTTATATGACCAATGATGCAATTATGTGACTACTTACTGATGTTTATCATATTTTTTCTTGGCAAGTGCCCTGCAAGGTAAGGTTAGCAGGTCGCTTTTCTTGTCGTTATATATCAGACCGTGCACATTTTCCATTTTTCATGTATGTATGATTGTTTTCCTGTTTTGTTTGTATGCACTACGAAATCTTTAAGATATAACAAACACCAGTTGACTTTGACATTTTGCCTTATGATATCTCAACATCGTGACTATTCTAGTTTTTTTTTTTTTTTTTTTTTTTTTTTGCTACTACATTGTGATACTCTGTGTACATTTTTGCACCTGAACACTGTCCATGTTTTTGACATAATACGTTTTCTGTCATGCTATGCTGTATGCTTAATTATATCACGAGAAACCAGTTTTTATTTCATGGATATATGATTTAAATGCACGATATTAATCCTTATTCATCATTTTCAGAAAGCAATAACGTGTAAAAGAAATAAATTAAACAAAACACAGTGGATTACTATGAAATGGGAATTTCACCTTCGGAATAAACGAAAGAAGATGCAATACCTCGTCACGAAGAGTAAATGGATCAGAATTAACAAACACTAACAAGAATATACTATACACATCGTATGATAGCAGTCTTAACTAATTTTTTCTTTCAGAATACGAGGCGATTGATGCAGACTGTCAGACAGAACTACACATCTTAGTCTTAGTGATGAAATATGCTAGAAATAAGAAACTCTATACTATGAATAGTTGTATGAAGTAAATGGTAATATGAATAATGAAGTGTCTTTTTGCAGATGATAATGAATGGTGATGAATAGTTATATGTCGAATATGCTAATATGAATAATGCAGTTTTTCTTTGCAGGTGATGATAGTAATGAAGTTATGGTGGTATGAATAATGAAGTTTTTCTTTGCAGATGATGAAGTGATAAATTTTATATGGCCACTTAACGCACCAGTTTTAAGTTTTTCTTTGCAGATGAGAATAATGATGAAGTTTATATATTTACAATTAGTTAAGAGATGCTATGTAGTTGTTTAAGTATCTGTTGCAGTTCGATTTGACAGTATGTCTTATGTTGCATGGTATAATGACTGAATGTTTTGGAAAGGACAGCTAGAGTACATACATATTGAGTACACGTTTCATTACCTGTTAATTCGAAGTTCACTACTTTTCAGCATAATATGCGTTTCTTCTTTCAGCTTAATAATCAATTTTGTATTTTTTCCAGGAGAAGCTATTCATGAAATTAATGTGCTATAAGCAGTTAGTCATTAAACCTGTTCTAGTACTTGCATTTTTTTTACCCATTTGTGTGTGTCATTCATGAATGTGGTCACTCATTAAACCTGTTCTAGTACTTGAATTTTTTTTACCCATTTGTGTGTGTCATTCATGAATGTGATCACTCATACTCCACTTGTTTCATAACCTTGCTACAGCTGACTCATGACAAATGACGTTACTAATCGTTATTTGCAGCAGTAAGTCAAAAGCAAATATTTTCATGCCCCAGCAATTAATTATCGATCCCAACGCAATGCATTGCTAGCACAACAAAAAATGTATTACCAGTCCAAAAAATGCTACCAGTTTAAGAGAGTTCTGAGTAACACTGAATGTTGTTTCCTAACCACAGACCTTGAGTAATAGTTACAGTGTGTTACATTTTAAATATGTCCTATGTCACTTGAATGATGAGTTCTGAGTAATACTGAATGATGTTTTGTAACAATGCATAAATGCTATGTCAATAATTTCTGTAAATAATATTTTTGTTATACTTTATAAATGCTATGCCAACAATTAACTCTCATTTTGAATGATGACTTCTGAATAATACTGAATAATGTTTTATAAAACGATATGAATACTTTGTAACTGGCCAATGAGTGCCAACAATTATTTTAAACATGTTGTATGTCACTTGAATGATGAAAAATGTTTTGTAATATTCAATACTTGCTATATGGCCAATGAATGCCACTATTTCTTATATTTTAACTTTGTCTTATGTCAGTTACATGCTATTATATATGAATACCAGTAGCTTGATGCTACACTCATTAGCTCCTGTTTTGAATGATGACTTCTGATGGTTTGTAACTGGCCAATGAGTGCCAATGATTATTATAACTAAATGAATTATGTTAATGCTATGTCATTAATTAACTCCTGTTTTGAATGATGACTTCTTATGGTTTGTAACTGGCCAATGAGTGCCAATGATTACTATAACTAAATGAATTATGTTAATGCTATGTCATTAGTTAACTCCTGTTTTGAATGATGACTTCTGATGGTTTGTAACTGGCCAATGAGTGCCAATGACTACTATAACTAAATGAATTATGTTAATGCTATGCCATTAATTAACTCCTGTTTTGAATGATGACTTCTGATGGTTTCTAACTGGCCAATGAGTGCCAATGATTACTATAACTAGATGAATTATGTAAATGGTATGCCATTAATTAACTCTTGTTTTGAATGATCACTTTTGAATAATGCATAAAATGGTTTGTAACTGGCCAATGAGCGCCAATATTTAGTGTAATCAGATGACTTATGAATACTGTTCTGTATTACTCCATACATAGTACAGAAATGCTTTGTAACTAGGCAATGAGTGCCAACAATTAGTCAGATCGGTTGATAGACTAGTGTAATTCTCAATGATGACTAGCATAAGACTTAATGTCCTTCACCTTCTGACCTAATTACCAGAAATTACTGCAATATCCGTTTGCCCTGTCCATCCTTATGATCATGGAGCACCATATTTGGTTTTTGCACTAATTCTACGTTGGTGAAAGAGTGTGGTGTTGGCACATCATGCTGTCCACCACCTTGAACAATGTAGATGTTATTATGGCCCCACTGTTTGGTGTACCTAATGTACTACCAAAATGATAACATTGAATATTAATACGACATTTCAGTGTCTTGGCTACACTGATTAATACTTCAGGGAAGAGAACTTCAGATTGTCTCACTTGGTGTTGTGCTTCTGTAGAAAGATACGGACTTTCAGTGCAGCTACGTGCAACCTACTGTGCTACGACCAAGATGCAATCCTTCCCTTTCCTATCCTAGTTCTTGTAAAATGGTAAAAAAATACTACAGTGCGTATGCACTTTATATCATTTGTTAATATGTTTTGTACTCATTGCGTATACATTTTGTAATTTCTTGATATGTTCTATACTCAGTGCATGTGCACTCTATTTCATTTCATGTTCTGCACTTATATGTATGTATATACTCTGTGACTGTAAACCTAGTTAATTAAGAAAAATTTGTTGCTCATGGCAAGTCCAATTGACTCACCATCGCTGCCAAATTTTTGCCCCCCTCCCCCCCCCCCCCCCCCCAGTGGAGGTTTATGTAAGAGGTCCAAGCAGATGTAATTTCGATGTATTGCTCATGCGCTGCCTGCAATATGCAAGGTATAAGAGAATCGCTGACCAGAGAGCAGTGTTGACTCAGTAGGAACTGTGTAGCTGTAGCAGTAAGTTGTTGCTAGTCTGTGTCTCGTCTGGAGTCTGCTCTGGTGTGGTATAGTGTATCATGTTGGCTGGGCTGGTCGCGGTGCAGCGATGCCGGAGCCTGAGTATTATTGTATAACGTAAAAAGCAGCCTCGCGCATATCTAGTAATGTTATGTGAACTCCCATGTAAATCTTTTAAAATGTCCTAATAATAATCTTTGTCATATAGAGTAATTTCCAACAAGCATTCATTTCAATTTAAAGAATTTACTAATTTCTCCAATCCATGATCATTCCGATTGTTGCAAAAGAAAAATCAGTTGCTTCCTTTCATAAATGAGAAATCTATCGGCTAGCATTGCACAGAGCTGCGCCGGAAAAAGGTTATTGTAAGAGCAGATAGTTGGTGACTTTATTGAGGTAAGAATTTTTGCTTTTTTATTCAGAATGATCTTACAGGGTCATGACGCAGCACTGCTGTCGTCCAAAATTTACCAGGTTACTGAATTTATTTTTTATTACGAGGTTTAGGAATTTTTCTGTTTCGCGCTTACATTAAATGGGAAACAAATTTTGTGTGGAGGTTAAATGTGAATGAATTTCTGTAGGGAGGTTATAAATGGGAACCAATTTTGTTCTGAGGCTATACTAAAATTAGAATCATAATCATATTATTATTATACATACAATTTTTTGTGGGGAGGTTACAACATTTCCTGTAACAAAGTGTTTGAAGTCACGCTGGTACGTTCTGTTGCTGTGTGTTTCCACGTAAAGTGCCCTCCGCCACACACCGTTGGGTGGCTTGCGGAGTATCAATGTAGATGTAGATGTAGATGTAGATTAACGTGATTTGAAGAGAAGTAATAAAATGAGCTCTAACATGGAAAGTAAGCGTTTCCGGACACATGTCCACATAACATATTTTCTTTATTTGTGTGTGAGGAATGTTTCCTGAAAGTTTGGCCGTACCTTTTTGTAACACCCTGTATACATTTTTACTGAGATAGGCACAATCTCAAGTTCAAGATTGGTTCATTTGTTTGAAATTCAGCATGCCACTCAGTATAAGACTTGATATTAAAACTCCCTTAAATTTGAGGTGTGGGGATACTAAAGTTTCACAAAACTGGAGTACAAACACTCGAAATGGAAACTTATCCTTGCACCCAGCTGTATGTAACGAGTTAAAAAATTGCGCACGTGTTCTGTGGAGTGTTTTTCCGAAGCAATTTATACTGCCACCTCCTAAAATATTCACTGTTTTCACAGGAACACATTGTGTAGCCGCTTTTTTTGTGATTTCACTGCCTCTACCGATCACACGTTTTAACGCGCGACTGTTTTCTTGTCTCTCTGCAGGTTTCTGCAACAATTAAACATGAAAGGTGTCCTACAGAATCTAACACGGTGGAGAACAAGCGGTGAATAAATGATGGCACGAATGTATCGAAATGTGTTTAGGTAATAGAAAGATTCGTTCTTCGCATAATAGTCAGACCTGAATTTCCACAAAAGTTAAATTAATTAGAGCAGCAGTCCTTTAAAATTTAATGTATGCAGCGCGCGAAGATGAATTCTTGGCGCTCTAAATGCTAACGTTATAAACGAATAAACGTAATTGAAAGTGGTAGCACACGTAGGAAATTTAAAAAGAACTCTTAATTAATTACACAGTCATGGTAGTCGAATACGACTGCAGTCATTACCATCAAAAATTCATGTACATTTTCCACAGTTTTCCAGAACGATATAGATGGCAGTAAGGCTACGTCTGTGTCCTTTACGGGCTGCCATCTTATTGAGGAAGACTTGTGTTGTTTGCCAGACATACCGGAATGTAGAGTTCCCACTACTAACAAGCCCACGACAACTAGACCAGTAAAAGTAAATAAGTAATTTCCAACGGCATGTTGCAGCTACCTATCGGTTGCAAAGTATTCGTAACTTACTATATTGCAGTGCCTGTGTTTTTACGATGTTGTTTTGCAGTGTCTTTCAGACTTGCATGCATGTCTGAAGGAAAACGGCACTGCTGAGAGTGAAGGTTGATGAAATACAATGAATGTATTCGCAGTTGCGAATATGGTCAGATTCCAGCCGCACAGTGTACTGGTGACAATGAAAGTCTGTGCTGGACCAGGTCTCGGACCGAGATTTCCCGCTTTACCCGAGAGGTCGCCCTACCTGCTTCGGCCATCCTAGCACGCCTCCAGGACCGACCCAAACTTTCATTTGTCACCGTGTGTCTACGTTCTGTACTCGCACGATTGCTGCGATTCTCGCACAAGGGGAGAATTATGGTAATGTTACGGCCTTATCTTAACATGAAATGCTCTAATGTAGTGCCTGTGGTTTAGCGATGTACTGACATACTCTTTCAATGTCCTTCAAACATGCTTGTATTGTAAACGAACCAGCTCCAAACACGTGTACACCATCATATCATATTGGAATATCGCACAGACTCACGTTCTCAGCGAATCAAAACAAACATTCATGATAGGTTAGCACGCACGCCGTAAAATGACGGTTTGCAATTTTTTTGATTTAACGAATTTTGTTACATGAGAAATCAAAATCTGCAAAACATGGCAAACGCACTGAATGAATGGAAGCATGTATGACCATTACACTGACGGAAGAAAATACCAACACCAAGAAGGAGTCATGCGAGATAACGGTAGTTACTAGGTGTGTTTCTACATCTGTAAGCCGGCCGAAGTGGCCGAGCGGTTCTAGGCGCTTCAGTCTGGAACCGCGCGACCGCTACGGTGGCAGGTTCGAATCCTGCCTCGGGCATAGATGTGTGTGATGTCCTTAGGTTAGTTAGGTTTAAGTAGTTCCAAGTTCTAGGGGACAGATGACCTTAGATGTTAAGTCTTGTAGTGCTCAGAGCCATTTGAATCATTTGAACATCTGTAAGATAACGTCAGTTCAAATTTTGGTCCGCCGCTTAAGACTGACGTTAGTAGCGCCGCTATAAGGATGCACATGAGGTTTACTTTAACTACGCGCTGTAACGGTCGTGAGCGCTGGTTACCTTCACGTTTGGACGTGGCGAATCGATGTTAGTCAAGAATGTCTTTGAGACCTGAAAGATGCCATTATCAGCAACTCACTAAGTTTGAACAGGGTCCTGTAATAGGGGTACAAGAACCTGGATGATCGTTCCTGCGGTATTGCAGAAAGACTTTCCAGGAATGTAGCCACTGTAAGTGATTGCTCGCTGCTGTGGTCACTGGAAGGCACTGTCGCAGGAAGAGCACGCTCCGTAAGACCACGTGGCACTACCGAGAGGGAAGACTATCGTGTTCGGCGTATGGCTCTGGCGCATGGTATTGCGTCTGGAGCAGGCATTGAAGCAGTAGTTGCTACCACAATGACGCAACGAACCTTACAAATCGGTTACGTCAAGACAGCTCCGAGCCAGATGCCTTGTATCGTCAATTCCACTGTCCTCAAACCGCCGCCATTTGTGGCTTCAGTGGCGTCAAGTGAGAGTTTGTTGATTGGCGACTCCATGGAGTGCTGGGTGCACATCGACCATATACACTCCTGGAAATGGAAAAAAGAACACATTGACACCGGTGTGTCAGACCCACCATACTTGCTCCGGACACTGCGAGAGGGCTGTACAAGCAATGATCACACGCACGGCACAGCGGATACACCAGGAACCGCGGTGTTGGCCGTCGAATGGCGCTAGCTGCGCAGCATTTGTGCACCGCCGCCGTCAGTGTCAGCCAGTTTGCCGTGGCATACGGAGCTCCATCGCAGTCTTTAACACTGGTAGCATGCCGCGACAGCGTGGACGTGAACCGTATGTGCAGTTGACGGACTTTGAGCGAGGGCGTATAGTGGGCATGCGGGAGGCCGGGTGGACGTACCGCCGAATTGCTCAACACGTGGGGCGTGAGGTCTTCACAGTACATCGATGTTGTCGCCAGTGGTCGGCGGAAGGTGCACGTGCCCTTCGACCTGGGACCGGACCGCAGCGACGCACGGATGCACGCCAAGACCGTAGGATCCTACGCAGTGCCGTAGGGGACCGCACCGCCACTTCCCAGCAAATTAGGGACACTGTTGCTCCTGGGGTATCGGCGAGGACCATTCGCAACCGTCTCCATGAAGCTGGGCTACGGTCCCGCACACCGTTAGGCCGTCTTCCGCTCACGCCCCAACATCGTGCAGCCCGCCTCCAGTGGAGTCGCGACAGGCGTGAATGGAGGGACGAATGGAGACGTGTCGTCTTCAGCGATGAGAGTCGCTTCTGCCTTGGTGCCAATGATGGTCGTATGCGTGTTTGGCGCCGTGCAGGTGAGCGCCACAATCAGGACTGCATACGACCGAGGCACACAGGGCCAACACCCGGCATCATGGTGTGGGGAGCGATCTCCTACACTGGCCGTACACCACTGGTGATCGTCGAGGGGACACTGAATAGTGCACAGTACATCCAAACCGTCATCGAACCCATCGTTCTACCATTCCTAGACCGGCAAGGGAACTTGCTGTTCCAACGGGACAATGCACGTCCGCATGTATCCCGTGCCACCCAACGTGCTCTAGAAGGTGTAAGTCAACTACCCTGGCCAGCAAGATCTCCGGATCTGTCCCCCATTGAGCATGTTTGGGACTGGATGAAGCGTCGTCTCACGCGGTCTGCACGTCCAGCACGAACGCTGGTCCAACTGAGGCGCCAGGTGGAAATGGCATGGCAAGCCGTTCCACAGGACTACATCCAGCATCTCTACGATCGTCTCCGTGGGAGAATAGCAGCCTGCATTGCTGCGAAAGGTGGATATACACTGTACTAGTGCCGACATTGTGCATGCTCTGTTGCCTGTGTCTATGTGCCTGTGGTTCTGTCAGTGTGATCATGTGATGTATCTGACCCCAGGAATGTGTCAATAAAGTTTCCCCTTCCTGGGACAATGAATTCACGGTGTTCTTATTTCAATTTCCAGGAGTGTATGTTAAATTAAAAGGAAGGTCAATAGTGATCACCTTCAGTGCTATACAAATTAAATTCAGACACTGGTATCAAGTTATCAATAACCAAAACTGAGAAGCGATCACAATAACTCAAGTGAGAGTTTGCTGGAGGGCGAAATCCAGTTCTGCTTCAGTGCCCGTGATGGCCGTGTGTTGGTCCGAAGAAGGCCAAGTGAGTCTGTCTGCGGCCTAGACCACTGTACCTACACCTGGAGATATGGTCTGCGGTAGGGTTTTGTATGACAGCAGAACTCTCCTGGTTATCCCAAGCACTCTGAAGCAAATTTGGACTTCAGTCTGGTTATTCGACCCGTTCTGCTGCCACTCACGAACGGCATTTCAGGAGCTATTTTCCAACACAATAATGCTAGCCCACATGCTGCTGTTAAAACCCAACATGCTCTTCAGAGTGTCGACATGCTGCCTTGGCCTGCTCCATCACCAGATCTGCCACCAATCGATCTCGTATAGTACATCTTCGGACGACAATTCCAGCCTCATCCACAACCAGCATTAACGGTCCATGTATTGACCCACCCAATGCAACATGCATGGAATTCCATCTCACAAACTCACATCCGGCACCTGTATGACTCTATGCATGCATGTCTGCATGCTTTGATTCAACATTCTTGCGGTTACACTGGTTATTAATGTGCCAGAATTTTACATTTGCAGTGACTTTTCTCTCATTTTCATTAACATATGATCTTGCAATATTAATCACTTACAGACGTTACGCAGACAAACGTATTGCAGAAATTTCATTAATCTAAATTAATTATTTTTTGGTGCTGGGATTTTTTTCTGTCAGTGTATTTTACAAATAATCAGAAACATTATATAGATGGATGTGGAGCAAACTCTACATTAATACATTGATACTGTTGTGGCGACAACAATATATTCAAAGTACAATATTACAACTGGCACAGTATTTTATTTTAAGGAGAGAAATCAGTTACTGCTGTTGCAATTAAGAGCTTGATTTTTTTCAAACATTTCCGCTTTGGTTACACTGAGACCTGGGACTTAGGGAAAGGCAGGATTCGGTGTGGATGGGGCCGTAATCAGTTACCTTAGGTTGCTCAGTTTTTTAAAAAAAATCACATAAACTTGGAAAGAATTGCAAATAAAGTTGACTATAAGGAACAATTATCGTATTATACTGTTAAGACACAAAGTCTAATTAAAAAAATTCTTAAGCTAGCTGCATTCACGGCTGAAGGCCTTATCGACCAGAAATTCAAATTATTTGTCGGCTGAAGGCCCTAATAGTAATAACTCAAATAAAATTTAATGGCTGAAGGCCTGGATAGCAAATTCGTAAGAACCAGGTAAACTTTTCCAATAGATACTGAAATATTTAAAAAAATCATCAGAATTTCACTATTAAGATACAATATGAAATTAAAAGTTCTTAAGACCAATTGCGTTCATAGCTGAACAGTTGGACGGTTGAAGGCTTGGATAGCAAATTTGTGAGAAGCAATTAAACTTCTTCGAGAGATATTTAGAGAACACTCATCAACATTACAATGTTAAGATATTTTGCGTAATTAAAATTTCTTAAGACAAGTTAAACTCACAGCTGAAGGCCTTATTAACAAGAAATTCAAATTCTTTGTCGGCTGAAGGCCCAAACAGTAATAATTCAAAATTAAAAAGCAATCATCACAATCGGACCAAATCAAGAGAGAAGTGGGCCTCAGACAGTGCTCCAAGGACCGACCTGGGAAAGCCGCTGAACTTCATAAACGATGAGACAGGCAGCCAAGAGTTTGATTAACTTAACCAGATGGCAACTGAAACTAGTGACAGTTTAAACACAGACTAACACTGTTGCAAATTCTACTTGACGTCTGATAACCAGTACAACGATGGAATAACCCAGGCAAGGCGGAACCGGCGAACAGCACTGCGTCTTCAGAATCCGGTCTATAGAACATCCCGAGGCAGAAGGAACCACTACGACCAAAGTAGTCCAAAAGAAACAAAATCAAGGAGGCTGTCCAACTATCCGCCTTATTGGACAGCAGTAGCAAGGCGAGGAAAGGTACACTGCCGCGAAAATGCGGTGGTTGAACTTCACTAATAATAACACAAGGAATTCAATGATTAATAACAAGTGGAGGATGGCTAATTAATTTCGCCAACTCCAAACACTCCACTCTTTGCTCTTCATCTCAGTGACCCTGTGAGCAGCAACACCTGAACAACCGGCTTGATCTCAAAATAGTGGAGGTTTCACAACTGAGTTAATGTTCACTCAACTGAAACGTCCTGGGTCTGGTGGACAACGAGATTATGGTCCTCGCCACTATAGCCCCTCGATCTGGCAGTGCTGCCAGTGGTCCCTGCATGACCTTGCACTGCCGGACCTCACTGCTGCTCCATCCCAACCGAACTCGACCACACACCCCACCCCGGAAAACACTTGACGTCCCTCCAAAGATAGTACCACCATACTAGATATCGATAACCACTGCTGCTGCCACTCGCAGACAGAAAACGCTAGCACACTTAGTGGCGCCAGTAAACACAAGAAGAAAACGAGACGCCACTATCCGTATTACACTATGCCAACCTACCAACGGCACCAACGCGAGCCGCAACACGGCTCATTCACCTCCCTTCATTACAAGATTTCAGGACAGTGAGCTGATATTTGAGGATTCTGCTCTGAAAATAATATCTCCAGATCCGTTGTTCCGCAGGAAGTAATGATAAAACTCATCTACTGTCGTAGGTGTCGTCGTGAGCCTGATGTGGGTCTGCAGCACTAGGATGTGCACAGTTTTGAAACACGCGGCACTGGAGTATATACAGAGTGTATTCGTCTATACAATTTTCTACCCCGCGGCACTCGTGAAACAGTTTCAGTTCAGTTGATACGGCACAGTTCAAGGCTTATTTACATCAAAGCACAGACCTCGAAATGTTCATATCTGATGTCCACACGCATTGCTTCACCAGTGAAGCTCCGAATTGCGCCCACAGCACACGCTAAATCTGTCTTATCTCATCTACACATAAAAGTGGAGCACACAGTTCCCAGTTTATTCAGTATTAATCACTGTCTTTTTACAGTTCACAACGATACGGTACACTATTTCAATCATTAATCCGTGACATCACTCATGAAACTCAACACACCAGCCACGCCACACGTCAACAATCGATGTCCCCCTCGTCACCGCCCTTCGATTGATTTGAACAGTTTCCGTAGTCAGTTACAGGCTCTCGTACAGCACAGATACATACAAACACACTGAAACATTTATGTTTGGATAGATGTATTATTTAGAGGTACTGACGTTTACTACTGAATATAATGATTAATCCTCCATGAACCATGAACCTTGCCGTCGGTGGGGAGACTTGCGCGCCTCGGCGATTCAGATAGCCGTACCGTAGGTGCAGCCACAACGGAGGGGTATCTGTTGGGAGGCCAGACAAACGTGTGGTTCCTGAAGAGGGGCAGCAGCCTTTTCAGTAGTTGCAGAGGCAACAGTCTGGATGATTTACTGATATGGCCTTGTAACATCAACCAAAACGGCCTTGCTGTGCTGGTACTGCGAACGGCTGAAAGCAAGGGGAAGCTACAGCCGTAATTTTTCCCCAGGACATGCATCTCTACTGTATGGTTAAAAGATGACGGTATCCTCTTGGATAAAATATTCTGGAGGTAAAATAGTCCCCCATTTGGATCTCCGAGCGAGGGCTACTCAGAAGGACGTTGTTATCAGGAGAAACAAAACTGGTGTTCTACGGATCAGAGCGTGGAATGTCAGATCCTTTAATCGGGCAGGTAGGTTAGAAAATTTAAAAATTGGAAATGAATAGATTAAAATTAGGTATAGTGGAAATTAGTGAGCTTCGGTGGCAGGAGGATCAGAACTTCTGGTCAGGTAATGTAAGAGTAGGTTTAATAATGAGTAAAAAAATAGAAACGCGGATAAGCTATTATGAACAGCATAATGAACGCCTTATTGTAGCCAGGATAGACACGAAGCCCACATCCACCACAGTAGTACAATTTTATATGCCAACTAGGTCCCCAGATGAGGAGGAGATAAGGAAATGTATGGAGAGATAAAACAAGTTATTCAGATAGTCAAGGGAGACGAAAATTCAATAGTCATGGGGGAATGGAATTCGATAGTAGGAAAAGAAAGAGAAGGAACAGTGGTAGGTGAATATGGGCTGCGGGAAAGGATAATCATAGCTAACACTTGGTTTAAGAATCCTGAAAGAAGGTTGTGTACATGGAAGATACCTGGAGACATCGCAGGGTTTCAGATTGATTATATAATGGTAAGACAGAGATTTCGGAACCAGGTTTTAAATTGTAAGACATTTCCAGGGACAGATGTGGACTCTGACTGTAATTTATTGGTTATTAACAGCAGATTAAAAGTGAAGAAACTGCAAAAGGACAGGTTTTTAAGGAGATGGGACCTGGATAAACTGAAAGACCCAGAGTTAGTAGAGAGCTTCAGAGGGTGCATTAGGGAACGATTGACAAAAACAGGGGAAAGGAATACAATAGAAGACGAATGCGTAGCTTTGAGAGATGAAATCGGGAAGGCAGTAGACGATCAGGTAGGTAAAAAGACGAGGGCTAGTAGAAATCATTGGGATACTCAAGAGATTTTAAATTTCATCGATGAAAAGAGAAAATACAAAAATGCAATAAAAATGACACCGACAAGAAGTGCAAAAAACCTAAGCAGGAATGGCTAGAGGACAAATGTAAGGATGTAGAAGCATATATCACTAGGGGTAAGATAAATGCTGCCTACAGGAAAATTAAAGAGTCCTTTGGAGAAAAGAGAACCATCTGCATGAATATCAATAGTTCAGATGGAAAAACCAGTCCTAAGCAAAGAAGAGAAGGCAGAAAGGTGGAAGGAGTATATAACAGGTCTTTACAAGGGAGATGTACTTGAGGACAATATTACGGAAATGGAAGAGGAAGATGAGCAGGGAGATATTATACTGCGTGATGAATTTGACAAAGCACTGAAAGACTTTAAGTCGAAACAAGGCCCCAGGAAGTAGACAATAATCTGTTAGAGCTACTGATATCCTTGGGAGTGCCAGCCATGATAAAACTCTTCCATCTAGTGAGCAAGATGTATGAGACAGGTGAAATACCCTCATACTTCAGGGAGAATATAATAATTCCAATTTGAAAGAAATCAGGCGCTGACAGATGTGAAAATTACCGAACTGTCAGTTTAATAAGTCATGTTTGCAAAATACTAACATGAATTATTTACGGAAAAATGGAAAAACTGATCTTCAGGCAATACTGACCCTACGATTTCTAATAGACTATAAGTTACGGAAAGACAAACCTACGCTTCTAGCATTTGTAGACTTAGAGAAAGCTTTTGACAATGTTGACTGGAATATTCTCTTTGAAATTCTAAAAATGGCAGGGGTAAAATAGAGGGAGCGAAAGGTTATTTACAATTTGTGCAGAAACCAGATGGTAGTTATAAGAGTCGACGGGCACGAAAGGGAAGCAGTGGTTGAGAAGGGAGTGAGGCGGGATGGTGGCGTATCCCCGGTGTTATTCAAGCAAGCAGTAAAGGAAACAAAAGAAAAATTTGGAGTAGGAATTAAAGACAATGAAGATGAAATAAAAAGTCTGAGGTGTGATGATGACATTATAATCCTGTTAGAGACAGCAAAGGACTTGGAAGAGCAACTCATCAGAATGTATAGAGTCTTGAAAGGAGGATATACGATGAACGTCAATAAAATCAAAACGAAGCTAAAGGAATGTAGTAGAATTAAATCAGGTGATGCTAAGGGAATTAGATTAGGAAACGAGACGCTTAAAGTAGTAGATGAATTTTGCTATTTAGGAAGCAAAATAACTGATGATGGTCGAAGTAGGAAGGATACAGAATGCAGACTGACAATGACAAGAAAAGCGTTTCTGAAGAAGAGAAACTTGTGAACATCGAGTATAGATTTAAAAGTCAGGAAGTCCTTTCTGAAAGCATTTTTGTGGAGTATGGAAGTGAAACACGAACGATAAAGAATTTAGACAAGAAGAGAATGACAGGTTTTGAAATGTGGTGCTATAGAAGAATGCTGAAGATTAGATGGGTAGCTCACATAACTAATGAGGAGGTATTGAATAGAATTGGGTAGAAGAGAGATTTGTGGCACAACGTGGCTAGAAGAAGGGACCGGTTGGTAGGACACGTTCTGAGGCATCAAGGTATCACCAACTTGGTACTGGAGGAAAGAGTGGGGGTAAAAATCCTAGAGGGAGGCCAAGAAATGAATATAGTAAGCAGATTGGAAAGGATGTAGGTTGCAGTGGTTTCTCATAGATGAAGAGGCTTGCACAGGATAGAGTAGCGTGGAGAGCTGCCTCATACCAGTCTTTGGACTGAAGAAGACAACAGCAACATAATGATTAAACAAAATAATAAGGAAAAATGTTTGTACGGTCTCTCTAGAGCTACCACATGTATTTACAGGATGACTAGATTCTAGTTAAAAGAACTGTACTGCACTTGGTCACTGAATGTACTGCTTGTTGACTTACTTTGTGAGACTGAAAATTAAGGAGATAAAAAGAAACATCTGAGCAGCTACTAGTGCAAGGCACCTGGAGAAGTTCAGCAGTAAGTGAGGACGACGAAGGTAAATCTCAAGGAAAGTCATTCATACCTGCACAAAATACGTCTTATCTTCCCTAAATTTAGATGGTAAAATCCCGAGTTATAAAGTGGACTCGCTAAGAAACACTACAATTAATCCACAAAGAGAATGGGAAAGTCCAATAAAAAGGAAGTTTTCAAGAGATAACACTATCCGCAATTCATGATACATCAGTTCCAGGATCAAGGAAACAACTACTCCCTCTTTACATACAAGTGGACTTCAGTTCCACTAATGAAGATAATTATTTAATTACATTTTCACAACGGTGAAAGACAATGATCCACAGAACGCTACTAACATAATAAAGTGACTTTCTTCCAGCTGCGAGAGGCTATGTACACATTACACAAGAACGGATGACATAAGGTTGAATGAATATCTTCGCCCACACGCGTGTGAGATTCAAATTCATTCACAAATTGTGGAGTTGGGGTTCACGTGAACATCAATAAATAAACGAATGCATTTACCAATCATGAGGGAAAAATCGGAAGCAGAATCACTTGTTGCAGAAAATTATAATAGCAATGAGTTCCCCACGCATGAAAGCATCGTACGATCTCACCAGTTAAAGTAATGTGTAGGTCTGCCTAGACCTGCTTACAGCCGGTTCTGGTATTAGAACAAAGGAGTTACAGCGTAAACCGGCCCTTGCAAAATTTCACCGGTCGAGCTGTGATTGGCCACTGCTCCAAAGAACTCTGTTAGACATTAGTCACCTTGCCACTTGTCATTCCAAAGACAGTCGTACACACTGAGAAACTTAACTTGAGAATTGGTGATCACGAAGCAGATGAGGCTAAGGAATTCTGATATTACGCACCAAAATGATCTTTGGAAATTTCGTCACGTTAAAAGTTTGTCTTGTAAAAAGATGTTTGGGTAGATGAAATCTAGCTCGTGCACAAAAACCGTGCTTAACACTATCTTTCTGGCCCTGAGTGTCAAATCGCCTGAAGCTGGTTATTGGTCCTAGTCTCTATTCCAAGGAGTAAACTGCCCAACGGAAATTTAATTAGTGAACTCCAGAACGACCGACCAGGATTTAATCTCTTCTAAACAATGCAAGTAATTTTCACTCACAGGATACTTGTGGTTGGAGATTACATAAAACAAACAAATTCTGGGAAATTTACTTCGTCTTCTTTTGTAAAGAAATTTCGGCAAAAGTGTTTAGTAATCTACTGTAGTGGCACTGTATCTATAGTACATATGACCAACCCCGTATTTGCGTTAAGCGACTTAAGGAAACCCGAAAATCCAAACCGGGATAACCGGATAGGGATATCAACCGTCATCCTCCTGAATGTGATTCCAGTGTGCTAACTACTGCACTACCTCACTCGGTAATTTGGGTAGCAGCCGCGGGTCTCGGAATACAGAAACTCTGGTTCATGAATAAACAATACGCACGATTTGCAGCAATACTAGTGGTAACTTTTTGGGCTGAAACGGCAGCAGGCCTAGGCAGCAGGCGCGCCGCTGTCGCTCGATGAGGTCACGTTTGCAGATGGGCACGCGCCCCGTCCCTAATCACGTTATAAAACAATTTGTTTGCAAACTGAAGCGTGAGCACTCTCAGTGCCGGCGACAAGCCGTACCACTGCCTTCCCCTCCCCCCCTCCCCCCCCCCCCCAACCCCTGTCCCACTGCTAGCCCTACAACCACTGCCCCCACGATTGTCTGCCGCGTCAGAGCGCGGGACCTGCCGCCCCGCTCATATCTTGCCTGCCCTAACGACATTATAATATTCTGCTGGTGAATGGGCTCGGCGGCAAGTCTGCAGCCAACCGCCTGGTGCTGCCCGCTTCCAAAGCGCCCGTAACCTGGCAGCTGTGCAAACTTTGCTGCTTACTAATGTGTGTGGTGTTATCCTCTGTGTACCGAGCAGACGATGAACTGCGAGACGTGTCATGCCTGCCATGTAGCTATATACTGAACGCGGGTCGTCCGGGGAAAGAAACGTGATGATGTATAGCCCGTGCGCCAAACAACTAGGAAATTAACCCCCATACTAAATTTATGTGAGGCGATTGCACTTAAAATACATAAAGCTTAAACAGTAATATACAAAAATAAACAAGATCACTTACTGCACCTCTCTTTCTCTCTCTATGAATCATTCGAAATTTTCACATTAACAAACCGTTGTCACAAGTGAAAATTACGGTAAGTGACACAACCAATTCTATGACTATCTCAATTTATGACCTGCCTTTTTTCTTTATTTCTCTAAAGTAGTACTGAAATACCTGATCTACAGCCAATCGTCTTTTGTTTCGAGATAATTAAATAGCTAAGTAAACTGAAGCACCAAAGAAACTGGTACAGATACGCGTATACAAATACATAGTTATGTAAACAGGCAGTATACGGCGCTGCGTTCTGCAACGCCCAAATAAGGCAACAACCGCCAAGCACGTTTGTTAGCTCGAGTAATGGTGCTACATTGGTGGGTTATGAAGACTAAAGTGAGTTTGAACGTGGTGTTATACTCGTCGCACGAGCTATAGGACACAGTACGTCCGAGACAGCAAATAAGTTGAGATTTTCTCGTACGACCATTTCACAAGTATCGTGAACACTAGGAATCCGGTAAAATGTCAAACCTCTGACATCGCTGCGGCCGGAAAAGATCCTGCAAGGACGGGACCAACGACGACTGAAGAGAATGGTTCAACGTGACACAAGTGCAACCCTTCCGTAAACGGCTGCAGATTTCAAGGCTAGGCCATCAACAAGTGTCAGAGTGCGAACCATTCAACGAAACATCATCTATATGGGCTTTCGGGACCGAAGGCCCACTCACGTACCCTTGATGACTGCGCGACACAAAGCTTTAGCCTCGGCTGTGCCTGTCATCACCGACATTGGACAGTTTATGACTGGAAACATTTTTCTGGTCGGACGAGCCTCGTTTCAAACTGAATCGAGCGGATGGACGTGTACGGGTATGGAGACAAACTCATGAATCCATGGACGCTGCATATCAGCAGGGCATTGTTCAAACTGATGAAGGCTCTGTAATGGTGCGGGGCGTGTGCAGTTGGAGTGATATGAGACTCCTGATACGCCTAGATACGAGTCTGACATGTGACACATATGTAGGCATCCTGTCTGATCATCCGCATCCATTCTTCACCATTGTACATTCCGACGGACTTGGGCAATTCCAGCAAGACAATGCGACACCCCACACGCCCAGAATTGCTACAGAGTAGCTCCAGGAACACTCTTCTGAGTTTAAACAATTGTGCTGGCCACCATACTCCCTAGACACGAACATTATTGAGCATATCTTGGATGCCTTGCAACGTGCTGTTCAGAAGAGATCTCCACCCCCTCGTAATCTTACGGATCTATGGACATACCTGCAGGATTCGTTCGTCAGTTCCCTCCAGCACTACTTCAGACATTAGTCGAGTCCATGCCACGTCGTGTTGCGGTACTTCTGCGTGCTCGCGGGGGCCCTACACGATATTAGGCGGGTGTACCAGTTTCCATGGCTCTTCAGTGTAATAGCTAAATAGCAAAATAAATTATTCATAATCGAGCAACTTGTTTTATCTGAGTTCGTCTGTGGTGAGAATTACTAAGAAAGTGATCGCACACCTGTTGGTGGAAAATTTGTTGTTATAATTTTTCTGGCTGTGGCCGCTTGGCTACAGCAGTCATTTCGTCCTTGGTGGAATTTTGCCAACTTGTCAGGTTTGGTTGTTACGCACGGCATATATGAGTTTGTGCCATATATTTACCAGTTTAATTCTAACTGGATATTAAGAAGTAGGTACCGGAGCACAAATTGTTCGCAGTGAAAAATAGCGTTAACACGCTGACCACAGTCCAGTTCCAAAATATGGCTGTGCGTGAAAGGTACATTTAGTAGCACCGCCTCGGAATAAATGGATTAGTGCCCGACTCCATAAGTACAACTTAGTATTAATGGCCACTGCCGTCTTTTTGGCGAGTTAAGAATCATGTAATGGACGCAGTACAAAATGCATTAGTTGTGTCATACAGTAGCAGATGATTGTGGTGGTGGGGTTATGTTAGCTGTAGCTTTAATAACTGGAGAGACGGTAGAGTTATTGAGCGCGAGCTAACCAACCTTGTTATTGAAACTTCCTGGCAGATTAAAACTGTGTACTGGACTGAGACTCGAACTCGGGACCTTTGCCTTGTTATTGACTGTTTTTGACCAGTAGCTGCCTGCACTGACTATCCGTTTGTGCTGCCTTGTGATGGATGTGTTTGTGTTCATGGTAGTCCTAGAACTTGTTGTGCACCAGCACCGTATTCCTTCATCAGATCTGCCACAGATAACCTATCCTGCTGTATTGAGCGGGCAAGCCTTCGACATCCGAATTCGAAGAACTAGGAACTAGCTTTTATTATTTTAAATGACATTGTATTTCTGCTATTGTCCATTTGCATTACGTCGTCGTCCGCCCCCCACCGTGGTTTTGGATCGGATTTTGATATGCCCGCTGTGCCTGTGACTTTCTATCATTTGACATGCTGCTGTCAATTAACTTTAGTGTACTGCATGTTTCACAGATACTTATTTGCAGATACCTTTTATGATTTAAACTATTAATTCTCTCTGGCCCTTGTTGAAAGTCTTGTTCTTTCTTTAATTGTATTTCGTTGCATCCGATTTAGTCCCATGCAGGACGTTTAAGATCATACTCATGATTCTGCATCACGCCACTGCAAACTGCCTTCTGCCAGATACATCCAGCGGCTAGGCCCCCTCAACTGTTTACACCGTAGCTCTAAACACAGTACGCCCACGACGAACCGACCTTACAGAACATGAACGTTTACTATTCTATAATGATTTTACTGTACGCGACGATGCAGTTTGTGGCTACATAGCTTATTTTCTTATTCTGTTAACTTCATAAAGACAGGTATGTTTGCTTATCTCAAGACTATATTACGATACTGCTTGTAATAGTTGATGGCCTATATTACGTACATTATTTCATAAATATGCACATTTTCTCTTTTTAAATGAATCTGAAGATGATCATAATGACTGAAACAGGTAATTGAATAAACAAATATTTTTGATCAGAGACTTTTGTGCCAATGGCCTTGCCGCAGTGGTAACACCGGTTCCCGTCAGATCACACACGTGCACTCAGCCCTTGTGAGGCAAACCGAGGAGCTACTTCATTGAGAAGTAGCGGCTTCGGTCTCAGAAACTGATATACCGCCGGGAGGGCAGTGTGCTGACCACATGCCCCTCCATATCCGCATCCAGTGACGCCTGTGGGCTGAGGATGACACGGCAGCCGGTCGGTGCCTTTGGGCCTCCATAGCCTGTTCGGGAGGAGGGGAGATTTTAGTGGTAGTTACAAAATTTCAATGCTGGCACAAGCACAATGTTTACTACACATGAGGCTCCCCAGAAGACGACCCCTACTCTGTTCAAGCATGAACATGCATTATTCCAACTAATGGACTTATCGTTACATGTGTCTAGTTAGATCGGAATATGTATCGTTACAATTACGTTCAGTCTACGTCAGTACTTAGGACGCAGTGATGACGGCTGCAATGTCAGTTGAAACTTTGATCTGCAATGCAATAGAAAATTAGACAGATGACCTTGCGACCGATGTTGACCTTATTTCTATCCTAATTTACCATTTTCTGTAGCCAAAAAGACCAGCCACGGCTTCCTGAAACGACATTCAGTTGTCCAATCGCAGCGTGGCTGTAGTAGACTCTGAAGGACGTAGCCTTGCTGTACCATACCTGTGTTCCTCTTTACTTCATTAAGGACCCAAATGCAGCGACTTAGACAAAATACCATTTTCTGCGTTAGAAGAGAGGAATAGAAATGTGGAAGATCAATGCGGATGAGATCTCCACATCAAGAAATTGGAACTTCTCAAACTTCGTGGGGTGTAAAGCAGCGCGACATGCTGTCAGCTGGGTTCAGGTCAAGGTTCATAAAATGGCATCCGCCGGCAAACTGGCCGTACTTTCGTTATACACAGCTTCAGTTGGCGGCGGCGCTTGTGAGTCAGCCGCGCGCTGAGTTATTGGCTGGCTGAAGATGCGGCAGGTTGCAACGCTCGAGAGCTAGAGCGGACACGTGCCGCGCACGTGGCGACGTGCGAGGCAATCGGCCCACTGCCCATCTTCATCACAGCTCGTAATGTGCTCGGCCAACAAGACCGCTTTGCCACTTTGTGACACACCGAGAGTAGGATTTGATTTCCTCTTATCCCCAACGAGTAGATTCATCGTGTCGAGCGCTATTGGAATGAACGATACAAATAATCGTTGATGTGACGAAAAGCTTACTACGTAAAGTTGCCTTCCTGTTCTTGGCAACTGGTGATGGTGATGAACGATTGGGTGCACCATAGATACGTTTTCACCGTTTGTACGTTACTTTTATGTGGCGAATGCGGTTAAAAAAGATTTTGCGGTCTTCAAGCCAAAGACTACTTTGATGCAGCTCACCACGCTACTCTGTCCTGTGCGAGCTTCTTCGTATCCACGTAACTTCCGAAATCTACATCCTTTCGAACCTCCTTGCTACAGCAGTCAAAGCAGCATCCGTAGCGTGGTCGCTAACGCACGCCGGTGCAGTGGCACGTGACTCGGAGGTAACTGGTTCGAATCTTGGTGGTGGAAAGTCTTAACTGCCAGTGTTTGGTCGACAAGGAGAGGAAAGGTGCTGACGTGAGGTTCTTGAGCATTAGTCTCTATGCCAACGTCCTGCACTGAATTCCAAACCTCTCCGCAATGTCTCATGAAATTGGGGCATATGACATTATTGATCCGTCGCGCCGCGCGGGATTAGCCGAGAGGTCTCAGGCGCTGGAGTCATGGACTGTGCGGCTGGTCCCGGCGGAGGTTCGAGTCCTCCCTCGGGCATGGGTGTGTGTGTTTGTCCTTAGGATAATTTAGGTTAAGTAGTGTGTAAGCTTAGGGACTGATGACCTTAGCAGTTAAGCCCCATAAGATTTCACACACATTTGAATATTTTGATCCGTCCGGCAGATGTGGACGTTACGCTTGGCGACACCATTGGTGCTGAAATGATAATTAAATCGACACCCTAGCTGCAAACAGGCGTTGATATACATCATTGGGGTCATGTTGAAAATGTGTGCCCCGACCGGGACTCTAACCCGGCTTCTCTTGCTTACATGGCAGACGCACTATCTATCTGAGCCACCGAGAGCACAGAGGATAGAGCGCCTGCAGGGACTTATCCCTTGCACTCTCCCGTGAGACCCACATTTCCATCATGTCCACACCATTACATTCGTACTGTGCCTAATAGATGTTTGCCCATCACACTCATTACTCGTGGCAGATTAAGCTACCAAGTCCCGTACGAGTTGGGGAATAGCGTGTGCTTTCGCACAAAAAGGCCAATGGGCGGGTAGCCATATTTTAACTATATTTGAAAGTAGTATCCGTTCCCGAAAGAACAGATACCATTGATGACCGTGCAGCTTCTCTAGAATGAAATGACAGTTAAATCGACACCCTAGCTGCAAACAGGCGTTGATATACATCATTGGGGACATGTTGAAAATGTGTGGCCCGAACGCACACGCTATACCCCAACTCATTTTATTCTAGAGAAGCTGCATGGTCATCAATGGTTTCTGTTCGTTCGGAAACAGATACTACCTTCAAATATACCATTGATGGTATTCGAGAGGAGAAGGCTATGTACCAGTTTGAAGCGATTGACCCACGTGAAGACCTTCGACAAAAACTTGTCTCGATCAGCCTCGGAAGGCGCAAGCAATTCTTCGCAGATGGACCTTCGCTGCCCTCTATGGTCTTCTGTTAGGTGGCAAGGAACGTGCAATGGCACGAAAAAAGAAGAAAACGTCCATGAATTACAACGAGTCATACGAGTAATTAAAAGTTTTCAATATCCTTTAAAACAGGCACTGTTGCCTAAAACATCAAAAACGACTGCCTTCGATAACTTAATTCAATCTCTGTGGACGTCGCCCTTAAAGCCGTAATAACGAATTCGCAACTTCTCAAAGCTTGTCGATCGGCTCACGCTGACACACACACACGCACACACACACACACACACACACACACACACACAAACAAACACACACACACACACACACACACACATACAAACGCACCCAGAACAAGGCAGCACAAACGGATAATCAACGCAAGTGACTACTGGTCTAAGACGTTCAATAACAAGGTTGATTACCTCGCATACAATAGTTCTACCATCTCTCCAGTTATTTTGATTACTGCTAACAAACTCCACCACGACAGGCATTTGCTACGGTATGACGCAACTAGTGCATTTTCTATAGCGCACATTAGATGATTCTTAACTTAGTACTAGTATCGCTAATCAGGTGGCACTGGCATTTAATACAAAGTTGTACTTAAGCTATCGGGTACTAAGCCATTTATTCTGAAGTGACGCTACCGGCGGTACTAAATGTACCTTAGTTTACTTCTTGAAGCATGACCTTAATGTGGGACTAGACAGTGGTCAGAGTAGTAGCGGTATTTGCCACTACGAATGATTTGCTCTCCGGTGCCTATTTTTTAAGATCTAGTTAGAATAAAACCGATGAATATATCGCGCTTGCTCATTCATGGCCTGCATAATAAGCAACCCTCACAGACTAGCAAAATCTCCACGAAGGACGAAATGACTGCAATGGACCAAGAGGACCCAGCCGAAAAAAAGACAACAACCACAGGTGTGCAATCACTTTCTTTATAACCCTCACCACAGACCAACTTAGATAAAACAAAACAGGGCCACCAAACCAGCACACAAAAAACAAAATTTAAGCAACTTCACGTCTCTGAGACGTAGCTTTCACGATTGGCTCCCACCCCGGCAACAGACGGAGGCACGCTAGACCGAATAACTGTTTAGCCAAAGATAGCGTGACTACACTCACTGGGTTGTTAGTTTTTTAAATAAAAAACAATCAACTCATTTACGACTTTCCACGGCATGACCTGGTAAACTCTAAAATCAATTGAATCGTCAGTTCTAAAAGTGTCAAGTAAAAAAGGAAGCTAAGCTAAGCTAAGCTAAGCTAAGCTATAGCTGTAGTCGGGACAACTGACAAAATTTTACATGTACCACACTCGTCTCGTCGCCAGCTAAAATAGAGCGCCGGCTCCCACAGGATTTTATTGCTGCGTTACCTTCAGAATATAAATTGCACTCCGTTACAGTATGACGCACTGAAATGTGTACGCCACAGGCATTGGAAATGGGTGGATCCTCCCGACAGCGCAAAAAGCATTGTGTGAGCAGTGGCGCAATTAGGATACAGCAGCCGGGGCGAAAAAATTAAGATCAAAAGAAAAGGAGAAGAGGCAGGGGAAATGACGGTAATAGTAGTAGAAGAATAATGTGAATAACAATAAGAAGAAGAAGAAGGGAAAGTCTTAGAGGGCACTAAAATGGGAAATTGGCGCAGACATTTGAAAAACCGTGAACAGATCCTGACCAGATTGTGGTGAGAAACAGTTCCACAACACATGTCTCCCCCTGGTACAGAGAAACTTGTCTTTTGTTTTCGGCTATTAGAAGAAACCACTTTTTTATGCCTAATTAGCCAACACGATTAAACTGTAATGAGTATTTCTGCGTTTGTTGTATTGTTGCGCCGGCCGCTGTGGCCGAGCGGATCTAGGCGCTTCAGTCTGGAACCGCGCGACCGCTACGGTCGCAGGTTCGAATCCTGCCTGGGGCATGGATGTGTGTGATGTCCTTGGGTTAGTTATGTTTAATTAGTTCTAAGTTCTAGGGGACTGATGACCACAGATATGAAGTCCCATAGTGGTCAGAGCCATTTGAACCATTTGTTTTGTTGCGTCTTTGCGCTGGTCACCAATCACACAGTGAAAAAGAAATCGCGCTAGTGTTGCGAAAAATTTTACGTTGGCTTTTGTGTTTTCCATATTTAGAATGGTTTCATACAAAAAAGAATTATTGAGATGAAGTTGTTTACTTCACTATAAAAAGGCGTTGATGACAGTAAACGATTACACACGGTCACCAGTGAAGAGGAATAAACACAGAATCGCAGATAGGTGTGAGAAAGCTAACTCGACGTTTGACCTGGGAGCCAGTTACCCTAGCTATAGTAGTGTGTGTAAGGAGACGGACGAGTAGGAACTCATCCCATCTCTGAGATCGGATGTAGGAACACCGAGGACAGATAGTTCCTTGCATGATCCCTGTTGTCCTTCACCCCCAATCAATTCTCCTTTTCTGACCCAATAGGGAGGTGGCGAATGGTACATCGCCCAACTCTGTCATTCTTACCGGCCTCCTTGAATGCTCTGTCGCCGTGCTTATTTCCCATTGTTCTAGCATGCGTGACTATCCTGTAGAGTATGAACTCTTCCCTCCACCGTGTTGTAGCAAGGGAAGAATGAATTTTATATTTCTTATATTTTTTTCTGTTGGGCACCTTTGTTGAAGTGCTGAAGAGCACGAAAGGAATCGGAGCACGTGAGAAACATCCTCACTTCTCTAATGTACTTTCAATCGATTACCGTTGGCATTAGTAATCTAATGAACACGTATTCAAATTCCTGTGGATGCGGAGAGTAGCATAATCAAGATATGATTCCGAAATCTTGGCTATAGTTACGTGTACAGAAATAAAAGTGAAAGATAACGAATGAGAAGTGGAATTTCACTTGGCCATAAAAGCTTTATCAATTTTTAAATTATGATCAATAATAAGAAATTTCTTCTCATACTTGCTAACGTCAGCCATCAAGTTTCATTTCTCTCGTGTTTTAGTATACGTCTATGACCAAAATGTTCACGCATCCAAGTTGCTGACTAGAATAACATACAAAAGAATGGAAGAGAAATTTGAAGACCTGTCAGAAGACGTCCAGTTTGGCTTTTGGAAATGTAAAGGCACCAGAGAGGCAGTTCTGACATTGCGGTTGACAATGGAAGCACGACTGAAGAAAAATCAATACACGTTCATAGGATTTGTGGACCTGGAAAACCGTTCGATATCTAAAATAGAGCAAGGCGGTTAATATGTACAAGAACCAAGAGGAAACAATAAGACTAGAAGACCAAGAACGAAGCGCTCGAATTAAAAAGGGTGTAAGACAAAATGGCTCTGAGCACTATGGGACTTAACATCTGAGGTCATCAGTCCCCTAGAACTCAGAACTACTTAAACCTAACTAACCTAAGGACATCACACACGTCCATGCCCGAGGCAGGATTCGAACCTGCGACCGTAGCGGTCGCGCGGTTTCGGACTAAAGCGCCTAGAACCGCTCGGCCACAACGGCCAGCGGTGTAAGACAGGGGTGTAGTCTTTCGCCTCTGCTGTTCAATCCATACATCGAAGAAATCGGGAAATGAAGGAATGATTCAAGAGTGGGATTAAAATCCAGGGTGAAAGGATATCAATGATAACATTCGCTGATGACGTTGCTATCCTCAGTGAAATAAAGAAGAACTGCAAGATGCGTTGAATGAAATGGACAGTCTAATCAGTACAGAATATGGATTAAGGGCAAATCGAAGAAAGACCAAAGTAACGAGAAATAGTAGAAATGAGAACAGCGACAGACTTGACATTACAGTTGGGGTTCACGAAGAGGATGAAGTTAAGAATTCTCCTACCTAGGCAGCAGAATGACGGACGCAACAAGGCGGACCTACAAAACAGACCAACACTAGCGAAAAGGCGTTCCTGACTAAGAGAAGTCTGCTAGTATCACACATAGGCCTTAATCTCAGGAAGTAAGTTCTGAGAATGTAAGTTTGGAGCACAGCATTGTACGGTAGTGAGACAGGGACTGAGGGAAAACCAGAAAAGAAGAAAATAGAAGTCTTTAAAATGTAGTCCTACAGAAGAACATTGAGCATTAGGTGGGCTGATAAGGTAAGGAATGAGGAGGTTCTGCGCGTAATCGGCAACGGAAGAAGCATATGGAAAACAATGACAAGAGGAAGGGAAAGATGATAGCGCATCTGTTAATGCATCAGGGGATGAATTCCATGGTACTAGAGGGACCTGTAGAGGGTACGAACTGAAGAGGAAGACAGAGACTGGAATACATCCAGCATGTAGTTGAGGATGTAGGGTGCAAATGCTACTCTGAGATGAAAAAGCTGGCACAGCAGAATTCTTAGCGGACGGCATCGAACCAAACAGAAGACTGATGACAAAAAAAAAAGAAAATAAAGAAATACCCAAAGTTTCTACAGTCCTGGCTTATAATGTGGTTATGCTGCTGTGATCACTGCGCTGCAGATTTTTATGGACACTGTTTCATCGTATCTGTTTGGCTGAGTTATTATCAAAACGTTAAAATCTTTTAGCTTGTTCTTTGTGCGTAACTGGTAAAAGTAGGTTTTAGGATTTCATCGATGTTATTGTGAATACGTAGTAAGGGAGTAAAAACACAGTGCAATTTTTTATATTCAGACAGCTCATCACGTGAAGTTAGTATTTGCCTTTGGAAATTATTGTTTGTGACGTTCTTTTAAAGAAAATATTCTTTACCAGACACTGCAACCCTAGCAATTGGCACCGGATTTGATGCTGCATAAATTTGAACGATTTCTTCAAAACAAAACTAATAAACGTTGAGGTGCCAAAAGTCATCGGATAGCGATACGCACATATACAGATGGCAGTACTATCGCGTGCACAAGGTATAAAAGGGCAGTGCGTTAGCGGAGCAGACATTTGTACGCGGGCGACTCATGTGAAAAAGGTTTTCGATCTGATTATGGCCGCACGGGAATTAACAGACTTTGAAAGCGAAATGTTAGTTGGAGCTAGCATGAGACATTCCATTTCGGAAATCATTAGAGAATTCAATATTCCGAGACCCACAATGCCAAGAGTGTGTCGAAGGTACCAAATTTGAGACATTTCTCATCATGGGCATCGCAGTCGCTGACGGCTCCCACTTAACGACTGAGAGCAGCGACGTTTGCTTAGAGTGTCAATATTAACAGACAAGCAACACAGCATGAAATGACCCTAGAAAGCCGGCCGGGGTGGCCGAGCGGTTCTAGGCTCTACAGTCTGGAACCGCGCGACCGCTACGTCGCAGATTCGAATCCTGCCTCGGGCATGGATGTGTGTGATGTCCCTAGGTTAGTTAGGTTTCAGTAGGTCTAAGTTCTAGGGGACTGATGACCTCAGAAGTTAAGTCCCATAGTGCTCAGAGCCATTTGAACCATTTTTTTTAACCTAGAAATCAGTGTGAGATGTACGACGGACGTATTTATTAGGACAGAGTGGCGAAATTTGGCGGTAATGTGCTATGGCTGCAGACGACCGATGCGGGTGCCCTTGATAACAGCACGACATCGCCTGCAGCGCCTCTCCTGGGCTTGTAAGCATATCGGTTGGACCCTCGACGAATGGAAAACCGTAGCCTGGTCAGATAAGTACCGATTTCATTCGTAAGAGCTGATGGTAGGGCTCGAGTGTGGCGCAGACCCCAAGATGTCATGGAATCTTCAACAAGGTAATTTGCAAGCTGATCGTGGCTCCCTAATAGAGTGGGTTGAGCTTACATTGAATGGACTGGGTCCTCCAGTCCAACTGAACCGATCATTGACTGGAAATATTTCTATTCGGCTTCTTGGAGACCATTTGCAGCCATTCATGGACTTCATGTTCCCAAACAACGCTGGCATTTTTATGGATGACAATGTGTCATGACACCTGGTCACAATTGCACAACTGTTTGCGATTGGTGTGAAGAGCAGTGTGGACAGTGCGAGCGAATGATTTAGCCACACAGACTGCCAGATACTAATCCCATCGAACTTTTATTGGACATAATCGAGATGTCAGTTTGTGCACAAAATCTTGCACCGGCAGCGGTTTCACAGTTATGAACGGTTATAAAGGCAGCATATCTGAATATTTCTACAGGGGACTTTCAACAATTTTTTGAGACCATGCCACCTCGAGCTGCAGTGGTACGCATTAGGATGTATCACATGACTTTTGTTACCTCAGTGTATGTTATAATGCCACTACCCAGTCTTTTATCAAACCTAAAAGTTAAAAGGGATGGAAGACTCTGTGAAGTTGAAAGCCTTCTACTAACGTTTCAAATCTAGACTTTAATAATAAAATTGGAAGAAACGGTTAATCAGACCTCAGGGAGAAATTGTGATCTAAATGACAATAGATCTGCCGCGCGGGATTAGCCGAGCAGTCTAAAGCGCTCCAGTCCTGGACTGTGCGGCTGGTCCCGGCGGAGGTTCGAGTCCTCCCTCGGGCATGGGTGTGTGTGTTTGTCCTTAGGATAATTTAGGTTAAGTTGTGTGTACGCTTAGGGACTGATGACCTTAGCAGTTAAGTCCCATAAGATTTCACACACATTTGAACATTTGTTTTTTGACCATAGATTTACTCATCCTTAACATCACAAGACAACAAAAATGACTAAAGAAACATCACACAAACATTTTTATTTGACAAACGCTTTAACTAATATGGGGTCTATGGTGGACAAAGTGATCAGCTGGGGATCGACACACGACACTAACAGCAACACTAACCGCTTTGTCTGAATTCATGCACATGAATCTGGATTACTGCACAAAAACAACGCCACGATCAAGAGGCTATGTTGTACCATTCCAAAAAGAAAAATATGTTTCGAAAGAACAGGATGCTGAGAAACATATATTGGAGTCCTGCGCTGTAGCGGCGAATACCTTACCTTCCTGCTGGTCAGGGCGGCACACCACGATGCTTTCGGCGACTGAAGTCATGGACGGCCGCAATCTGTTATTAATGGTGTACGCCCGAAAAATGCAAGTACGCGGTCTCGTGTTCAGTTAATTCGGAATGCAGTTACTTTCCTATGAGCCTCTGAAATCCTGGTGGATTCAAATGTGCAGGTGGACCCGTTTGTTGGTCTGCCAAACCAATTTTACTCCGTGCCACCACTGTGCATGATGGAATATGTCAAATGTTTAGACGGGCGACTCAAGACAAATAAGTACGCCCATGCATCACTAATTGTGTGCGTGATGCTAGAAGCAGTACCTCTGACAGTTCAGAAGTGACTGGCACAGGCTCTAAGTGGCACACTAGCAAAGGACGCAAGTCTCACCGTTTAGATACAGACCTGCAGCTATTTACTAGTGAAGCGCCAGTACAAGAGAGAGTGCTTCTCTTTCTGTCCACTTCCTCCTCAGCTCGATAACAAAGTACATTTGCTTCTTAGACTTCCCCCACTTTAGCACAAGCCAATCACGAACTGGAGCCCGGTATTAGAAGCTGGGAGAGTGGCCTTTGCTGTGCATACACCGATTTAACCAATCAGAGACTTTAAAGTTAATTTTGAGAAAAGGAAAAAAGATTCAGGTTCGCGGCCTCTTTCCCACGCATTTGCCGCGTCTTTTGCTAACAACATGACCAGGATGGAACTACATCCCTCCATAAAAGCTTGTTATCTCCCCTGTTGCGTCCATTTCAAAGTTTCCAAAGAATGGCCATAAACTCGCTAAAAGCCTCGTGTTTTCACAAATATGTTTCGTAACAGAGTCTGGACGTCTGGGCGCCAGTGGCCCTGTCCCACGGAAATTCGCAGAACGCTCACAGTTGTTTTGTCTGCTTCCTGCCTAACAAGGGCCCATCCTCTGCTTTATTGTCGATGTACAATGCGCTTGCCATTGCAGCGGCAACTTCTCGGCGCTAGTCAGTCTACCTGGACGTGGCTGCCTCCTGACCGGCACCAACCAAAGTACCTGCACAATGAGACCACAGAACTCGGCTGTCCGGAAATGTCTCACCCGGGTTCCTCATAAAAAACGCGCTTCCCTCGGCCCACCGTTACTGTGCACTTCTACTGCAGTCATTTAAATTGGCACTCTATTTCTTTGAACGCAGGTAAAGCTTACCGTTATTCCTTCCCTAGAGCATGCAAGCAAGAACATTAACTACTGCTCACCATCATCATGATGTAAGAAGTCAAAATTGCAATATAGATAATATTCCCTAGAACATGAAGCGGCATAACACCAAATTAGAAGTGAGAGTGCCCTGCAATCTCTCAAAGTATTGGATTAACAGCTGCAGGCCGGTAGCGACAGTGTGGTGAAATGTGGGTCAGAATAACATGCTCCTAAGGGTGCGGCAAGACGAGGCTAGCAGCACTGAGCAGGAAACTGCACCATGCAGCGGTAATAAACGCAGCAGGCGCGCTGATGTGACCACAACAGAGCAAGTCTCTTATTATAGTCGAAGTGACTAGGTACTAGGTTTTAGTTAAACAAATGCGCCTTGGAGCGATATAACTATGCCTGCGTTGTGAGGCAGAAGCACTTCCTTTCACTGGATTCCAGCTGCAACACCATGACGCCAAAGCCGTGTTGGACGGTGAAACGACTGGGCATCACCAGCAGCAGCCACCATAGGTTCGAGACTTGGCTTCACCTGGTACCAAAGGAGCTAACGCCACAGCACCGCCAACATGCCATCCGCACCTCCATCCACCAGCACTGAGTTCCCGAGATGACAGTGTCTCAACATCAGCCACAGTCCGTGTCCTGCCGGAGGGAGTGGGTCGAATATTTCCACGGCAATCTCCATGGGCCGCTGTGTTCAATGTGTGTGGAGCTAAGGGACCGCTATAGGCACCATCGCAGATGTAGTACGCCGCTAACATCATTGCCGAGGCCTATAGGTGCTGCCCGCCATTCACAGGCCTGCAGTCAGCCACGCAGGACGCATAGGCAGCGTCCTCACGCCAGGACGGAATCAGCTGTCAGCTCGTCAGCGCTGGCAAGGGCCAACAGAGTGAGCCGTGTTTCCTCTCACTGAGCCATGACGATGCTTGTACCAAAATTTAATATTCTTTAGTGTCAGAAGTGTCAGCGGGATGTCTACTGAGCCTTCCGACCTGCCACCACAGAATGCAGCTGCACTCTTTATTCTCCTCACACAAATTTTCTTGCATGCGCATTATTAAACTGCATAATCTACACTCATGCTCATAAATTAAGGATAATTGCAGAATGTGGTGCCACACAACGTGGCACTACACAAAAGTGGCGCTAATATCATAGACACATAGGGAACACACACGACACAAATCTGTAACTCTACGATATTGGTGATAAGTTGAGAAAACCGTCCCGAAACACATGTGCTAAAAAACGCCACTGTTTCCCGCGCATGTACCCCGACATCAATATGGGATAGGATCACCTTGCACACGTACACAGGCCGCACAACGGGTTGGCATACTGTGGATCAGGTGGTCGAGCAGCTGCTGGGGTATGGCCCCCTATTCTTGCACCAGTGGCTGTTGGAGCTCTTGAAGTGTCGTAGGGGTTTGTAGACGTGCAGCGATACGTCGACCGAGAGCGTCCCAGATTTGCTCGATGGGGTTAAGGGTCTGGAGAACAGGCAGGCCACTCCGTTCGCCTGATGTCTTCTGTTTCAAGGTACTCCTTCATGATGGCAGCTCGGTGGGGCCGTGCGTTATCATCCATCAGGAGGAAGGTGGGACCCACTGCACGCCTGAAGGCGGACTTACTGGTGCAAAATGACGTCCCGATACACGTGACCTGTTACAGTTTCACTGTCAGAGAGATGCAAGTGTGTACGTGCACCAACCATAATCGCATCCCACACCTCCATACACGTCCCTTTCAAGGACATTAACGGGATGGTATCTGGTTCCTGATTCACGCCAGATGAAAACCCGGTGAGATTCACTGTTCAGACTATACGTCGACTCGTCCGTGAACATAACCTGGGACCACTATTCCAATGACCATGTACTGTGTTCTCGACACCAGGCTTTACGGGCTCTCCTGTGACCAGAGGTCAGTGGAATGCACGTTGAAGGCCTCCGGGCGAATAAACCATGTCTGTCCAGTCGTCTGTAGACTGTGTGTCTGAAGACAACCATTCCAGTGACTGCGGTAAGGTCCAGAGCGAGGCTACCTGCAGTACTCCGTGGCCGTCTGCGGGCACTGATGGTGAGGTATCGGTCTTCTTGTGGTGTTGTACACTGTGGACGTCTCGTACTGTAGCGCCTGGACACGTTTCCTGTCTACTGGAATCGTTGCCATAATCCTGAGATCACACTTTGTGGCACACGGAGGGCCCGTGCTAAAACCTGCTGTGTTTGACCAGTCTCCAGTCGCCCCAGTATTCTACCTCTCATAACGTCATCAATATGTTTACTTTGAGCCACTTTCAAACCACAGTCACCATTAGCACGTCTGAAAACGTCTGCACACTTATTAGCTGCACCTTATTCTGGCATGCACCAACGCACCTCTGCGTATGTGGACTGCTGCCAGCGCCACCGTGCGACGACCACAGGTCAAATGCACGGCATGGTCATACCCCGAGGTGATTTAAACCAGCAAACCGCCAACCAGAGCGTTGTTTCACCATGTATCAGCATTTTCCTTAATTTATGAGCATGAGTGTAGAACAGGTTTATGATACATGCAACGTTTTCGAATTTTCCAGTTTCTTTTTCTATCTTTTCTTGTTCTTCTTTTACCCATTCTTTTTCTACTGCTGTATTCTTCGTGTACACTACCAGATGTTCCATCTCACAAGGAATCCCTTGAGTGTGTGGTCGCAAAAGACCAGTGATGTTTAAGGCACTCGATGCCTCACATATTGTATACCATGCAATCACAGTATTGGCTGCTGATGGCAACAGAGGGAGGAACTGTAGGTATCCGACGGTGAGCAAAGGCGACAATAACCAAAGCAAACATTGCATTATATTCACAATAGTTTCCGTAGTTGACACTTCGTCAGAAAGGAACCCAAGGAATTTCGCAGGGTGAGAAGGATGTGGCAGATGAAATATTAGCGTTTATGCAGGATGACTCAGTGGACGGTGTGATGTCGTATGCGCTCGATTGTGCTGACAGTATACATGAGGAGTACGATGATGATGCGTGCTTAACAAGTCAAAATGGTACTGAAACAGGTGTCGAGTTACGTAGTTCATCATCATTGTCTGCCAGGGAGCCACGAATCCCTCTCCTGTGAAACGTAGTAGAGGACTTTCGTTGTCCAAGGAGCTGGTACTAAACATAACTACGTACGTGGAAGACAATCCGTAGCATAGCAAGAACCAGTTAAAAATAGATTTCGAATAAGTCTGCAGCACTATGACCGTGTAGTATTCAAGAAAGGACAAGGCGCACTTGTTACAAAAACTGGTGTTTGCGCGTTGCCAGGATGCTCGATACAATTTACAGGATGTGCACGATAATGACATACTACGTTACGCACATCAGACTGCGAATGACATACATAAGTGATTTCAATGGGAGCAGTGGATGGTTGCATATCTACAAACAGTGCTACAGAATTGGGAAACGTAAGATAACGAATTTCGGAATCGGCCCAAGAATGGATCCCTATCGTTCAGTAAGGAATTTGTTTTCAACTCCCCGGGATTTGAGGAGGAAATGTATACGAAAGGAACTGTGGAAATCAGAGGTACCAAGAGAGTTGTATCAAGATCAGCTAACATCAACGCCGTAAGGCATTCATATACAGTTATGCCGACTGGTAATGTGAATGGTAAATTGACTGGAAAGTTATTTATTGTGCTGCGAGAAATTCGAGGTGCTCTGCCCCCTACGATTCTCTCACGTGCGCGTGATCTTCCAAGAGCAGCAGAAGTGGGAAATGGGTGTAAGAGAACTGCAACTATGGTATGAGCATCGGTTTTGGTCAATGATTAGCCAAAATTACTTGCTTTTGCTTCATTGGTGGTCTGCGTATGAAATTCCCGCTCTTTTAGGGCAAACTACCCCTCCTGAAAAGAGTGTGACATTGCAGTTCATAGTATCTTGAACCACTGGACAAATGCAGTCTCTGGATATTTGTTTTTCCGTTCCTATACAGCATATTATCGCACTATCTGCAGCTACGCCTTAAAAGATAACCAGTTTCACGATAATCTCCACGGCAGACTATTTCGCATTCGTTTGCATTTTTCCCTCAATTTTCATCACCACGTTACAACAATATGATCATATATGCATTCTGTAAGAGTGGATACTTAGCTGAAAGTCCTGCAAGGTTTGTAATTCGCAAGGAATTTGCCTTCGATAGCGATGGGGCGAACATTTGTGATCACTGTGAAGCGCAACGTTTCATTCGATGTTGGTGCAAGTTGATGGTTTGTTTTGAAAATTTCTTGAACGTCGACGGTGTCCATTTTGTGTAGTGTAATACATACATCCCATAGAAGATTGATCTCGGCATCTCCAGACATTCATTTTCTGTGGCCCTCCTGACGTACGTGGCGAGTCATTAGCAGCTCGTTCTTTTCCTATCATAACTATTAACAACACTTTCAAATAGCCCTTACTAAAGACTGAACTTGTGACCTCGCATTCAAGGGGTTCCTTGCAGATCAGTTATGGGGAGAGTGTCAATTTCTACATGCGGTGTTCGTATTCGCCAGTTTTTCTCTTACCTTTTTGTTTTCTTTGCTTTAACACTTCAATAATGACCTGCTATTTAATGTGCAAAAATTATATCTCTTCTATTCTTAATTCACTGTGTAGAGCTGTCGTTGCGAAATGTTCTACTTTCGCCTACAGAACGTACTGAACTCTACTAACATGCATAGGACACGCCAGTTCATGACTATTGCCTTTGGTGCGTCTGTCATCGGTGATACCCTAGTATTGTTGAGGATTACCGATAAGACATAGTACGGGAACATTCGTAGACTCGTTCCAACTGCTTAAACCAGACATTCAAGGGATAGTTTTTAAAACTGTCTTTCTTTCTGTTGTAATTTTTTCAGTCATGTTTCAATATGTAACCTCAGTAATGAAATTTTATGCAAATCATCACTACAACATACTTGAAACATCTATAGTTTACACTATTTAAGATTATTAGTATATATACTGCGCCTTTTCCACTCATAAATTTTGTCTTCGTTAAAGAAATGAATCTACAAATTTTGTAAAAGATTGTTCTGATTTTTACGACCTTATCCCTGTCTCATTTATCTCTGAAAGAATATTCCATTTTTCTTTGTTTTCAGACCAACTGCCACACAATTTCTGTGAATTAGATGTCTTCTTCTGCGACGAAATGCATTCCATGCCGGTTTCCGAAATGAAAATCCATGTTCTTTCCTTCTGTCTTTTTTGAATATGCTTCAACGAATTGTGTAAAAAATATATTTTTTTATATTCGGCTCAAAATACTTACGGTTCTTCGTCCCTCTAATACTTTGGCTCTATCGATTTCTGGTAAATATGTCTGAGAAATGTACGCCAGCAACTCATACCTGGCAAATTTTGAAAAGTTTGAAGAGTAAAGAACTTGCATGTATGGCAGTCTTGCTTTATTTAAACCTTTCTACTGTTCCAATACTGTGTTACCTCAGTCTCCTTATCAAATTAGACTTAACTACCTGACTTTTGGCTGCTGTTAGTTAATACTAATTTCAATTCACACTATCAATGCGATTCAAAAAATCTATGACTGGATCTCGCGGTAATATTATGTCTGCATTTTAAGCTTTTTCTTTTTTTTAATTTTTTTGTCTTTGCCTCAGAACACACGCTATACTTGTCTATGTTATGCAATCATTTGGACTGTAGCAGAGTGGCAATAAAAAGTCCACTGGCAAAGAATGAGAGGGAAAGATTATTACGTTTGGTCTCGTGCTTGAGAGATAAATCCAAAACGCGCATTGCTTAAATTCCGCATCAGAGGCTAGCAATGACGGGAAATTACATCCGAAAATTGAGTAAACGACAAATACGCACATTAACATCGCCGCAATATGAAAATCATAATTTCCCTCATTTCAGCGCGATATAGCCGAATGTCATTTACTTCATTGAGTTACTCAGACCCGAAATTTGCCATCGGTAAGCGAAATGCCATAGCGTGTTTTTAATTGGTTCGCATGTTGCACACAAGCAACTGTACCGGATATTTTGTTGGTCGAATTAGTCTCACGTTTATTATTTCACTTTCAGTTTTCCGTCACGTAAGAACGGTTTCACTCTGATTCTGATTCGTGGGTACTAGTGTACTTCTCATCTATAGGTCAATGTTGAAGAGTATTACGCATGACATCCATTGATCATTATGCAAATAGCTCTAAAACTTTTTCTATTGATTTGAAGCTGGATTGAATCAGTTACTTTTCTTTGAACATTGAAGAGAGAACGTACAAGGGTACAACAACGAATATAACACATTTATTTCGGACGGAAAAATGAGAAAGCCCCAGGTTCTGGCAAAATTACGACAGATGAGAGCAGCTGTGATACTCATTTTCAAGATGGCAGTTACAAGGGCGTAAGTCTATTGCTGCTACTATGTCAAAATTATTACAAGGAGCCAAAATAAGATTAGCGTGTCTCTAATTACAAGAAGAACAGCTTGGTTTCAGGGAGAGATGTTCTTGTAGTGGCACACAGAAAGAAGACGAAAGTTTAATTTGAAATACATCTGTTTTATTGACCGCCTACATAAAAATATTTGACCTGGTTCCCATACACAGGCTTTGGAAAATATGTATTAGTTGCAGTAGCTTTATTCACCCTTGGATCACTTTTATAAGGAGAACCACGAAAATTACTCCCATAATTCACACATAAATGTATTTACATACTGATATGTCTAGTTTAGACAATACTGGGACATTAGTCGACAGTGAAGTTATAGCAGGAAATATCGCTGCATTTTCCTGGAATAATTAAGGAAATCGACGGAAAAAATAAATCAGTATGACCGGATGAAGACTGGAACCTCCGTCCTCCCGAATGCAAAGACAGTCCGATCATGTTGAACAATGTTCGTGAGTGCATTAAAGGGGCTAGAACGTCAAACGGGCCGACCTGGAGCAGGAGAGACACCACAGGACATTTTAATTTCCACTGTCTATACTTTTACAAACAAATTCATAAAACTCTGTCAGCATGATCAAGAACGATTCCGGACTCACACTTATAGCACTCGAGGTTAAAAAACATAACAAAATATTTTTTTTACATGTGAAATTTCATCATTTTCTCACTTATTATTGGCTGCATTTGTTGCTTTAGGTACACTTTTCTTGATAAGTAAGAGAGATCCTTCGATGAATTTTGCACAGCTTACAAACCATGCTTACAGATGTATGAAACTTTAGAATTTTCCGAATTTCTTAAAAGCTGTAGTAAAAATTGAGATAATTAAGTATAAAATTTGAGTTTTTTCTAAATATGAAGTTCAAAATGTGTAACAGCTCATTCATTTTTTCATAAATTAAATAAATTCTAGAGTTTCCTGCAATGTAAGTATGGTTTGTATGCTGTGCAAATTCATCGAAGAATCTCTCTTACTTATGAAGAAAAGTGTACCTATACCACCAAATGCAGCCAATAGTAAGTGAAAAAATGATGAAAGTTCACATGTAAACAAAATTTACGAGGGGCGTTTGAAAAGTCCGTGCAAAGTCAGAGAGATGGCACCACCGGCGCCTATCGAGGTCGTGTTTAGTTAGTAGCACACCAAGTTTCAGCTGTAGTGGTCTATGTCTTTGTGTCTGGCATTCGTGTGAATCAAGGAAGCCGAGTGATTGTCAAAAAATGGACGAAAAAGAACTTCGTGTGATGATTAAACATTACTTTATGAAAGTCAAAACGCCTCAGGAGACTAAAGAGAAGCTTGATGAACATTACGGTGAGTCTGCACCTTCGATTAGAACAGTTTATAAGTGGTTTCAAAATTTTCGGAGTGGCGATATGGGCACAAGTGATGTTGAACGTTCTGTGGGGGTTACGACTCCAGAAATCATTGATAAAATCCATGATATGGTGATGGATGACAGAAGAGTTAAGGTGAGTGAGATTGCTAGTGCTGTGGGCATCTCGAATGAACGGGTACATAATAATTTTGCATAAGCATTTGGACATGAGAAAGCTATCGGCAAGATGGGTTCCGCGATTACTCTCGTTTGATTCAAAAATGGTTCAAATGGCTCTGAGCACTATGGGACTTAACATCTGTGGTCATCAGTCCCCTAGAACTTAGAACTACTTAAACCTAACTAACCTAAGGACATCACACACATCCATGCCCGAGGCAGGATTCGAACCTGCGACCGTAGCAGTCGAGCGGTTCCGGATTGCGCGCCTAGAACTGCTAGACCACCGCGGCCGGCTCTCGTTTGACCAAAACGGAATCGTGTGAAGTGTTGCAAGGATGGTTTACTCTAAACAATGGGTTACCAAGGGCGAATCTGCACCAAAAGAGGCGAAGACCATTCCTTCGGCCGGAAAGGTTATGGCGACTGTCTTTTGGGGTTCGCTATGGATAATCCTCATCGACTATCTGGAAAAGTGTAAAACTATACAGGTGCATATTACTCACCGTTATTGGGCTGTTTGAAAACCGAGCTGCAAGAAAAACGCCGGTGATTGGACCACAAAAAAGTCCTTTTCCACCACGACAATGCACCAGCACACACCTCAGCCGTTGTGGTCGCTAAATTAATGGAAATAGGATTCCAATTCGTTTCACATCGCCCCTATTCTCTAGACTTGGCTCCCTTGGACTACTATTTGGTTCCCAATTTGAAGAAATGGCTGGCGGGACCAAGATTTTATTCAGACGAGGATGTGATTGCAGTAACTAATAGCTGTTTTGCAGACTTGGACAATTCCCATTATTCGGAAGGGATCAACAAATTAGAACAGCTTTGGACGAAGTGTACAAGTCTAAAAGGAGACTACGTCGAAACTAAAAAAGGTTTACCCCAAACATGTAAGTAGTTTTTATTTTTGCACGGTCTTTTCAAACGCCTCTCGTATTTTCCTATGTTTTTGAACTTCCACTACTATGAGTGAGAATCCTGAAACATTCCTGGTCATGCTGACAAAGTTTCATGAATTTATTTATAAAAGTATAAACAGTTGAAATTAAAATGCCCTGTGGTGCCTCTCCTGCTCCAAGTCGGCCCGTTTGACGCCCTAACCCCTTAAAAGTGTTGCCACCTCTCGCCATATAATGAATGGTACGTCCAGCATTGTCGAAGATGATCGTTTTGGTGTTCCTGGTCTTAGGGTGTGAAGAGGTATAATTTTCCTTGTGCTTATTGACCTCAAAATCTTTGTACACGGAACACTGTCCTGTCAGTGTTACTGTGACACTGTACCCCTTTCCCACGTCGTACGTGCATTCGGCCGTGTCTTCATTTTCATGGATGACAGTGCGGGGTCGCATGGAACAGCGCAGTTGGAGGAGCGCATAGAAATAGACAATATTCGGCGAATGGGCTGGCCTGGTCATTCCCCCGACTTAAATCCCATCCAGCACGCGTTTAGTGTGTTGTGGAGACGTTCACCTGTGCCAACGACCATCCAACAATTGTCAACCGCTCTGGTAGAGGAGTGGAACACCCTACCGTAAGAACTCCTCACCAACCTTGAGTCCAAAATGTTAGCACGTTGCAGACCATACACTGCTGTCCGTAGTGATCACACACACGCTATCAAGTACGACGTCCCGCCGTTTGTGCTGTCCAAGGAACCGTCATGAATCGCGGTGACTTCAATGTACACTCATGCTCATAAATTAAGGATAATGTTGATACATGGCGAAACAACGCTCTGGTGGGCGGTCTGCGGGTTTAAATCACCTCGGGGTATGACCATGCGGCGCATTTGACCTGCAGTCGACGCACGGTGGCGCTGGCAGCAGTCCACCTATGCAGAGGTGTGTTGGTACATGTCAGAGTACGGTGCAGCGAGTAAGTGTGCAGACGTTTTCAGACGTGCTAATGGTGACTGTGTGTTGAAAATGGCTCAAAGAACACATATTGATGACGTTACGAGGGGTAGAATACTTGGGCGACTGGAGACTGGTCAAAAATAGCAGGTCGTACGAAGGGCCCTCCGTGTGCCACAATGTGTGATCTCAAGATTATGGTAACGATTTCAGCAGACAGGAAACGTGCCCAGGCGCTACAGTACGGGACGTCCACAGTGTAAAACACCACAAGAAGACCGATATCTCACCATCAGTGCCCACAGACGGCTGCGGAGTACTGCAGGTAGCCTTGCTCGGGACCTTACCGCAGCCACTGGAACAGTTGTCTCCAGACACATCGTCTACTGACGACTGAACAGACATGGTTTATTCGCCCGGAAACCTGCAAGGTGCATTCCACTGACCCCTGCTCACAGGAAGGCCCGTAAAGCCTGGTGTCAAGAACACAGTACATGGTTACTAGAACAGTGGTCCCAGGTTATGTTCACGGACGAATCCAGATATAGTCTGAACAGTGGTTCTTACCGCATTTCCATCTGGCGTGAAGCAGGAACCAGATACCAACCCCTTAATGTCCTTGAAAGGGACCTGTATGGAGGTCGTGCTTTGATGGTGTGGGATGGGATTATGATTGGTGCACGTACACCCCTGCATGTCTTTGACAGAGGAACTGTAACAGGTCAGGTATATCGCGACGTCATTTTGCACAAGTATGTCCGCCTTTTCAGGGGTGCACTGGGTCCCACCTTCCTCCTGATGGATGATAATGCACGGCCCCACCGAGCTGTCATCGTGAAGGAGTACCTTGAAACAGAAGATATCAGGTGAATGGAGTG